>NW_023276806.1:145780174-146089817 GCF_003668045.3 Cricetulus griseus | reverse complement strand
AGAGTGCAGAGCTAAGCCACTAGCTAGTCATGTGCCTAATTAAGAGCCAAGCCACTAGTTAGTCACACCGGTAAGTCACTAGTTAGCCATACAGGACAGGCGACATTGGCCATAGAGGCAGATGGATCTCTGTGAGTTCAAAGCCACCCTGGGCTACATGAGAGTAAATCAGTCTAGAAGAGAAACAGAGTTCATAGGATTCCATGCCTTCAATCTCAGTACTAGAGAGGAGTATATGGATAAAGGGGACAGGAGCTGAGGGAGTCAGGTTTGGTGAAGAGCAGTGCAGTCTGAGGACAGGATCGCCCCTTCAGTCTGAGCATTGGTAGAGGTGAGAACTCTTTAGTGGCTGGCCACTTTGCTTCTCTGAACTTCAGCTTTATCTATCTCTGGGTTTTTATTGTTTATGCTACACTTTACTCTGCATTTTTTTTGCTTATAACACTATTCAATGTCTATTCTAGTTTTCTATTCAATTATAGTGCCCACGTTGTGTCAGACAGGCTTACATCTGGAATAGAAATACACTGTATTTCATAACCAATGAACTGTCACCTTCAAACATTAATACTAATTCCTGAAATTCATGTGTATGATCAAGTAATCCAGACCCCCTGGACTTTCTATTTTCTTAATAAAAGAAGAAAAAAATGTTTTCATAATTCATATCAAGAAAGTAAATAAAACAATATCTGTGTAGGACTAGATGGTCCTGATCCCATTTTATTGTTATTTTGTCTAATTACTGTTGAGAGAAAAATTTTTGCATGGCAGGCAATTGAACCAACATAGTTCCAATTTGAAGACCACGCTTGCGCATGGCTGGAGTCATCATCTGTTGCTGTGATATGATTTCTCCGATGCTGAGTAGGGACAGGTGCCTGGAATCTCATTCTTCCTCCTGTTCACTGGCGCCTGAAAGAGATCCCTAGAGTGTCATTGTTTTGACTTAAGGGTTCGTCATCCCTGATAACATGCAAACAGGCCTGGGAGCAGAGGCACATTTATTTCATCCTCATCTGCAAAAATTTTTCAGTACCTCTTATTACACCTGGTTTCTCTATTCAGAAAATAAGACTTTGAAAGACCTGAGAGGGCTTAGGGCCAACTTATCTATCCTCACATTATTTGCTGCATTTCAGTGTGATTACTTGCTTCTGAAGTTTAGAATCCTTTCTTTGTGCCTTGTGATGTTTTAAAAATATCTGTATGTAGCAACTTACCCAAACGGACATTGAGTGAACTAGTGTGCCTAGCAGGAGAGTTTTAGCAGGAAATGCTAAGCATTTTACTACTTCCTTTCAGCTGGGAAGTAACCATTAATTTTAATTGCCGAATTGTGACAGACATTATTTCCAGTGGCATGTGGCTTCTTGGAAGGGTTTCTTTCTTGAAAAATGGGCAGTTCTGAAGATAGCACTGGTTAGGCACATGGCTAGCTTTGCCGACAAGCTGTTGGAAGTTTCCAGAAGGTTTTAGAATCATCAAAACCTGTTTGATTTGAGTTAGGTCTTTGGTATCGCTACAAGCAACAGAGTTACTTTCTTCTTCTATCAGAAGTACCTGAAATTTCAGGGTGGTATTTGGTTGAACATTTTGCTTTCTACATCTCAAAGCTTTCTTCCCCAGTTTCCATTGAGCTTCAGATATCCAAATACTCCTTTAAGAGGATCAAGACAGATTGCTCAACTCAGCTGGTGGGAATTGGGCTGAAAACGACTCCCCTCCTGAATTATTTTGTACAAGGGCCTCCCGAAACCTTCCTACTTTGTCAACTCACTTCAAGAGAAGATCTTTTCACAGCTGTTTGGCTCTCCAGGCCCTAGGGACTCAACTGCACAATATGTTCGGTTTCTCTGTGTAAAATCCTTCTGAGATAAAAATTGCTACAAGTATCATGTTGACGATAGTCAAAATTGTAATGACACATGGTGTTTTGCAGAGGGTAATTTGTAAGCAGGTAAATATCCCTACCGGTGGAAACAAAAATGTGTCTCTTCTCATTTGTACCAAGTGTTTGTTTTGTGATTTGCTTCCTGGTGAAGTACTGTAATAAAGGACTAAATACTAAGGAGGGTAAAGTTCAGCTACTGTGCATCTACAACAAAGGGCTGATTTGTATAATTATAATCTATATGCATATCTAGGGTTTTTTGTTTTGTTTTGTTTTCCTGGAGAAAAAAAAAAAAACTACTTTGTCACAGACATGATTTCCTCTCACTATAGTTTACATAGCTTTGTAATAAGTCCTCAAGTGAGTATAGTTGATTAAGTATGATCTTATGACTAGATTTTAAAGTAGTAAATGTTCAGAAATGAAGTGGCATTAGTGGAATAGGTCCCTTTAGGGCATGACAAGGGCTAGATAGACTCTTTCTTTGACTTTGCTGTAAAAACACATTAATATGAATAAATTCTATAGCTTCATTAGACTTTACTCACCCTCATTTGAGTGTGGACTTGTTAACCTGACAAATTTGTTGGAAGTCTAAAATAATATCAAGTAAAAATATAAATTACATTTTGGTGTAGTATCTAGACACAGTTGCAGAACATATTATATGTCTTTAGCTAATGTTTTTCTTGAATATTTAATCACAGATATGATTAGGCATAAACAGATCTACTTTTCAATTTTGGTGTGTTATTTAAAACTGTGACAATCGATATTTGTAAAATAATAATATGTGCATTCTAATGTTCCATTGATTTATTTTTGCCTTTATTCCTTGATAATTATGACCTTCAATTTCCATCTCCAAAAGTTATTGTAAGCAGTTCTTGCACCATGAAAGCATTGTAGGATGGAGTGACTCTCTGAATGGTTGTGTGAACATACATACATTCCTATGTATTTGTGATTTATGAAATGTGTTGATAATCATAGTGATTATTTTACCAGTTATAAGCTCTGGAGTACCCACTCCTCAATATATTTCACAATACAATGGTAAAGGAATAATGATCAATACCAGTCATTAAATAAAAATGAGCCATAACATATAGTTGACTTTCTGACAATATTTTCACTTCCCATTATGTTAACACCTCTGGGTTTGAAAATCAGAGCCAGTTTTCTGTATGTATTTCCAAGTACTCTGATCTTGTGTGCTTGATCTTGTGCACTTTATTTTTAAAATCTCACTGCAAACTGCAAAAACAAGCCTACTCAAAACTGATTATGATGTTCAAGTGGATCATTTTCATCTCGATCACTTGCTTAAATGCTAACTCTCTGATTATAAGACAAACTAGAAAATCAAAATCCTTAACCCTGCTATGGACAATTACATAGAAGAAAGGGTAGATTTGCTTCTCTCCCTCTTACCTCCTTTCTTTTATTGATAGAGACAGGGCTCAGGACCTCACACTTAGATTTGTGCTGTTCCACTGAGCTATATCCCCAGCCCAGTAAAGTCTTCTAAAGATGTTTGAATTATCTATGGCTTTTCAATAGCTCATAAATAGACTTAAGAAATCATTACCTGCATCTGTGAATTTTCTACTTTTGCTGTGGATTAATTAGTTTCCTAACTGCTATGATTAAAAAAAAACTGATAAAAGCTGTTTGAAGAGTAAGCATTTGTTTTGGCTCGAAGTTTGAGGAGACAGTCCATTACAGTGAAGAAATCAGGTTAGCCAGAGCACAAAATGTGGGAGGGGCACATTGCATCCACAGTCATGATGCAGAGACAGAAGAATGTGGCTACTTAGCTCACTTTGTCCTTATTCAGACAAGGGTGTCAAATCATGGAACAGCATTGCACACATGTAGGCCTTCCCTCCACAACTAACGTAATTAGAAAACCCATAATAAGCATTCCCATGTTTCCATGGTGATCCTAAACTCCATCAAGCTGACAACCAAGAGAAATCATTACAATAATGCCTTCTCAAAGCAAAGTTTTAATGCTAGGTTTTACTGTAAATGGTCTCATTAAAAGTGTAGTAAGAAAGAAAATGCAGGATTCTTCATACATTATTTCTTCTTTTGGTTAACCAACCTTAACTCCTCAATTCCCCTATCTTCTTGTCCTATCCCCTCCTAAGGCCCACTAGCCCATAAGTACTTAACACATCCTTTTCTTTAAATGAAAGTAGTATCCACAGAAGTAAACAATGCTACTCTCAGAATATATGGGTAGAAGTTTGTTTCCTCATACTGAAAAGGTAGAAGGCAACTAATTCTGGCTACATGGCAAAGAAATTCTTTTATCTTTCTAGTGGAAGCAGGGTCTCTTTATGTCTCTCTTTGACTCTCTGTCTCTGTCTGTCTTTCTCTCACCAACCACCCTCTCGGTCTCTCCATCTCTAATACTCTTTCACCTCACCCCATAGCCAGAATGCAGGGAAAACAACCATGCCTGTAGAAACTGATTCTGGGGACCTAATTCAGGCCTCAGCAGAAATGTTAATACCAAGAAACAAGGTATGTCTAGGACAACTGCATATTTTCACTAAGACTTTTGAGTCTAGGACTTCTTACAACAAAACAATAAAAGCACCAGAAAAACAAAAACCAAGGCAGTGAAAATCTAAGAACAAAGGAGGAAATCCTATGAAAAGACTAACATTTGTATTCAAATGTCTCATCAATATAAACATTTGCATTCAAACATTTCATCAATGTATATATTGTAAAATACATAATTCTTCTTTAAAGAATTATTATCTATAGTCACTGATAGATAGATAGCATTATCTTACTATATTTAAGTAGATTATTTTGAAATATGCTATGTAACTAATTCCTTAAAAATATACAATATAAGCAAAAATATACTTGTATTTTTCCTAAATGTTCTGTTGAAGGTCATCAGCTTTTTTATTTTTTAGGTCTTTTGTGATTCTATTGTACAGACAAGGTAATGATCCGCTGTTTTAGTTTTTTTCTTCAGAATATCATGAACAGAGAAACATGCCAAGGAGTACCAAATGATGTAAGTGGGGCTAGAAAATGCTTCAGCAGGTGACGGCACCTGTTGCCAAGCCTTAAGACCTGAGGTCCATCCCTGGAGATCACATAGTAGAAGACAAAATATAATTTATGCTAATGTCCCCTGATATCATCCATACTCAGGTCTTGGTATTTGCACATGCACACACATATAGGCACATGTTAAATAAACACGAGAAAAAAAGAAGCAAAATCTGGAATCTCAGATACCTACAGGCTTGTTTCTCAAAGTGGGCACAATAGTTTGGGCATTGCATGGAAAACACTAGAAAACATTCTCACATGCCAACATAGATCTACTGAAACAGAATTTGCATTTTTAATAGTAACTCTAGGTGAACACTGGAGTATAAGAATACCGGTTTACAAAAGCTCAATTCCTACAATGGTGAGACATAACTTAAAAAGTGGCAGGGCTGGTAGGATTGCTGAGTGTTCAAGAGCACTTAACTGCTCTTGCAGAAGATGTGAGTTGGATTCCCAGCCTCCATAGTAGCTCAGTCGCTTGTTACTCCAGTTTCCAGGTATCTAGTGCCTTCTTCTGGCCTCTGTGGGATCTTACACATCCCATTCATGTACTCACAGACATATACATAAATAAAAAACTAATATAAAAGAGACATCAGAATTTAAAGATATAGAGTCTTAAAAAGTGAAAATTACTATAATGATTCAAAATGTAACTATGTAGAATGTATGCTTGTATAGAGACAGTTAAGACAATCTGAACCTACTGGGTATTTGAAGATATTAACAAATTAAATAGGACTGGCAATATTACAAGTATAAATTCTTTGCCTAGTAGGTACAATAAGGGTCTAGATTTGATATTTAGCACCACCAAAAAGGAAATTGTTTTTTTTCGGGGGGGAAGATTTGTAAAAAAATAATTATGGTCTTTGTCTTATAGTGAAAATGCCAGAGTTTTCATTAAAGTTTGTGAAGTTGCAGACATCTGTGAAAAATATCAGAGAGGGTGGAAGAGTATAACTTATGCTGAAATAAGATAATGTATCTTAATAGTTCTTAAAATGTGTCAGGATTACATGGGGTTCATAAAGAGACTCTATAGGACTTTATATATTATTGAAATTTTCTAATTGTTAGATTTTAAAATGAAATTAAATGACTTGCTGAATAACTATAAATAGAAATTCAGGTTGGGCCCAAAATCTATAGTTGGGATTGCCTCTTTCCTTTATCCCGTCTTCAAAATACTTCTACTTTGGGGCTGGACAGATGGCTCAGAGGTTAAGAGCAGAGTTCTTAAGTTCAATACCCAGCAACCACTTGGTAGCTCATGACCATTTATAAGGAGATCTGGTCCCCTCATATATTGAGGCAGAACACTAGACATAATAAATAAATACATCTTTTAAAAATATTTCTACTTTTTCTAGTTCCAATTCCAATCCATAGTGCATGCTCTAATAAGTACTATGAAAACATTCCTATAATACAGAAGAGATGCCTGGGTTGCAGACACACATGTGTCATTGAAAGAATGACATTTACAAGTTTATTTTTTAATGTAGGAAGTTAGCATTATGCTATTTTTGTAGCTAATATTTCCTAGACAGAGAAATCAGCATCTATAGAGATAATACTTTGTGGGAAATCATGACCTATACATGAATAATACTAAATAAATGTGTAGAGAGGATAGAACATCACTACCTCCCTCACCATGGTACCCCCAGGTATAAGCACAGTAAATACTGTATACAGAAAAAATGAGAAGCCTTTAATCTAGGCATCTGTTAGGGATATTAATACACTTTTAAGTTTTCAGAAAAATACAAGGGGTGTTGCCGAAGCTATTGGTTGCTCTACACAACTGATAGTAAGGCCCCATCACTGGAGACAACACCAACATAACTCAATGAATATAAAGAAATTGAGCTGGTACCTTTCAAGACCTTTCATCCCTACCAACTAGTATTCATGGGACTGAATGATACTCTGTGCTACCAAATGGAAAGTTAAACACCAACCTAGCTACAAACCTTTCTGTCTACAATGGTGACCTGTCTGGAAGATACAGTGGTACAACAATTGCAGGAGTAATCAACCACTATCTGGTTGGATTTAAGAGCCAATTCATGAAATGGAAACCATGCCTGACATGGCTCACATGGTCAAGATGCTGAGAATAAATAGATCATGGATGTAGATGAAAAAAAAAATCCTACTGTTTTGCTAAAGGAACACAGTAATAAAATGACTCCTAATGACATTATGGTGGACTCATAGATTAGTGCCTTGATAAGCCATCATCAGATACTCTTCCTTCTGTAGCAGAAGGGAGCAAATACAGAGACTCACAACTGGACAAAGTGCAGAGAGTAAGAGACCTTGGAATACTCAATTTTAAAAGGGATGTCTCCACCAAATCCCTCCCCTCAGGGCTCAGAGAACTCTGAAGAACAGGCAGTGGAAAGACTATAAGAGCCAGTGGGAATGGAAAATACCAAAGAAACAAGGCCTTCTAGACACAAGAGGACTGATGCACATATGAACTCACAGAAATTGTGGCAGCATGCATAGGGCCTTCACAAGTCTAAGCCAGATATGTTCTCAGGGCTTAGAGGGGAAATGGACATAAGCCACCATCCTGAATGTGGAAGCTAACACCAACTGATAATCACTTGCAAAGGAAAAATTAATTTTCTCCAGTGGAGACTCATTGGGTATACAAACCACATTTAAGGGCAGGCCCCATGCCCCACAGCATACTGCCAATATATTGAAGGGACCAGCTTCCCTTTTGCAGCCATAAAGGCCGAACATGTGCTTCTATGACCTTGTCCTAGACACTAGAAAGTCAGATGCCTGCCTCGTGACAAGGAACCAATCAGAAGTTAGCTGGTGGCGCTATGCTTTACGACCCTGGGTGTGCTTTATGGACAAGCGCACAGCAATGACGTAGAGAGCATAGCAACCACCCTGGGAGGGCCTATGGGCTATAACAACCAGTTGACCAATCAACACAGGGCAAGCCCTCCAAGCCAGGAGGCACACCTAGACACTCCCCTTACGCTGTCCTATAAGATCTCTTGGGAGACCCTAGGAGCCGTCTTTTGCTAGCTATCCACCATGGCGGGTGGGTGAAAGACCCGAGCTAACATGAGGTTAGCTCATTAAATTACAATAAAGCCTCGTACAGTTTGCATCAAGCTCTCGAATCTGCCTGGTGATTGGGGTGTCCCCAGTCGTGGCCTGGGACCCCAGATACTTGAGTTTTTGGGGGTCTAACAATATAATTAACTCAATGAATTTGAATTTGTTTGTTTCAGAACACTGTCTCGGCTCTCTTTTTCACACTACAGGTATTTGGCTATATATTATGGTTTCAGATTTTTTTCTTTGTGCTTTGTGGGATTTCTGTTTGTACAAAAATGTGTGTTTCTGCATATGTATGTTACTTGTCCTTTTTCTTTGGCTCTTTTTTTTCTGTTCAGTTGTTTGTTTTTATCCTATTCAGCTTTGTTTTTATTCAAACTTATTATTGTTGTTATTCTTTTTTTTTCTTTTTCTTTTTGATGCCTGTTTGTTTTCTAATAAGAGAATAAGAAAGGGTGTGGATTTGGGTAGGTGAGGAGGATCTATTAAGATCTGGAAGAGGGGAAACTATAATCAAAGTATATTGTATGGAAAACATCTATTTTATATAAAATAAAATATATTTATCTATAAAATAAAAAGAGGATCCTTCACATTAATTTACTAGAACCTTAAAATGAAACAAAGCAAAACAGTAATGTTGGTCCTGGGGAGATAACCAACTTGGTAAGTGTTTGCTGTGCAAGCTTGAGTATCTGAGTTTAGATTCCAACACTCACAAAGAAAGACAGTGTAGTGATACATTGTTTATGATCTAATAAAGCTTGTCTGGAGATCAGAATGCAAAGCTAGTTACAGCCATGGAGGCCAGGCAGTGGTGGCACACATCTTTAATCTGAGGACTTGTCATGGCCCGGCATGTCTCAGACCCAAACCATGGAAGCCTCAAGGTTTGACCTGAGTGGGGGATCATGGACTTGGAAATTCATAGCAACTGAACAGCGATAAAAACCAGACACAGACATCTTGTCATCTTTAGAGAGCTCTCAGTTCCATGCTGTAAAACTGGAGTCTCTCCTTTATTCAACATCTTCCTGGCTGTAATCTAACCATTCTTCCCTGACCCTGAGACCATTTTCTTCTATCTCCCTAGACCCTATCCCAGATCTCTCAACCATCTCTCCTCCTGTAGACCTCTCCCAAACATCTCCTCACTCTCTGTCCTCACTCATCATGTAGACTTAGCCCTCCACCCTGGTGCAGGCCTATTCAAATGCTTAGTTCTGTAGAGATGTAAAACTGGGGAACATTCTCCACTGAGGCTATGCCATTCAACAGCAAATCAGGTAGCATCTGCAATACAATGCAGACAGGAGCTCTGGAGGTTTGGACCTCGAGAAATTCCCTAATGGAATCAGTTCTCTGCTCCCAACAAAGACTGAAGAGACAGAGGCAGACAGATCTCTGTGAGTTCAAGGCCATCCAGGGCTATATGAGAGTTAATCAGTCTAAAAGAGAAACAGAGTTCATGCCTTTAATCCCAGCACTAAAGAGGTTTATAAAATAGGAATAGAGTCTCAGAGCTGGCACTTAGTCTTGGGCAGTTGGTCTCCAGCCACATTGAGGACAGGATTGCCCCAACCTGTAAGAGCTCTCTGGTGGCTTGGCTGATTTGCTTGAACCCCAATATCTGTCTTTTATTATTTGTGCAACAGGCTGGAATGGGAGCACAAATCCCAGCACTGGAGGATGGTGACAGGATCATTCTAGAGACTCTGTGGCCTAGCAACCTTACAGAGATGGTATGATCCCAGTTTAGGAAGATGTTTGTCTCAAAAAGTAAGTTGGAGAAATGATTAAAGAAGGTATCCCAATGTCTACTGTTAGACACCGGATGTATCCACATGAGTGAGTGCAAACTCCAACATGTATACACATACATCAGCAATACATATACTGTAACACAATTATAGCAGCACACTAAATAGATAATAAATATATAAATACCACAATGGTATGGATAACAGTCTAGTTATATAAGTAGTGATGAATGCTACCAAAACTGTAATAGGTGACTAAGAATTAGGCATAGGAATAATTACTCTGGATCAAAAAAGGGATCTTTTTGAAATGCAACAACCTAACAGTGTGCTTATGGCTGAAAGGAAAAGATAATGGACAAATCACATGTTAGATTTAAACAAAACAATAAAGAGAAGATAATAACTAAATTTCACTGATTTCTATGTTAGAACTCGACACACTATATTTTGTTTAGATGAAATGGAGAAAGATTATAAGGTAAATCACTGGAGAGACAGTGAAAAGAGAAGTATCATGAATTTAAGTTTCATATCTCACTATGATTTCCATGATGTCTCTTTTCTCATGTCTTCATACTTGCAAATGTTCCCTTTACTTTTTGTGTTTTCTGGTCCTTCATCTCTTTTATCATGAAGCCTATTACCTCCTTCTAGTCTTATATACTTCATTGCTGAGGTGTAATGAAGTACATAAGTGTTTCAACAGTATTTGGGAATTCCTAAGTATCCATATTCCTGAATGGTCATGAAGAAATAAAAACATTTCCCAGTTACGACATGCTTAGTGTTGCCAAAAGATGTCTCAACATCATGTGTGTTAGCATCTCTACAGCTTGACTCAGTGATCTTAAAACTGATCTATTAAAATCCATGATTGTGTAACACAATGTTCCAGAAGCAAGTATGCAGTAGGAATGAAGCAAAGCCAGCATTATGATGGGAGGACTTGAACAGTGTCCATATAAAGAATAAATAACAATGCTGAAAAGTGCTATAAGAGACAACAAAACAGGGCAGGGTGAAGTAGCATGTATGTGTTACCGAGAGCATTACTGTGTGTGTGTGTGTGTGTGTGTGTGTGTGTGTGTGTGTGTGTGTGAGTGTGTGTGTGTAATATCCCCATCTAAGAAGGTTTGGTAGTGAGATCTCTGCTAAGTTTCTTTTTCTGGGCATCTCTTACATCCACATTATAAAATATTCAATCTCTGGCTTCTGTTTTTTCCTACATCATTTCCTTGTCAGTTTTAATGGCTTCAGCAACTTGTACTTTTCTCACTATGCTAAAAATGATCAATGTTGATTTCCTCAGAGTTGAATTCTGGGCACACACAGAGAGATATCCAACCTGATAACTTTCCAAGTTTCACACACTCAACAAGTATAAATGCAAAAAGACTCTTTCTTTCCTAGCCAATTCAGGTTCTTCCCTCTTCTTCTGTTTCAGCTATTAAGTACTTACTACCATTTTAGCCCATCTGAAATAAATCCAATATTCCCTTGTCACTTTCCAGCTACTTAATGAATCAGTTTTCATATTTTAAAACCTCTTCAGATCCTCTCCCAAATGTGTTCCTTATTCCTTATGTGGTAAGGGTAGAGAATTACACAGAAGCAGGCTCCTAGTCGACAAAGGTATGGTAAGGTACATAGAATTCATACCATGGTTTCATCAGTACTATGGACAACTGGAGTATTTGAACAGGGCATGATTCTGTATGAGGCTGAGGTCACTCAGTAGCAATAATGGAAACATTATTAAAGAAAAGTTTACACACACACACACACACACACAGTATTTTGATGACAGAATAGGATATGTTTTTGGCCTCCAGAAAGTAGTAACCAAACTAATATCAGATAACTTTCTGCATTATTAATTTGAATATCAGAACAAAATAACACAGAGACCTGCATTTGTTTCAGAATAAAGTAGAGTTCCCCAAGTTCTTCATGATCTTGATTCTCTCCAAGTTATAGTTATATTTTCTATGCTATGGATATTTTCAGACAAATTAGGATTTCTAAAATTTTATGTAGTATACCCATGCTTCTCACTTTTAATGTCTCTCTCTCTCTTTCTGACAAGGAATAACAATGAGAACTCTATTGACATTCTATTAATGTATACAGTTCCTACAGAAACCCAGCTCTTTCTATTGAAAGAGCTGTTTTATATGAGCATCTGAAAGACCCCCACCCATTATCTTTTTCTTTTAAGTTTGCCTCCTCCTCCGGTCGGAGGCTGGCGGGCACGCGGCGGATACATCCTCCCCTGCACTCCCCGACCCCCGATCCCCACACCTGCCGGCTTCTCCTTCCCCGCCGCCGCGCAAGGCCACCCCCGCCGGGCCCAGAACGCAAGCCGGAACCAGCCAACAGCCCATGAGCGCAGAACGGCTTAGGACACTTCCGTACGCGCACGCCCGGCTGTCGGCTCCCCCCCAGCTGGTTCACCCCGGCGGGGCTCGCCCCCCGGCACGCCCGCCTGGCACCGCGCCCCGAGGAGCCCGCTGCGGCGAGAGGGCGCCCTTCCCCCCCCAGGCCCCGCTTGACGGGGATCGCTCCGACCCAAGGTCAGCCATCTGGACGCGGAAAAAGATAAGTAAAGCCGAGGCCGTTTCGCCTGACTACTAGACCTTGAGAAAATGCTGATTTGATGCTTTTCGCTTCTGTACTGTGCTTTTTCTCCTATATAAGGACCCCTCTTCCTGGGCTCAGGGCTTGGCCTAAGAGAAGCTAAGTCCCTGGGTACCCGAGCCACTAATAAAGCCTCTTGCTTTTTGCATCCAAGTTCGTGGTTTCGCTGATTCCTGGGTGCGGGTCTCCTTCTACGAAAGTACCTCTTTGCGGGTCTTTCACATCCAATGGAGGAAAAGTATCTTCCCCCAGGAATAGTTTGCCTTCTTCTTACACCACTAACTACTACTACATGGAGTACTCAGAAATGCATTTGATAAAGAACACTGATCTTTTTGGCCTATCAAGATAACTAAATTCAAGATCTCCACCTTAATTTGGTGTGTCTCCTCTTATAGTTCAGATATATCCTTCAATGTGTAGGCATATGAACCTCCCAAGAAGTGTCCCTCTAAGAATGTTTCCTTTCATTCTAGATCTCTGCCTTCACATCCTAAGGCAATACTTTTATAAAATGTCCTTGCTAGACTGACCTTGTTTGCCTTTTTTTTTTTTTTTTTAAGTGGAGGGAGGATATATATGCAAACTAAACAGAGCCTGTTTCCCCAAGGACACTGGGCCATAGGATAGTGAACAACAAGTCAATGAAACTTCCAGTCTTCTTTCAGGCAAGCCACCAGATTAAAGAAGAGTGAAATCACCTCCATGGGTGCCAGACTTTTTGCCTTTTATATGGGAAGTTGGCTTCTGAGCATCATAGCCAGGAAAATGCCCAGATTTTTGTTCCCAGCTTGTCTTGAAAGTATGTAAAGGGGATGGTTGGGAAGGGCTACTCCTCTCAACCTGTCTTGCTTCTCCACTTTTTACTTTGGGGTGTATCAAATTTTAGCAAGGATACTGGGGATTAGGGATTGCTTTAACAAATTCTCTTTGTAATTTTCAACTGTTCACAGAACATGGTCTGTCATGCCCTGCCTCTTGCCAGGAGAAAGACTTACTGGCCCAGCTCCAGTAACTTCTGTCCCAGGTGAGTGTTTATGTCCATATTTCCTCACTTTTGCTAAAGTCCCTCAGTGAGTTGTGAAGCTCTGGGAAAGGTTGCATGTAACACCAATAATAAAAACCCAGAGACAGATAATAGGGCTAAAGCAGAAAACCAGAAAAGCAACACAGCCAGCCACCAGAGAGCTCTTACCTCTACCAAGGCTGAGGAATCCTGCCCTCAATGTGGCTGGAGACTAATTGCCTAAGACTTAATACCAAATGCCACCTGGGACCCTAAGCTCTCCTGTCTTATATACCTCTCTAGTGCTGGGATTGAAAGTGTGGGATCCCAAGTGCTGAGATCTTCTTTGTGTGTTTCACTTTTAGATTGCTTCACTCTCATGTAGCCCAGGGTATCCCTGGACTCACAGAGATCCATCTGCCTCTATTTCCTGAGTCCTGAGATTAAAGGTGTGTGCCACCACCACCCAGCTCTACTGCTGTGGCTAGCTTCGCATTCAGATCTCCAGGCAAGCTTTATTAGATCATAATATATCACCACAGTCGAGCAAACTGAGAATGCCTCTCCAGTTTGGGCATAGATTGAAAATTAATCAAACTTTCCATTTTTGGTATGTAGTTCTCCTAATGTGGAGAAATCTTCAGACTCAGACTCTGGCCTTAAAGTCAGAGGTTTTGGTAAGAAACCAGCATCTGGGTTCTGAAGACTTGTTTTATTAGTATGAGTTGGGAATCTAGGAAGGCATTTATAACTGTATGAAGCTGTCTCCTTGTACTCACAATGGGCAAAACATTGCAGCTATAAACAGCACATGAGCCTAAGGAGGAAGTGGCCAAAATGAATGTACACAATCCAAGAATGCAAGCAGTAACAACAGGAGACAAAACAGTCTGTAGTTTGCTCTTGGCCAGCTTGTCATTGCCGGCTGATTCTCCTGGTGATTAGACTGTATGAGTATCTCAGGGAAACAATCAGTATACTCTTTGGGGGAGGTAAGAACCTTGGTAACTCTTACATAGTGGCATTTCAAGGATGTGGACCTGTTATTTCAAATTGCCATTCTACTCTTGTCTTCTAGTCCTCTTAATGGTTCTGGAATATAGGACAGACGTCTGATTCTAGACACACACACACACACACACACACACACACACACACACACATATGTACATATATACATATACATATATATGATGAATTTTACTAACTAGTCTTTTACCTAATAGAGAATTTTGATCTGTTTTCACAGGAGTCACTGTGGATTCTACCTTATTGCTATTTTCTGCAAGACAGGTGCAATCAATAGAGAAACTACAGGGTGTCCACACATTACTTAATCAGTTCAGCCCTTCCTAATTGGAGGTGAGCTAGAAATCAAGCAGTTTTGAGAACTAAAAGGTTTAAGAATGATGAATAGGTTATGTCCTAAACAAACAAAAGAATGATAAATATGTACTAGGGACAAAAATGCTAGGCTGTTTTCTTCTAGCCAAAAGCAACTACCCAAGATGATTTATATTTTTGCAAACTGTGTTGACCTTTAAATTTCATTTGTTTGGGAGTGGGGGAGTGGAATTGAAATATGTCTACTTTGCAAATTAAAGGAAGCCCCTTGAGGATGGTGAGAGGAGAGGGACATACAATGCTTCTTACCCAATATGGCTCATGGGGCCATGAGTATCCCTTTCCTCTCCATTTCCTTCCTCCTTCCCCCAGATGACTTCCTCATTATGCCTGAAAAGTCCATTTTTCCTTTGTACTTGGTGAAAAGTAGAATTTGCTATAGAACATTATATTTTCCTGGTTGGGTCTGAGGGAAATGATTCTTCAGATCTCCTGTGGCATTGCCTTCAAAGAGAAGACCATTAAACACTAACTAAACTGGCAATTCCTGAGAGGACCATCTGTGAGGGGAGGGGAGACAGAAGGTGCTGGGTTCACAGGAATTGCTTCTGCATCTTGTAGTCTCTGTATTAACAAGAGCAGTTTCTGCCTATAGGTATCTATTTTTTCTTTTCACAATAATGAAAATGCATAAAGGGTTCAGGGCTTAATTAAAACCATTAGTAAGGATTAGTTTCATCTTAATTCTCAAACATTTTTTAAACAAGCCTTTTAATGATCTATTTACTATTTCTTTGTCTATTAAAAATTTTTCTTTTTTTTATTCACCAGGGACTTGCATGCACGAAAACCAATACTTTAGGCCTAAATTGTGTTTTTCTTACAGTTGGAGACTGGACACCCTCAAGGAGCTGTGATTAGGACTGCCAGTATTATCATACATGAATTGCAAAGAAGCCAGCCAGGTTTTCTTTGCCTGTTGTTTTATGAACAAAGGTGTTTACGATGCATATCAACAGGAAGTCACAGTGAGTAGCTTTGTTTAACATCTCTCTGTCAGTTGACTAGTGCTACTGTGAGGAGCTTGGCAGCCTTCTGACATTTAAGCTGCAGTCACTATGATTGTCAAAACCAGCTTCCACACTAAGATAATGTTCTATGCAACTGGGGAGGTACACACTGTACAAATCCAAGGGAATTTGCTCTCCCTATCCTTTCTTTTTAAACAAGGGACTTCGGGACCAATGTATTTAGTTTGAAATTTTCCACTGCCATTTGTTCTGTTTTTGTAAGTATTCCAATATTATACATAATTGTAGTGTATTTCATTTTCAAAATATATAATCTTTTGGGGAAAATGAAAATAATAGGGTAGATTTTTCTATTCTACTAAGAAAGGTTTAGGCATTTCATTTTCAGGGCTGACATGAAAACAGACACAGAAATGATATCTTCATTTGATTTAACTTAAAACTTGTTTTAGGGTAGCTTGAGTCTTAAACCTTTGTGTTTGAGAGTCCATGAAATTTTATCCTATTCAAATACCAAATGAAATAATCCATTTCATGGTTTCTGATTAAAATGATCAGCACCAGCATTCCCAGGAGCAGCTTTTAATTGAAGATTAATTTGTAAAAGATAGAACACACATCAGTTCATTCAGATCAAAGACACAGATGGAAGAAAATGCTGAAATGCTAAATTGTCAATAGTTTGGAACTGTTTCAGAATTAGATAATAACATTCTTGCCATTAAGTCAATTTGTATAAAATGGAAGTTACCAAAGATTATCTGTAAATTACTTAACAAATGTGTATGTAACTATAACCACTTCATAGGAGGTAAATTTTAGGAACATCAGAATTAGCCTTGACCCATTTGAATAGGAAAAAAAAAACATGTAGGCTCTGTGTTTGTATATATATTCACTCATGTTGAATATATGTACTTGTACATGTAAGTACACTTGGGTGGATATGTGGGTGGGTTGGTATATGTGTGGATGAGTTTATGTCCAATGTCTCTTTTGATTGCTTTTACTTTATTGTTTAAGACATGTTCAATCACTAATAATTCATCTAGATTTGCTAGCCAGAGAGCTCTAGGGATCTGCCTATTTCTAAAGCCCCAAAGCCAGGGTTATGGACACTTGGCATCCAGCTTGACTTAGGTGGGACTCAGAATCTGAGTTCAGGATAGTCCTCCCACATGCTCAGCAGTAACTTTCCTGAATGAGCTATCTCCCCAGATCTCAGAACATGGCTTTAGAGATGGAAATTATGAATAAGCATGGCAAAGCCCTGTATTTTAATAGGAAGCATACATAATTAGATACCAGTAAGGAAATGATCTTCCACAAATTACTTTCCTTAAAAGATTCAAACAGGACTCTACATTTTTCTATAGCATTCTTCCTTCACAAAAACAAAACATCAGACTTCTCCAAAACCTACAAAGAGTATGTACATTTTCCTTGGATCCAAATACCTAGTAGTTTATTCTCCTGAAAGATAAACTATGGCCCATACACTCAGTCTCCTTGCATTATGAGTCAGTGTCCTCCTCTACACAAACCGTGATGACCTATTGCTTCTTTGGCATCTGTCTACAGGATTCATTTGGTCCTGCCTCCCAACATGCACTAGCTAAGTTTAGGGAGATACCCCACAATTCTGCGTGCCTAATTTGTCTTCATCCTGAGTTCCTCTCAGTTCTAAAGCATATTTCATCATTCATGTACTTTTTCAAGTCTAATTTAAAATTTTAATTCAAATATATATTTAAATATTCATATACTTTGAAGTTACAGCTATTTGTGCATGTGCATGCATGTATGGGGGTGTGTTTGCACTGACAAGCATATGGAGATCAGAGGACAGCGTGTAGGAGTCAGTTCTCTCTTTCTACCATGAGGATTTCAGGTATCTAATAAACTCAGGTTGTCAGGTTGATGCAAACCTTCATTATCCACTGAGCCACCCCGCTGTTCCTCATTTATTCATTTATGTGCATGCTCTGTAGGCCCTCCCCATCATACATTCCAAATATGTCATATCATACTAGTTCTATCTAATACCAGCCATTTATTTCTTATCACAAATCTCAATTTAGGGGTTATATGACTTCAGTCATTCATAATGACAGTTCTTGTGAGACTCTCAGTCCTCAGCATCTATTTTTCTCTAAGTTGCACTCTACATAACCCTGAGGACTATCCTGAATCTTGAACTCAAGAACATGTTGTACTTATGCTCAAAGGGCTTCCTTTACAGAGAGGGCAAAGGCTCCAACTCTAAATGTCTATCACTTTTCATTTAGGACTTCACCTTCGTTCCATTAAATCTCTCACTTGAATCATGTCCTTTGTTTTTGACCTTTTTATTTTCTAATCATTTTAATCTCCACGCTTTATTTGCTTTTTCTACGCCCATACTCTGTTATCACATACCTTCAGCATACTGTTTCATCTCCATATATCCAAATGCAATCCAAACTTCAAGCTCATGTAACTGCTCCTTTATTTACACAACCATTTATAGAGCATGAGCTTCACACTAAACACTTCTCTATGCAATGGGAAATTATTGGTGGACCACAGAACGTTTGTACTTCCAATGTGTATGATCTAATTGAGAAAGTATCAAACACAATGCCGAGAGTCATGGGGGAGGAAGATGGGATTAAGATGCACCAATCTGAATAACTTGAAAATGCTCTCAACACCTGTCAAATCAAGATATTCATCCTCTGAACCCCTTGGTAAGACTGCTCTTGGAATGTCAACCGTCCTTTTTTATTTTCACAGCTAGTAACGAGATGGTTTCTACTATGCCAAGATGGTTCTCCATTGAATTCTTACTATACTTTGTTTGTGGCATATATTTGACATTTGTCATGAATTGAATTGGTGATTTTCTTGTATTTATTTTAAAAAATATTACCTGAGTACCTAGAAATCTTGGACTGAGTAAGTATTTAGAAATAAAAAGAATCTACATGATTGAAAAAAACAAACAAAAACCTTCCCTTTAAAGAACTCCCAATCTGTTATGAGAGAAAAACAATTAAGGGGAACTGATCAGCCAAAGCAATAATGGTTCTGATGGATGGATGTCCATGTACTGGAATGTCAAAACCCTCTTGGTTTCCAATTTGATTTTGCTTGTAATGGTTTACCTTGCTATAATCTCTGATTTCTCCATGTCTGGATGAGCTCTGGCTTCTACAGAGAACAGTATGGGCAGCTAACTGTCTAGTATAAAAGAGGCAGAAGACCTCTCTAATATCGGAATGAATAAAATGTGAAACTACGACTAGCATAAGATTGGAAGGTAGCTCAGCTGATAATATTCATGATGTTCAAGCATGATGACTTGAGTTTTGATCCCCTGACCTAGGTAAAAGGTTTGAGTATGGTTTTGCATGTCTGTAACTCTAGCACTGATGGTGAAGTGGAGATGGAGATAGACAGACTCCCAGAGTTGGATGGCTGGCCAGTTTCTTTAGAGAACCAGTTAGTGCCAGGTTCAGTAAAAAGTTTTGTCTCAAAAAATAATGGGGCATGTTCTAGTAGAAGAGGAGTGAGGAAGGCACCAGGTATGGATCTCTGGTCTTCATATCCACGTATGTGTGTAAGGGGAAATGCTGACTATGCCCAGTTAGGGCTGGACAAAAGAAATGCTGACCACGCCCTTTGGAGAGTGGTCAGAGTGACATAGCAAGGTTTTAAATATCAGAGACACAGGCATGAGGCTTTCTTTTCCCTCTCCTGCCTGGCTGAATGGACAAGCAGGCATCCAGTGTAAACCTGGTCACTGGCTCTGTTGCATGAGTACTTTATTAATAAACTATCTGTGATCAATCTAGTTCTGACTCCACATTGCATTCGGCTATATATGTGAACATATACTGGCACATACACATGTAAACACACACACACATACAATGCACATGCATATGTACAAGCACACATAGGATAGAAGAGAGTACATGCCAGGGAGAAGGCAAATTCTAAACATGAAAAAGCAGAACATATTCAAAGAATAACCTAAAATCCAAGCACTTACTGGAAAATGAAATTAGAAAGGTAGCCAAATGGTGTTATGTCATTTTGAGGCACCTGATTCTGGAAGCTCTAAAATATAGATGTTCTGGCACCACCCAAGACTCATTAACTCAGGAACTCTTGGGAGAGGAGTGCAGAGGAAGGTCAGAGCAGCAGAACCTTTTAAAAGCTTGTCAGTGTGATTCTAATGTGTAGTCATGGTTAAGAATTGGTGCTGCAGGCAGAGGGGAAGCAAATAGGTTTAGGAAGCAAGAGCCATGAGAAAATTTGTGCCTCAGACAAAGCATTTTGGCAACTGTGCAGAAAGTAAACTGGAGGGTAGTACAGCAGAAAGGAGGTGGGCACACAGGGCAGCAATCCACACAAAACACTGAATGTTCTTAAAATGACTTTTCTGCCTTAGTGGCTTTATGCTAACTAGACAGCAAACATTGTTTAGAGAGGTCTTGTTATGTTGTTTTTCCTAAAACTTCTTGCCTAGAGCAACGTAGGTATCCAACAATACTTGCTGAATTAAAGTATTTTACAGTGAGACAGAGGTTACTGCTGTTGAAAATTAAATTGGAGAATGTATTTTAAAAGTGTATTTTATCATGGTAACAAGAACACTTAGTGGATGATTGGCAACAAGAGATGACACCGGACCTTTCAAATATGAACTCTATCACGTCTAAGATATGTGCTCTTCTTATTAATGCAAGTGTGGCTTCTCTGATAATTGGTCATGTAGTTAATATGATTCTATTTACTTAGGAATACTGAGGTGCACACTATCCTAAGCATGTATTTAGATCATCAAAAGTTCTTGATAAAATGTATTTAAAAAACTGCACATATCACCAACTAAGTTTCAAGATGCTGAACCTTTCAGTGATGCCTTCTTTTCTGCTACCAGGATGACCATACTTGACAAAAAGATTTGTCTAAATTTCTGAACATTCCCTTGGACTGAATCCCAAGATACAGTAATATTGTAGAGGATGTTTTTAAGATGTTCAATAAATTTTAAAAACTCACCTTAGATTATTGAAATATTCACTCTTCCTGATCAAGTAGTAGACATTTTACCTACAACTCGAATAGCATTATTGACCCCCTCACTTACTCTCTCATCCTCCCTCTCTCCCTCCCTCCCTCCTGCTCCCCTTTCTCCTTTGCTGCATCTGTGTAATGCTTATCTATCTTTACATGCCCCCTTTTATTTAGTACCCAAAATATAAAAACAAACAAAATCAAAACAAACCCCCACTCACTCAAATCTTTGCTTTCAAAGTGTTCTGGTTTAAGAAATAGAAACAAATAGAAAAGATTGTACTAAAACATTTTGTATAATGATGGTTTCCATTTGCCAAATGTAAAAGTCTGTCACTGTCTCCTCCTTTTGAGGAACCAATCTGCAGGTACATCTTATGGCATCCTTTATCTAAATGGATTTCTCTGTACAGCATGGTAGGTGAGAATATATTTCATTATTCTAATATGTATTTCTATAATTTATAAGGTTTATCATTTTAAAATTATATTTCATTCTTCTTTTAAATGGGAAGATATATACTTCCATACTTATAGAATGGGACTTTAGGATGTTTTTCTCTAGAATTATTATCATGAGTCATATCTTTAAAAATAAGATATTTGAATATGTTAGTATACATGTTTGCTAACTTACCATTACTTCTTAGAAATCTCTGTATATCTTGGCAGAACTTTTATATACATACTCTTTAAGAATCTCTTATAAATTTAATTTTCAATATTTTTATATTAAAATTAAAGATTGCATTTTCTAAATATAGTTTCTTTTCAATTCACTATTTACTGATGTTTAGGACATTCTTCTTAATTTTAATAAAACTACTTAATGCTATCATTTTTAGTTGAATACCCAAATCTTTCCATTTTATTGATTCTGCCTTTTAGGAATGCAATCTGCTTTTCTTTTACTTTCAAATTTATGAAAATCTTCAATTCAGTGTAAATTATAGAAAATAATATATATTCTACTGTCTTTGTATTATAATTGGAGTCTTGGAAATTTGTGGTATAGACAATTATTTTGTTATATTTGATATTTAATGGTTCATATTGAGAATCCTTATTAAGAAATTTCACAAAGCACAGGCAATGTGGGAGGAACTATGGGAAGGAAAACTGTAACCACAATATATTGTATGAAAAAAAGTTTTCTTTTTTTCATATTTTATTTTTCTCTTTTATTGAAAATAGATTCTTAATAATTATTTTACAGCAGTAGTTCTCAACCTGTGAGTCTCAACTCCTTTGGCAAACCTCTATTTCCAAAAAATATTACATTATGATTCATAACAGTAACAAAATTACAATAATGAAGTGGCAACAAAAATAATTTTATGGTTGGGGGTCAGCACAACATGAGGAACTGTATTAAAGGGTTACAGTATTAAGAACGTTAAGAACCACTATTCTAAAGTCTGACTATATCAGTTTCCTAGAACTTCCTCAAAAGATTTCAAAGAAGTGTGTTATATATTTTTAAATTAATTTATTTTAACTTTATGTCCACTGGTGTTTTGCCATGGGTGTCTGGTCCCCTAGAACTAGAGTTACAGACAGTTATGATCCGCCATGTGGGTGCTGGGAATTGAACCCAGATCCTCTTGCAAAAGGAGTCAGTGCTCTTAACCACTGAGCCATCACTCCAGCCCACCCCCAAAATGTGTTATCTTATATTCCCATATATACAGTTACCAAACAACAACTTTTTAAGTCTTTATTCTCAAAACACTTCTATTAATCAACTGAAAAATCTTTGATCTCCTTTTGTCTTTGATTATTTATATATACTTCAAAATATTTAACATTTTCATTATGCTTGCCACTTTTTTTACCTTACATGATTTGAAGGATATAAATATAAACAGTTATTCGTAACTGTTATGGTAGTGTGTACATGTTCTGATTAGGAGAGGTCCTCTGTCCTGGGATGTGGTTTGATCTTCCCACAGCTCTTGCAGGATGGTATTATGATAATATCAATGATCTTAGTTTTGATTTTCAACTATCTGTTATAGCTACTATAAGAAATGTTCTTGATTACGTGGACTATGGAGTCAACCATTTTTCAGGTTTGAATTCTACTTACAATTTTTTTACAAAAATTTTTACAAAAAAAATAAAATTTTGCTACTCATTAGAATTTAAAAAAAAATTGCCACATCTTATTTAGAATCTTTGTGTTTTATTTTATGCATTTTCTAGGTGTATTTTTCATTTAGTTATTAATGTTTTATTTGTAAAGTTATTGTAGGTTTGTTACTGGTATACAGGATAATAATATATATACTATGTATACATAGCATGCTAGATGAAGTTTCATTAACTTAATAATATTCTTTGCACTTTCTTAATTTTCTATAAGTACAAGCACATAGCTGTAAGCAACAAGAAATTTTGTCTTCCAAAGTTGCATTTTTTTGGCTCATCTTAGGCATGATGCTAAAAGAGGGCTTGTCTGATGCTCAAAGATAAAGGAGATGTTTTTTAAATTTTCACCTTGAGAATTGTTTGTGGACATTCATCTTATTAATGAAGTTGTAGTCTATTCCTAATTTGCTTAAAAATGATGATTATATAACTAGTTCTAGTAAACTTTTTATCTACGTATTTAAATAATTGTATCATTTTCACCTTCCAACTGTTGTATCATAATTTTAATTACTGGTCTCTACAGGTTAAAGTAGCCCCTCTTTCAATTAAAGGCCATGGTCACCTCGCTTCTGGATGACATGGTTATGCTGGAATGAAATTGCTTTCTGAACAGTTTCCACTCAAATTTTGTATCAATGCCTTTCATTAAATCTTGAACACTAGGTCCCTGAGTGATAATTATGAGGTTATGAATTTTAAGTGCATTCAGTTTTATTGTGAATTTTTATTTCCATTTTACTTCACTTTATGATGTCAGGGTGTACTTCTTTAGATCTCTAATCACAAAGTGGCACTTATCTATGGTGCATTTTCTAGAATAGTGTGTGTTCTTCAAAACTTTTCATATTTTGATTTATTGAAATTCATCTCACACAACTGTCCCTGGTTCAATTAGTACAAACACTGACTGGTACTTCATCTTTTAACTCCTTGTATGCTTGAAATGTATCACTGTTTGTTGGTCAACTGTTTGGGTTTTTATTTGGTTAATCCTACCCAAAAATATGAGGACACAGCTTTCTAGACATAGGTATTACAGCTGCAATGTATGGAGCTGATTGAATTCTAATTCTTTGGCAGCTAAGCTCCTTTCTATCCAAATGCTCACAGAGTATTTTCATTAAATAAATTTGAAAGATGACCAGATTTCATCATCTGTTTTATTTTCCTGAAAAGTGATGAATGCTTGATACTATTACAAGAGGGCTCTAATTTCTTATGATTTTATCACAAATACCCATTTTTTACATCTCTCTAAAATATTATTTCGTTATATCTCTAGGCATTTCCTGTTTGCAGATACTTTGGGATTCTCCATGGGGAAAGCATAGGATTTTAGACTAGCTCTGTGATTCAACTATCTACCTACTGCAATTTCCTATGGTATTTTTTAAAAATCTATTTCTGTTTTACATTTCAGATGATTTTTAGCAATTTATTTTCCATACTTAATATATTTATGCAATACTAGTTATTGTTAACTCATACTTTAATCATTGATGTAATGTTGCCATGACTCCCTATCTTCTGAGACATTATCATGTATTATTTTTCAAAAATCAAATTCATACTCCTACATTTTTCCTATCACTGCTATAAATCATAATAATTGTTTGATGTGTTTGATACATTGAGTCACATAACCTGCATAAAGTTTTAAATTATGTATATATGATATTTAGTGCCAACTTTAAATTTAAATATGGTCAATTTGTTTTCATGATATATATATATATATATATATATATATATATATATTTTCTGTTATTAGAAGCAATATGAATTTGTGCTTATATTTAATAATCAGGATTCTTGATGTAAGATTAGATATTATTACTAAAAGTGCTATTTTCTGGTTATAAATCTATTTTTTGGATTTATTGTGATGCATCAATACTTCCAGTTCAAAACAGTGCTTCAAAATATTATCCACCTGTTACATTTAGATGACTGAGTTTTAGATCACGAAATTTATTCATGTTGGAGCTGGATAGGATGACTACTCCACAGCCTTAAATCTAGTGACAGAAAACGAAACTTCATCATGTTTTACCTTCTGTGCCTCAGTTTTATGTTACATGCAGCTAAACACATTCTTTATTTGACCCAGTTCCATGAAACATGAAACTGTGGTGAAGAATTACTCCCCTGTTGACTGTATTGAAGCATACTTGGAATCTCAACACTCAGAAAACTAAATCAAAAGATAAACGTTCTAAGCTTTAGTGAGAACATGTCTCTAAAGCAGAGTTAAAATAGCTTGGAGAAGAAGTAGTTTAGTTGCCTATCACCGTAGGCCAATGACTGTCACTCTCAGCCCGTCTTCATTACTAAGTCAATATTCTTTCCTGGAACTTAAAAGTATGGATTCTAACCTACTTTTTAGACACCCAATATCAAGTTAGACCAGAATTCAGAGGATATCCATGCAAGAATGACCTAAATAGATAAGTAGAATTTTTCTGGGAAAATTCTTCAAGTACAGGTAAGAAAATTCAATGCAAAGACTGATGCACAATGGCAAAGCTGAAAGTTTCACTAGGACTATGTACAGCAAAGGTGAGTGAAGAGGTTGGTTAGGTAGGGAGACAGTTAATAACACTGCATTCATGCTTGGAGTCTGCACTATTTACCTTTGCATAATCTTAAATTTTCTTTAAAATGAAGAAAATGGAACACAGAGACACGGAGTTATTAACCAAAAATTACAGAGCTAGCAAAGTGCAAAACTGAGTCCAAAGCCCTGGCCTTCCTGCTCTAGAATCTATGCTCTTAATCTCATATAAATGACTTCCAAAGTACCCTTTAGCAGTCTCCATTCAGAGAATAAAAGCTATTTTACAATCTGAATTAGTGCATACATTATATATGAATGTGTATCTAAAATTCTACAAAATTACATCATCATTTTTATTATGAATAATATAGATTAATTATTGTAAAGCATAATCTATTTTAGTTTTTTAAATGCTAGACACCAACAACAAATTTCATCATTGTGGCATTTTTTCCCTATCAAACAGGATTAGCCTGCCAAAGACCAATATTCCATTAACCTCTCATCATCTGTAGAAACTCTGTGCCAGTTTGCCAAAGCCCTGGGGATGCCTGAGATTTGTCTCTGTGTTATGCCCTGCTCTTCAATGAGATTATAAATTAGCCAAACATGGAAGATTATGAGGTTGAGTTCTTACCAATTGGATGAGACATACTCACCACATAACTTAGAATGAAAACCAAGTAAGTTTCCCTCCCCAGTATGCTTGCTCACCCAGTAAGTCACAGCATACCCTTCAGACAAAAAGAAATTTCTTTGCCAGGTTACTTGCACTTTCTTCCTATAGTGTGTGTGTGTGTGAGAGAGAGAGTGTTTGTTTAAAAATATCCTTTTCAATAATCATCATTTACTCTTTGAAATTATGTTATAAGGAATTAAAAACAAATGAACTAATCTAAATAAAAAGAAAACCAGGTCCTATACTATAAACTATCAATTTTAAGAGTGTAAATATGAAAAGATATTGGCATGGAAGGATCAAGTCTACAAAAAAAGTTTTTTGTAATTCTGCATAAAAATTGAAACATGAAGATCAGGTTCTATAAGTTAATAATCAATCTAAGGACAAAAGGGACAGTAAGCTATGGAAAGTGACATGGGAATGGATAGAGAACAGCTCCATTTTTCCAGTTGTGGTTTGAATTGATCACAGGACCATCAAGCAGCTACTCATTACAGGAAAAAATAGATTTAAGCAGAAGATAATGAATTCAGGAAGCTGGAATTTTGCTTTCTAGGTGTGAAAATTAAGTAGAATCACAGTTTGGCATGATAAGCCTTGCAGTGCTTCAGTAGAGGAAAAAAACAACAACTAATTACTCTTGATTTCAATATTTTATTGCTTCTATTTAGTCTAAGGATATATTTAATTTATCTTGTTTTTACATTGAAGACGAGTCTACCAAGACCCTTGTTTCTTGTTTTATGAATGTAGGAGAATGGTTTTGTCTCTCTGCTGAAGCTTCTAAAGGGATATAAAGATTTGTTATTTTATTTAACTTGTTTCATAGGCTATGAGATCATTTGAGAACCTTGCCAGCCATTCTAACTTCTTAGTGGGGAACACATAGATTCCCCCAGCTATTGGCATTTATAATTAGATAACTCATAAGGCATCTGATTCTTTACTCTTTCTAGTTTTATAGGTAGCATACATGTTTCTATTTGTCTTTATATTTGAAAGGACTTGTATTGTATATACTGGTTTAAAATGAGAAAACATTTCCTATATTTCTACATCTAGTTTTCAAGATTCCAATGTGATGAAATGATTCCACAATCCAAAACACGATTCCTTTCATTACATGATGGCCATTCACTTGGGTGTATGACTTGACTTCTTGTAAATTGTGGACCTAATTCCTGAATTGTATCAGAGATTCCATTGAGTGATTGCCAAACCCTTTCTCTTTCTTAACAAGCTGGTGGACTCCATTTTTCAGTTAGGCTTGCAATTATGCAGCCTTACTATGTGACCATATTAATGACAATAATTGGATCAGAGAAGAGGCACATGCAGTCCTTGTAGAATGTTCTCCTCTTCTTTTTATTGGGACTAGGGTGCTGTGTGATACCCACAATATAAGGTGCAAACAGCCTAGGGAGCTGTGTCCCAAGCAGAAGGAAGTCCCAGATGAGACTGTAAAATGTAGACAACTCAGCATAGATTGGTCTGTTGTCACATGTACAGAGTGATTTTCTTTGTAAATCTCAGCTCTTTCCTTTCACATTTGAAGACACCTTGCTACAGAAGATAGACATAAATCATGTAAAAACGTAAAAATCTTCTGTTTTCAGTTAATTTCATAAATTTATTAACTCTACCAGTCTACAAATTCTACCTCTTTGTATTGGGCAGGTGCTTAAAGGAAACAGAATGAGAAAGTGGAACAGAGAGTGATAGGGACCTTTTAGTCTTGAGTTAGATGCCAGAGGCTGCCTAAATGGGCATGGGATATTCCAACTGTGAATGAACTGTAAGACCCGATGCTATGGGTGTTATGGGCTCTATATTCTCTCTCTCTCTCTCTCTCTCTCTCTCTCTCTCTCTCTCTCTCTCTCTCTCTCTCTCTCTCTCTGTGTGTGTGTGTGTGTGTGTGTATCTGTCTGTCTGTCTCTGTCTCTGTCTCTCTATCTCTCTTATATCTCTCTCTCCTTGTGTGTGTGTGTGTGTGTGTGTGTGTGTGTGTGTGTGTGTGTGTGTGTGTACATGTACATATGAGTAGAGGCCAGAGGTCAATGTAACATATCTTTTTTAATGGTTCCTCACCTTATTTACTGAAATAGAACCTCTTACTGAACCTAGAGCTTCCCAATTCAGCTAGACTGGCTGGCCACAGAGTCACAGAAAATGGTTTTCTTTACCTTCCCAGCCCTGAGATTTAAGTACAGGCTAACATGGTCAGCCTGTTTTGTTTGCTTGTTTTTGCTTTATTTTATTTTGCTATTATTTGGGGTTTTTTTAGTTTTTTTTATTCATCTCTCATATATTACACCTTGAATTTCCCCTCTCTCCACTTCCAGTCCATGTCACCACAACCCCCACTTCCCAACTCCCAAGATCCAGTCCCCTTCTATTTTCCTTCAGAAAAGAGTAGGCCATACAAGGATCTGAACTGAACACAACATAACAAGTTACAATAAGACTAGGCATTAACCATCATATCAAGGCTAGATGACAAAACCCAGTAAGAGGGAAAGTGTCCTAAAAGAAGGTCAAAGAATCAGAGATAGCCCCTGCTCTGACCGTTAGGAGTCCCCCAAGAACACCAAGCTACTTTATGAATTCTGAAGTTTCAGGTTCTGTCCCTGTCTTTTCACAGAAAGAACTTACTAACAGAGTCATTTCCCCACATCTATTTTCCTTATTGTATTTCCAAAGTCTTGTATTTTTTTGATGCTTTAATTGCCCTATCTTTATTCTTCATTTTAAATACTTCCTTACAAAGTGCCCCTTCTGCTACTTATTCATGACTAACACTACTATTTTACTGTGAGCCAGACTTTGAGACAGCTGATTTACAACTGCTATCTAATTTCATCACTATCAACCTTTGGGATGGGCAATTTTATTATTTTCATTACAGGTGGGGAGGCAGATGTTTAATCTGCCAAAGTGACTTGCTCAAAATAAACTGAGCTGGGTGAAAATAGAGTTTCCAACGTATGTTAATTAAACCTCCATAGCCTTTAACCCTTCCTTTCTATCGGCATGCACTAATGTGTGTATCCATATCACATACACACCCTAAATCCTTCATTTATCTGTACTTTGTTTTGTAGTTTGAATAAAGCCTAAATTCTTTAGTGCTGAGAATATTTATAAACGTCAAGCCCAAAAGTAATTTTTGGATTAACTAATACTTATTGAATGTACTGATCTCAGGTGTTTCTATGAGAAAGAATTAGAAAATGTTTTGTTGAAATATTTTCTTGCCAAAGTCTATGAAGTGTTTTGGCTAGTTTCTGGCTATTATGAATTTTACAATGATTTAGCAGTTTGCTGTATGGACTCAGTTCTCAATGAACCTGGTTGAGACCCCAGAGTGATGCTAGATACCTTCAGTCAGAAGGCTTACACAAATGGATGTCTATAATTATGTGCATAGAGTGAACATTCTTAGGATGTGGTTCAGAAATGTTAACAGGCTACTTTCAATTCTAAAGAGTAATAATCAAAAACAACAGGAATTTTAGTAAGCAATAGCCATCCTGGACCTTTGTCGTAAGGGCTGAGGATGAAGCCTTGCATCTTGTAGTATCTGAAAAACTGTAAAGAAAAGGAGCTACAGAGGATGGTCAACACTCTATGAGTTCAGTAGTCAAAGCACATTAAAACTAGAAAGCACGGTAACAGGGAAAAAACATACAGATTTGTAAGTTCCCATGTTGGCCAAGCAGTCTCAGTTTCTCAATGTAACTAGTTCTATGTACTCCACCAGCTTTTGAACAACTATGTGTCATCTGCAATACACAGGGCACGGACACAACCATATCCAAGGCAGCATGCAGTGCCTCTCAAGTCAAACTGTGACAAACTCTTTTCCTATAATGTCAGTGACTTCATCTGATGATAAATTATTATTTCACTCTATCTTTCCTACTTACAAGCAATATAGATGTTAACTTTGTTGCCTTTTGAAACTATAAAGTATAAGCAAAAATAAATATATCTCACACTTAGAAACATCAAAGATTTTGTATACTACCTCTATACCTACTTCCTTTGTTATTTAGTAGAATTTGAGAAATATTTTTTCCTTAAAGAATTCTGAAATGTAGGGCTGGATTGGTGGATATGTGGTAGGTAGGGTTTTAGTTGGGGGGGGTGGTAGAAGAGAAAGGGAGGGAGAAGGGAACTGGGCTTGTCATGTAATTAAATCTTGTTTGTAATTCAAATAAAAAAAAAACTGGAATAACCCCCCATATCTTTTCGGTCCACCATGGCTTAAACTTAGAATTCAACAACAACACAAATTGGAGAAACCCCACAAACTCAAGGAAATTGAATAATTCTCAACTCCATCATTCAGGATGGTTTCTTCTAGTTCCATCCATTTGCCTGCGAATTTCAAGATTCCACTGTTTTTCTCTGCTGAGTGGTACTCCATTGTGTAAAGAAAGAAATTGAAGATACCAGAAAATGGAAAGATCTTCTATGTTCTTGGATAGGTAAGATCAACATAGTAAAAATGGCAATCTTGCCAAAAGCAATCTACAGATTCAATGTAATCCCCATCAAAATACTGACATAACTCTTCACAGACCTTGAAAGAACAATACTCAACTATATATGAAGAAACTAAAGTCCCAGGAGACAAAATAACCCTGTAAATAAAGGAACTTCAGGAGGCATCACCATGACTTTAAGTACTATTATAGAGCTATAGTAATGAAAACAGCATAGTATTGGCACAAAAACAGACAGGTAGACCAATGGAATCTAATTGAAGACCCTGATATTAACCCACATACCTATGAACACCTGATCTTTGACAAAGAAGCAAAACAAAAAACAATGGAATCTTGAAATTTGCAAGCAAATGAATGGAGCTAGAAGAAATCATCCTAAGTGGGGTAACTCAATCTCAGAAACACAAACATGGTATATTCTCACTCATATATGGATTCTAGACATAGTGAAAAGGATTAGCAGCCTAAAATTTACATCTCCAGGGAAGCTAGGAAACAAGGAGGACCATAATAGAGACATACACAGTCCCCCAGTGAAACAGAAAGGGACAAGATCCCCTAAACAAATGGGGAGTATGGGGAGAGGGAGGGAGGAGAAACAGGAGGGGAGGAAAAAACAATTCTGAAATGTTAAAATGTATTTAGAAATAATTTCTGACTTAGAGTTGGACAGAAGGGTGTGTGTGTGTGTGTGTGTGTGTGTGTGTGTGTGTGTGTGTGTGTAAATGTATCCATATATTTTCTGCTAGGAACTTGGTATGAGATGATGTATGATCTTGTACATCTGTTACCATGAACTTAGCTGTGCAGTATTTCTATAACCATTACAAATAAAATATTCAACAACAGATCTTGTATTTAATTAAGCATTAGGACAAATTTGTCACACCGAGAATCCAAGAATGGGATCTGGGAAGATGGCTCAGTAATTAAGAACCCTCAATGCTCTTGCAGAGGACCTTGGTTCAGAACCCACAACCACAGAACAATTTGCCACCTTCTGGAACTGTCATTCCAGTGGACCTGGTGCGGTTTTCTGGCAATCATAAATATAAGGCAAACACATGGTATACATACATACATGAGGGTAAATACATACATCAAATGAAATTAAATAAACCTTGTAAACTATTAAAAGAATAGGTGAGTCATTGTGCATACATTTTTACAAAGATAAGCTTCTTATGCATAACAGATTAATTGCTTCTAGAGAGAGAAGAATTTTATCCTGACTTGTGTTCATCAGTGTGTATATTTCATTTTTCCCAAGACTTATGCATATTTAAAATAACTGTATATTTTACTTAGACCTATAGCTTTTACCTGAACAACATTCTCTGTTTAGGTCTGTCCTTGGAATTAAGTTTTATTTTTAAGAAAGAAGAAGTTAGACTATGCTGATAGGACATATGAATACCTGTCTGAAAGATTTACAAGAAGAAAACAGTCAAATTCTTTTCATCCCATTTCTTAATGAAGGGAACTAGAAGGACCAAAAATTCTCTAAACATAAATATAAATGCTGGAAGGTGACAAAGTAAATCAAATTTTCTGAAACTATAAAATAAGTTAATTTTCTTATTACTAACAAAACTTTCTGTCTTTTCTAATGAAACCATTATTAGGTTGCTTAATGTTACTGTATAACACAATAAATACATTATCCAACTATATATCTAGCATTTGTCATAAGACATCAATGCAGTCTATCAGGTTGAGGGTGTACAAAATATGAATCTAATCAAAACTCTAAGTTCGCAGAGTACACCTTGAAATAAGTAAATATATTAGTGCATATCTCTCTATTCCATCAGACTTATTAAACTTTGTAATATAACTTTAGTTCTAAACTTTTATAAAGAAAGATTCTTCTGAGCTACAATTGTTGGCATCTGTACTGACATGCTTGAGACATTTCAGCTATCAGTGAAGTGGAGCTGCTTATATCCGCAGCTGGAATGAACCTGCTTCTAGAGAAATGTGAAGCAGCAGCTGCGGGGCACATAAATTGTGCAATTGATTTGATTTTGCAAAGCAAACACATTCTTCACGTTATGATTTAGCTTGCTAATTAAGCCTTGCATAATCAAAGGAGCCACGGAAGAAAGTAATTCTGGATTGAGCTCAAGTTCCACACCTTCTGAGAGCCTTTTAACATTTTCACACTTTCAAGAGGAGGATGTCTAAAAGCAAATGCCTCTGAAGGCAAAAGAATGATTTGCAAATAATGGTCTACAGGCTGCTTGAGTCAGACTCCTCTGACCAGTGAATCAAGCGATAAGTCAAGAACACTATCATCCATGGACCTATGGCACCGGGGTCTTGAAATGAGGCAAAGCAATGGCACTAGATTTTTAAATTTTGGTTCCATAGCACATATGAGCAAGCTTATGAACAGAAGTCTTTGGTAAATTCCTTAGGTTCTGTGTACCATATGCTCTCTGATCAACGAAGGAGCATTTATTAGGTAAAGAAGAAATTACAAGAAAAGCACTTAAGGTGATTGCTGCAGCAAAGGCTTTGAAATAGGAAAGACCTAAAAGAAGACAGAAGACAGAGGCAAAATGGCATCCAAGATCAGCTGAGAATAATTACACTGGAGCAATGCCAAGTCTGGTAAGCATGGCATTCCATGTTCCCAAGCAGCCATGAAGGAATGGTCACAGCACTGTGAATTGCATTTACTTTATCCAAATCAACTATTATGACTTAGGAAGTAATCTAGGAAACAGGATTTGCTTGCATTTATATTTCCTCCTACAAAAAGAAAGGAGAGAATTGCAAAACTACAGTAACTCATTGTGAAATATCTAGCATAATACAGCAGAGGTGATAAAAGAAAGTGAGTCCAAAATAACAATTTGGAATAAAAAATGGCAAAATGATAACATAAACTCAATTCTAAATATGATTTAAGGATGTACAGGACAATGACTGTAAGGTTGTACTGTTTTAAGTTGTTACTTTCAAATTAGGACTGCCTCTAACTGTGCATCTGTGTGCTATTTTCTTTGGGGTCTTTTAATGTTCTGCAACCTCGTGGTAGTACTGAGCCCTTGTGCATGGCCCATAATGCTCCAATATCCTCACCTCATTCCAGTTAGAGTGGCTATTATCTCACAGAGGCTAAACTATACCACTGACAAGGACTTGGTGGAAAGTATGTGACTCAGTACTCACCACAGAAAAGAGTATGCAACACCTTCAAAGCTTAAAATAGAAATAAATGCCATGCTACCTGAATAGAACACCAGTAGCACAGACACTCAGACTGACAATTAATAAATGGGATTTCCTGAAACTGAGAAGCTTCTATAAGGCAAAGGACACTGTCAATAGGACAAAACACAGCCCACAGAATAGAAAAAGATCTTCATCAACCCCACATCTAACAGGGCTTATCTCCAAAATATATAAGAAACTAGACATCATACAACCAAATAATATAATTTGCAAATGGGGTACAGACCTAAACAGAAAATTTTCAGCAAAAGAATCTCAAATGGTAAAGAAACACTTAAAGCACATAAAGAAATACTCAACATCCTTCATTATCAGGGAGTTGCAAATAAAACAAATCTGAGATTCCATCTTATACCTGTCAGAATGGCTAAGATCAAAACCACAAGTGACAGCTCATGCTGGAGAGGATGTATAGCAAGAGAAACACCCCTTAATTGTTGGTGAGAGTTCAAATATTATAGCCACTTTGGAAATCAATATGAAAGTTTCTCAGAAAATTTGGGAATTAATCTTTCTAAGACCTAAATATATCACTGTTGGGCATATACCCAAAGGATACTCAAACATACCACAAGGATACTTGATCAACTACATTTCACAGGAGTGTTATTCGTAATAGCCAGAACCTGGAAATAACCTAGATGTCCCTCAACTGAAGAATGGATAAAGAAAATGTGGTACATTTGCACAATGGAGCATTACTCAGCCATTTAAAACAATGATATTAGGAAATTTGAAGACAAATAAATGGAAGTAGAAAGAGGTCATCATGAGTGAGGTAACCCAGACCCAGAAAGATAAACATTGTGTGTACTCACTCATAAGTAGATACTAGCATTAAAGGAAAGGATAACCATGCTATAATCCAAAGAACCAGAGAGGCTAGGTAATAAGGAGGGCCCAAGAGGGAATACATGGTTCTCCTTGTTAGGAGGAAATAGAAGAGATCTCCTGGGTGAACTCAGGGGGTAGGTAGGGATGGGAACTTGAGGGGCAGAGTTGGGGTGGGGTGGATGGAGGGGGAGAGTACTGAAAGAGATGACTGGAAAGTTGGGACATTTCAAGATCAGATAGAAACTTGGTGCATGGGGAACTCCCACAAATCTACAGATGATGCCAGCTAAGATTCTTAGCAATAGCAGATAGGTTCCCTGAACTGGCCATCTCCTGTGACTACCACAATTGTTATCAGAGAGTTTTCATCCAGTAACTGATGGAAATAGATGCAGAGACCCACAGCCAAATATCAGGCTGAGGTCGGGTAATCCTGCTTAAGAGAGGGAGGAAGGATTATAGAATCCAGAGGGACAAGGACATCACTAGAAAACCTATAGAAACAACTAATGTGACCCATAGGAACTTACAGAGTCTTAACTAACAATGAGGGAGTCTGCATGGGACTGAACTAGGCTCTCTACATATATGTTATAACTGTGTAGCTTGGGCTACTTGTGGGGCTCCTAACAGTGTGAGTAAGGGCTATCCCGAATGCTCTGGCTGTTTTTTGGAAACTGATTCCTCATCTTGGATTGCTATGTCCAGCCTTAATACAAGAGGAGGTACTTAGTTCTACAGCAACTTGACATGATATGTTTTGTTGATACCCATAGGAGGCCTGCCCCTTTCTGTACACAAATAGAGGAGGAATAGATGGCAAGTGGAGGTGAGGTTGGGATAGGGAATGGGAGGAGAAGAGGGAGGAGAAACTGTGGTCTGGATGTAAAATAAATTTACTTAAAAATGCCACTGGAGTGACTGGGGGGTAAATCTCAAATGATCAGATGATATGATTATTGGTTACAGGCCCAAAATAAATTAATTCAGGGTCAGGTGAGATGGCTCAGGCAGGGAAAGCAGTTACAATGCAAGCCCTATGTCCTGAATCTACTCCACAGAACCCATGAAGTAAGAGGAAGTAAAACAACGTCCACAAGTTGTTTTCTGAAGTTCACAAGTATACTGTGATGTTCAAGAACATACACACACACACACACACACACACACACACACACACAACCACATACCTCACATATACATAGAATAAATAATGTTTAAGATATTAAATAACATTAAAGAGAAATTCACATTTGTTTGCTCTATTACTTTTCATAGTAGCCAAGAACTTACAACAACCTAGGTGTTTATCAAATACCATAAAGAAAATACCATGAACTGAGTGAAATTCCATAATGAAATACCATGAACTGAGTGAAATTCCTTTACTTGCAGCAACATGGATGGAAGAAGATATCATTATCTGATAAGAAGTTAAATAGGCACATGACATATACATGAAATCTTAAAGTTGCTGTCTCAGAGCTTGAAAATGGAATGGTGGTTATCTTATTCTAATGTGGGACTAGTATGGGGCACAGGGAGAACAGGGGAAGACCAGTTAATGAGTAGTAACTCTTAGTTAAGAAGAAACTCTGGGTTGGGCAATGGTGGCACATGCCTTTAATCCCAGCAGTCCAGAGGCAGAGGCAGGTAGATTTCTGTGAGTTCAAGGACAACATGGTCTACAGAGTGATTTCCAAGACAGACAGGAATACATGAAGAAACCATGTCTTGAAGAAAACTAAAACTAAAAAGCAAACAAACTCCGGTATGCCACTACATAGTAGCATCAGTTGAGACAGCACATTTCAAAACACATGACAAAGAATTTTGAAAATCTTCCCAGGTAATGGTAAATATGCAAGGAAACAGAGAGGTGAACCCTGATTTGCACATGATATCCACATGTATCAAGACATGACAAGTAACTGCATTAATATGCGTAACTTTTATTTTTATGTACCAGTCAAAATAAATTTGGTTAATAGAGAAAACATGCTATCTATACTTAAGGGAAAATAGTTCAGACATCAAAAGGTAAAATCCTGTCACATGGGATGGAAGCAGAGATCACTTGAGTAGGTGAAATAACCGGGAACAGAAAGATAAATGCCACAGCTAAGGGTTCCATTCTTATACTAAATATTAAAAACGAGTTTTAGAATTTATGAGTAGAATGATGGTTATCAGAGTCTGAGAAGAGTAAAAAGAGATGGAGAGAGACTGACAATGTTTTCAGATGTAGTTAGAAGGGGATGAATGGGGACTAGGCAATAACAATGTACTAATATTTCAAAATTTCAAAATTCTGTAGAAAGAATTTTGATTATATTCTCCATAAGAAAATAATAAGTGCTCGGGAAGGCAGATATGTGGACCTTGCTTTACATTTCATGAAGTTTCTACATTTATAGAAATACCACACAATGTCATGACTCCATAATAACACATATAAATGCTCATGTCAGTTGAAATAAATTTCAAGATATATAAAAAGAAAGTAGAAAAATGGAGTGAATAAGGGACAGTCACTTGCATTATTCTATGTGTGACTACTACTAGTCACAGACACAAATATTGTGGCACCTACTGTTTCTTGTCTCTGTCCTTCGTTGCCCTTAATTTGATCTACTTTCACTGCCTATTGCTAGAGACAAGTCCGGTGGTTTGATCATTTCAGTTACCTTCTAGCCATGCTCATGATGGCTCTTTTCTGACATGCATGCCCATCTTCATTGCTTCTGCTTCTCAAGCAGGATGACTCATTACTTCCTCAAATGCTACCACGGCCTGACAACCTCAGTAACAATCTACCCTTTTGCACACACTGCAAAATTGAGAGGTACCAAGTCCTGCTGCAGTGGTGCTCATAGACTGGCTCTGTAACCCATGTTGGGCCAGCATTGCCATTTTATTATGCACAGGTCTTACAATTCTTTTCAATACTGTGTTTCAAATTAACAGATTTTTCAGCACTTTCAGGACTTATACTCTGTCAACAGTCACCCTACGACTTCTTCATTGAACCCTGCTCTGTCAAAGAGAGTTGTTTGTGGGCTGTTCTTTCTCCTGCTTTGTAATAATCACATTGCCTCTGTAACATTGACTGATACCTTTGCAGATCACCAGTTTTAAACAGCTGACAAATTCCCCTTAAACTGCATGTCATATTCTTGCTTTTTTTGCTTGCTTATATTTTAATAAATATTGTAAATATTGTATAATATTGTAACTCCAACACCTCTGCACCCATCTATCTCTTTATCTTCTTAAAGATTTGTTTATTTTTATGTATTAATTCTCTATCTACACTTATGCCTTTATGCCAAAAGGGGCATCAAATCCCACCTAGAGATGGTTGTGACCCACTCTGTGGTTGTTGGGAATTGAACTCAGGTCCTTTGAAAGAGCAGTCTGCTGAGTCATCTCTCCAGCCCCACTAAGATCTTTATTTACATTAATCCCTGAGTATCCTTACAATGTTCTATTAGGTGGGGCACCATGTGCTTTTGCGACATGTTTTAACTCAATGACAGTGAAGAACTATACAGGTTTCACTAATTTTGTTTTCAGGGAGAAGCTTTTGGGATTTAATCTATTTCTCTAAAGAACCAAAGTACACCTAAATTTGCAAGTCTAGATTTTTTTTAACATTACACATGGATACAATGAGAAGACTTAATAGTGCTCTTGGGATGTCACTATATAATACAAATGGCTATTTCTCTTTCATATCACTTGCTCAAAAACCAACGTGATTGTGGAACAATGTGAGAATGAGGAAGTGAGGAAGTGAGGTTGGAGATGAATGGACAAGACAGGCATGTAGAGATGAACAAAGATGGTTCGCCATATGGTAAAAATGAAAAGAGATAAAAGTTTACTTCTTTCATCTTTCTGTTTCATAATTTACTCTGAAAATTTCCAGACAAAGAAAAATCTTATTCATCATGTGGTAAGCACAAAATCCAGTTTAACCATAGAATCAAAGATAATTATGTGATCCAATACTCTGTGATGACAAACTTTTCTTCATCTGTAATTATTAGACATTTTCTTCTCTTACAAGCAATTAAGTAATGATGTTTTTATTTATTAATCAGTGTTAATATATATGGTATTAGGCCATTTAATTTTTATTTATTTAGAATATGTACAGTTGTACAGCTACCTAATGTCTGGAGTAATATTCCTACCATACATATTAACTTGCATAATTTCTCTAAACTCTACAGCCAGAAGTGGGTTTGTGCTAAGTATTTCATAGTATTTTATATAGTATATAATAATCTTTCTAAGGAATAATACACACACACACACACACACACACACACACACACACACGCACACATACATGTACACACGCACATTTTCCTTTTCATTTCTAAAAAGGACTGGACATATTGGACCAATCTAGAGTAAAATCATATATAGTTATAGTTTTCATTTTTTTTTCTTTGCTTACCAGTCAAGTTAACCTTTGTGTGACATCTTTGGTTTTAAGGAGGTTAACTTTTCTTTCAGCTTTTTGTTTAATGTAGCTTGTCAAACTCATGAACTTCCTACAAAAAAGGAGGATATTGGGCAGATATGGGAGGGGTCATAGTGGGAAAACAGATACAGATATGGTCATTTTTCTTAGTATATGTGTATGAAATTCTAAGAAATAAAAATAGATATATACTTCTTTTCTGATCCTTATTGCCACTTTTATCCTTGTTTTCCCAGTCATTCTACTTCATTTGTGTTAATTTTATCATTTTGTTTCTGTATTTTCTCATGTGTGTGTGCATGCACATGCATTAGTGTGTGTGTGTGTGTGTGTGTGTGTGTGTGTGTGTGTGTGTGTAACAATAATAAGGAAAGAGGTTATATGTTTAAGAAGCAGTAAGGAGGAAAAGAAGGATTAAGGTGAAGAAGGAAAAACAATGCAAGGGGGAAAGGAAAAAGGAAGTAATGTAATTATATTTTAATTAAATTGAATTTTATTAAGGAAAATATGTTCAGCTTGATAATTGTTAATTACTGTATGTGTAATCTGTAGACACAGAGGCATGTGTGTGCTAGCTTTGTTCTAATTTAAAAATCAATTATACAAATGGATCTTTAGATTCTTATACTTCATAGAAAACAGATGACAAACCTAAAACAGGCAATCCTACATATGACAAAAATGAATTTCTTTTTATCCTTAAAGGCCAGTCTACCACTCTTATTTGTTTCCCTTATTTTAGAGAAAGAAGGCCAGAGGACAGAGTTCTTGAAAGGAACCTCCCAGTGTTCAGACATGAAAAGATTTTACTGGGCACAGCAACCTCTTCCAGCTAGTAAACTACTTGCTAGATCAGAAAGAAAAGTGAATGCATTTTAAAGTACAACCTGCTCTGCTAGTGTGATGTATATTTATATGAACATTGATCTGACAGTACTGACTCAAACTGAAATCTATTTTAGTAGAAGGGAGGAAAATACCAACTTCATTAGTAGAATAAAGTCAAGTAAGCAAAATAATATGCAGTTATAAGGTCAATGAAAAGACAAAGAAATAACAGAATCAATGAAGGGATTACAGAAAATTTCAAATCTTTCACTTGAAATTATAGGTCAAAGGATAGATTAGCCCTACTCTGTTAAGCCTGCAATTGGTCCTGAACTATGTAGCCATAACTTTTCTTTGCTTTACCAACTGTACTGCAAACTATTTCTAAGATATCAAGGACATAGGATATTTAGATAAAACAGATGAGCTTCAGTTGTTTGTACCACTATGACAAGCATGGGCAATATCAGTGGGGGAATATCTGGTCTGTTGTTTGATTTTGTTAATGAAGGTTTTTAAGCATATCTATAGCTATTGATTTATATATTATCTGTTGAGGCTGTCAAACTCAACAGATCTATTGCATTCATAGGCATGACCTGAGTATTTATGACAGAGCATACCTGTCCTGTAAAGAATAACATATTTTGTTTTAGTCCTTTACAGAAGATGTTTGCTAGTGCCTGGCCTGGAGGATGCCTGTGTAGCATTGGGAAAATTTATTTTCAGACCAGGACAAGTAATATTTGCAATTTTCTCATTCTAGCTACCTAAAGAATGATTTGATAATACATAATACGTAGAAGATACTTTTAAAATATTATGATATAGCATTTACCCATATACATACATATGTATATTCTTAAATATAAAACTATAACCAGATCAGTCTATATAATGATATTTGTATATATATGTATGTATGTATGTGTACATTTATGTGTATGTATGTGCCTTTTCAGTGATGACCATTTGGTATTGGGTAACCAAACAAATGAGTATGTTCTTTCCTGGGGAGGATCATTCTCTTCTTTTCAGCATTCCTTAGTTACCCAAAGTTTTTGTCAAGGGATGAGATCTTATAGGCTCTCCCCATCTATGCTAGTATGTCGATTGATGTCATTCTTGTTCAGGTCATGTTTAGCCCATAATGCTAGTGAGACTTTGTCACCAGCGCCAGTGCCAGCAACAGAAGAACCAGACCAGGAGAGAGTCTGCGGATTAAGGACACAACTCAGGTCATTCGGTAGAAGCAAATGCCATCAGTTTATTGCAGCCAGCAATTTATATAACAAGAGGAGATGGAAAAACACCACCTGCTAGCAGATGGCATTCCCATGCCCCATCATAAACAAGGAAACCACAACCTCTGCTGATGGCTAATGAAGCAAGAAGGGGATGGGGGCAAGGCATAATGTTTCAAAACAAGAAAGGTTCATAACAGGATGTTGATATTAGTGGGCAAGGCCAAGAAAACAGGAGTTACCTGTGGTTATGCTGGAAAACAACTCACAGAAACCCCGTGGGGGCTGGGTCCCAACAAGACTTCATGGGTATAGCTTCTCTAACATTTCTAGAAGACAGTATCTCACAGCAACTTCTTATTCCTCTTGCTCTTACAATCTTTCTGCCTCATCTTCCACCGTCATTCCTGAACCTTATTGTAGGAGTTGTGTTATAGATGTGTAGAAACTATTTTTTATAATAAACATTAGCATCATTGTCAAGTTTCTACTTTTCCAGGTAGGAGGTGGCCATAAAAATCAAAGAAAGTTCATCCTCACTTTTAATGCTGTAATCTGGGTTCTGGAAGCCTAAACAACATTGAATTGAGTAACTTTATACATTCTTTAAGGAATACCCTTTAACTCATACATTTACATTTGCACTTGTTTTGATGAAAATTGAGTGCTTTCCTTTCTTCTTTAATGTTTTTAAGTTCAGTAGATATCTAATAATAATTGCCTTGTAGTTTTTCATATTAATACAGTGTCAAATATCACCATCAACTATTTGCCTATTTATAACTTCCAACTTTTCTATGCATTGCTTTTAACAAGTTAACACATCCATTAGTCTAGGAATCTCTACTCTTGAGAGTTTCTCAACAAGATACAAGAAACTAAGTATTTCCACAATCACTACAATTGGAAGCTATTCTCCTTTTCAGTCCTTTCTTGATAGGAGTGTATTCAAGAACTTTTTCTTCTAAGTATGGGATTCACAGAATATCTCACAAGAAAGAAATCCATCTTCCAAAAATAACCCTCTGATCTTCAATTATTTTATATCCTTGCAATGTGTGAGGAGTTTATGCATATTTAACTAGCTCTAGGAGAGAGTTGAAATACATGCATAATAATCTTTCTATGAATAAATCTGGTATCTCATATGTAACTGTGGGGCCTTACCACAAAACCCTGTGAGTTCCTTTTATACATATCATTTTGTTGAACTACCTGTGTGGCAAAGCATGGGTCAATAAGCATTCCAAGTCATTTTGGGGACTGCTACTGAATTCCTAACCACATTTTGACTTGCCCATGTTCCTTTTTTAAAATACCCACATTATAATAACTTCATGGTTAGAATTTAATGGAGATCGCATATGTGGAAGGTTCTTTTTATAAGGTGCCAGACAATTTTATTGCATATTTCCTCCCATATGCACATCATAATATACACATAAAGTCATTCTATCAGAAGTCTCAAATTTATAACTTGTAGACAGAATTCAGTGTGCAATGACAAATCATGGAACATTGCAGTGGATACCTTCTTTTGACAAGACTTAAATATCTTGGTCACAGATTTCTTCCTATAAGTTTCACACATATCCCGATCTGGCCAGCCACAATAAATAATTACACACAAAAATTTTGCCCCACAAACAACATGCTTTTCTCTCTTTTTATTAAGGATATTGTCACAATGTTATGCTTGAACAGAAAATTTTCATTCCTTGGATTACCTAATCTCAGCCTGTTCCAGGCTACTCAGTCCTTAAGTCCCTTCTCCCTGTCATTCACCTGAAGTCACAGTTGCTTTGACAATTGCTTCCACATGAAGGCAAGCAACATGTCCAGACTTTTCAAGTGCTAGACCCTTGTGCTGAACAAATATTCCTCAGCCATCCTCCCATTTTGACTCAATGTTGCTTTACAACCTTGCTAAAACTGAAGTTTAGCGATCAAAGAGAGCCTTGCTTGACTGTGTTACCTATTCTGTCTACCAACTTGTCTTAGCTAGAGTTTCTATTGCTGTGAAGAGACACCATGACCATGGCAACTCTTACAAGGGAAAACACTAAATTGAGGTGGTGGCTTACATTTTCAGAGGTTTAATCCATTATCACCATGGTGCAACATGGTAGCTGGCAGGCAGACATGGTGCTGGAGAAGTAGCTGAGTGTTCTACACCTTGACTTACAGACAACAGGAAGTGGTCTGTCTCACTGGGTGTGGCTTAAGCATATATGAGTCCTCAAAGCCCACCTCCACAGTGATGCACTCCCTCCAACAAAGCCACACCTACTTCAACAAGGCGACCCCTCCCAATAGTACCATTCCCTTTGGGGACCATTTTATTTCAAACCACAATACACCTCTATGTCTAAATTTTAGGCTTTTTTCTTTGAGGCAGGGTTTCTCTGTGGCTTTGGAGGCTGTCCTGCAACTAGCTCTTGTATTCCAGGCTAGTCTCGAACTCACAGAGATCCACCTGCCTCTGTTTCCCAAGTGCTGGGATTAAAGGCATGCACCACCACCACCTGGCCTAAACTTTAGTTTTATATTAGCAAAAACATGGCTATTCATCTGCATAGATGGTCTGTATATCCAAACCATTATCTTTTAATATAAGCCTTATTTTCATCCTAAATAATGTTTCATAGTAATGATAACAGCTCCAATAGGACATTATAAGGCTAGAGTATTGCAAGCAGCATAGTATAAATCAGCTTCTAGGAGAAGAAAAACTCACACGGATGAAAGCAGGCCAGTCTATTGAGGGGACAGGGCATATTTGCTGGTACAACAGAGACAAAGATCAGTACCGGGAGGGCCACTGGGGATGCCAGGCTGAAGGGTTTGGAATTAATATGGCAGCCACCAGGACACTCGTCCCTAAGGGTCCTTGAGTAGAAATGACATGATGGAAATGGTGCTTGAGAAGGATTATTCAAGCAGCAGGGGGTCAATGGCCTGATGCAGTGAGGGAGCTTTTACACCTAACTGTGTCCCTGAAACACAGTACTCTGCCACCCTCAAAGACCACAGTGATTACAAAGAACTATTTTTGAAAGGCCCTGCACTCTGGGTGGTATATTTCATTTGAGCTCTTGGCCAAGGGATTTCTTTTCCCCTTCCTTTTCTCTTATCTCCATACTTTAACAAATGCCCTGCCACAGGCAGAGATGAGGAGCACAGGCATTTGTTTTCCACTGCTTGTGGCAGATTGATGGAAACTGGCACATTTTAAGTTACTGCTCTGTGTTTGCCAGGCAGAGCCTCGAGGCTGTGGCAGGGGCATTAACCTTAGGCACAAGGAAGTGATTCTTGCTTCATGTTCTTTCAGTTCAGAGCTTCTCCTCAGCAGGGAGAAAGCAAATCCTGTACATTATTTGAAGCGATTTTGTGATTTATCCACCGGGTACTGACCTACAATCTAGTGACCTTTGCTTAAAACCTCTGAATGGATTTTTAACTGCTGCTTGAGGGCGGGGCAAAGACAGGGACATTCACACAGTTTCCTTCTCAGAAGCAAACTTGTCTAAAAGAAGCTTCCCCAAATACCCAGGAAAATTACAGAAACTTTAACCTTAAATTGACTTGTTTCTTATTTCAAAAACTACAGAGAAGTCTTAACTTCTTTCTTAAAAAAACATAACCTACTCTAGAAATTCACTGAAATAAAACAAAGAATCTTTGGATTCACTTTTCTTTAGATTTACGTCACAGAAGTATACAGATGATTACAAAATGGAATCAGAGATAGGTTGATAAACGGTAGTTTATTGGGGAAAAGTACTCACAAGGGAGCCAAAGACCAGGTTTGCAACTGAGCAGGATGAACCCATAAATGCTTCCTAGTCAGCTCAGCCAGGCAAAAGAGAGCCTCCTGTTGGCCTTCCTCCTTCTTAAACCCTTGTTACATAACTCTGACCATGTCCAAGTCAGCAGTCCCTCTAATCAGAGTTTCTCCCTACAGAAGTATATACTCTTATACTTTTATAAATAAAGATGAATTAACTTAATTTATACTCAAACTTGCTCAAATATTAGCAGAGATTTGAACAAAATATAATATTCACATATTATATAGAATTTTCATAACAAATTGTATCATTCTGCTAATAAAATTCCATGAATTAAGATAGCAGATGTTGTGGTGAATCAACTTTCTATTAGTAAATTTAATTTGTTATTGACAAATTAAGGTTGCTTTTATCTCCTTTTAGTTTCCAAAGCATGGTTGAACATCCTGGGGTCATCTCCACAAATCGAAAACAATTCTATCTTTTTGAACTTTAAAATCATTGCAGCTTGAAAATGGAGACATCTTCAGATGTCATATTAAAGGATTGAATATCAGTGACACTGGAAGTGGCAGAGCTACTTCACAGCAGGACATTTCTGGGCACTGTGTCAGGGCCTGTCAGTTTGGGGAATGCCATGTAGAGTGGAGCCTGGCAGGCAGAGGATGGAGAAGGAAATATGTAGTGCGATGGAAACCGACAAGCGTGTAATCCAGAATGTGTTTGCTCTGCCACATTGCCACAGGTAAATGTTATGACCACCTGAGTGACTGGCTAAAGTAGTGGGTAATTGAGATCTTAACAAGAGTAGAGTGACGTCTACAATGAATGGATGATTCATTTTTAACAAAGCCAGAAGGAAGTGTTCATATCTAGGTGCTGGCCATAACTATAGAACTTAGAATGAGTTGGAGAATAATAACAACTATTTACTGCTTTTCATCTATCAACTATCAACCTAATTTCTTTAAGGGATAAGATTCAAATCTCACAGGTAACTCATGGGGGAGGTTTATTAACATTATTTTTTCATATGGTGAAAACTGGAGTGTAGAGAAATGAAATAACATGTTCTAAGATTACAAAGTTATTATAGCATATAGGTAGAACCTAAAACAAGATGATTAACATATAAACAATAAAATAATTATGTGCTTGTATGTTTTTATTTATTTAGCAAAAAATGGGAATTTGTGATTTACATGATCCACATATTTTCATGTATATATTTTTGTTATAAATTATAAACATCTTCCTTGATTTATTTTTTCTATTTAATAGAAAGAGAGAGATACATATAAGTAATGAACTTGATTATTTAGCTGAGGCATTTCTTAGCAAAATGTTAAAGATATGGCTTGGCTTCTTTTAGTAAGACAATGAAAGGAAGCAGATACATTAAGATAGAAAGAACTATTGTGTGACAGAATTTGATTTAGAAACTTCTCAGACTATATAACTTACTCTGGGAATTAGGGCAAGGTGTGAATGGATAAAACTTCCAGAGAGATTGTGTGTGGAATTTCCTAATCCAGCTAACCATAGATGTTCCAACTTAGATTTGGAGGAATAGAAGTGGGATGAAATGCAAGAATCCTGAAACACTGGATGTATGATATGGCCTAGATCTCTTTTGCTGACAATAGGTGCTGTTGTTGAGTAAAAGAGTGAATGACTCTAGAGGTGACTTAGAGAATCACAAGTCTACCATAGGACCAGAGGACACAGTAAACAGAGTTCTAGGTCCAATGTTCTGGAAACTTGACTAGCTAGAGAGGACAGAACCACTGCACCAAAACAAAATAATGGGCACCTTGTAAAATACTATTGAGAAAATTAGGTCTAGAATATGGATAGAGATGTCACCCAAGGGCACATTCAGATGTAAACACAAACATGGACATTTCATCAAGATCATTAGTTATTACAGAACTGCAAATTGAAAGCACATTAAGAAAGACTTGAAAACTTACAAATTATAAGAGTTGTTCATAAAAATGTGGATTGTCCCTCACTCAATGTTTGTGACCAGATCCTAGACTACATGTTACAACATAATTCCTAATTTTATCATATTTCCATGGGAGGGGTCTTTGAGAGGTAATCCTTCATGAAGATGTCATTCTGATGAACAGATTCTTAATAAAAGTCACAACAGAAAGGTGACTCCTTGACTCTACTGTGTAAGGACACACTGAAAACTGACTAGGCATATATCTGGAAGCAGGAACTCATTCACTATGGAATCTGTCCATGCCTTATTCTTGAACTTCACAGTCTATAAAACTATGAGGAATATTTTTTGTTGTTTACAGAACATCCTGGCTGTTTCATAAAGAAGCCCAAATGGACATTGATATTGATGAACTAGAAATTCCTCCATTGCTGATGGAAATACAAAATACAACTACAATAAATACAATTAGTGTCAAAGTTATTGATAATATTTACCTTAGATCCAGCCCTTTCACTTCTAGATAACAAGAGAAAAACAGTAAGTCAGTAAAAATCTTTACTTAATACATAAATGTCCATAGTAGCTTCATGTATAATAGTACAAAACTGAAAATGAGGCAGATATCCATCAAAGATGAACAAATGAACATAATATATCCATTAAATGGAATATTTTGGTCCATGTTTTAAAAATACACAATAGTATATAATACAAGACTCTCAGAATAATTATGCTGAGTCAAAGAGTTTATAGATTATATACTTATACTTAATTACATAAAGACATAAAATGCTAACTGAAGTCACAGAAGGAAGAAAATTGTCACCAGCAAGTAAACAGGATAAGCAAGAAGATTATAAATGCATAAGAATACAGTTTTGAGAGTGATTAATTTGTTGCCTTGGTGGTGGTAATGACTGATGGATATATGCATATATCAAGATACATCACATCTATCATTAAACATGTATGAAATTTTCTGAACCAAGTATGCTTCAATAAAGTGATTCAGTAAGTCTAAATACATGAGTCATGTTTTTCATCTCACTAAGTACTTTAGCATCATATATAATAATATTTCTGTAAATACACATTGATGTATAGAATACTTTTAACTCTATTTCAATCACTTAATACATTCTTATTATATGTTATGAAAACCAAAATTAATAAGGAAAATGCTTTGGGTGTTCACAGAATTTAACACTTAAATAACAATTAATGAAAAGCAATGCATTTGTATTTGCTATAAGTCCATGTTTACTAATTCAGTTTTATCTTTGTTAACACTGGTTAAAAGTTAATACATTCATAATGGTGGGCGGGAGAAGTGGCTCATCCAGTGATGTTTTTGCCTTGTAAGCATGTGGGTATGAAAATGGTCCTCATTATCCATATAAAAAGTCAGACATAGTGGCCTTTGTTTGTCATCCTGGTGCCAAGGAGACAGAAAGATCACTTTGCCTATCTTATGAGCCAGACTAAACTATTTAATGAGACCTTGTCTCAAAGAAGGTGAATACATTCCTAATGATGACACCCAAGGCTCTCCTCGGACCTCCACATATGAACTGGGACACACATAAACACATGCATACACAAAGATAAAAAAAAAAGCATATACAATGAGATAGGCATTGGAGAAATGTTTGCTATTATTTATGATGGAGTATGCTAACAAATTGATCTTTTTATATTGTCTCCCTTTATATTCTTTTGGATTGTATCTCTCAATGTTTATAAACCTCTGCATGAAGCTACATGATTAGATTTTGTGATAAATGAATTATAGATGAAAATGATATGCACCCATTTCAAGGAGGCCTTTACAAACACTTCCCAGTGTGATCCTCCATGTTTCATTTCTTTCCCAGTCTGAGTTGGATAGGAAGTGCCTTCAAGAGGTTCCAAGGCCTTACAGGATCATGTAGCTAAGGATTAAGTCTAGCCCCTTAAACATTGCTATGATGCATCACTTGGCAGGAGGAAGTTCACATCATTAGAATTGGCTTTGAATGAGAAAGAAAATGGGGCACTTCCTGTTTTTTTCTACATCTTTTATGTGGATGAAATATTCACTTTGTTACCTGCTCCTGCTACTAGGCCATGTCTTCCCTCATATTATGGGCTTAATCCCTCTGGAATTATACGCTAACATCAGTCCTTTCTTCCTTAGGTTGCTTTTGGTCGTGTCATCACAGCAACAGAAAAGCAGCCAGTATAGGTATAATACTATGATGTGTATTAAATTTTAAATGAGTACGTTGTATTTCAAAATAAATGTAGTTGGGCTTAGAGGGGAGTGTATAGCAAGCCCAAAAGAAGTGGAATTCATTCAGGCCTTATTTTTCTAATTCATTTCTGCTATATTCTGCCTCCTCTCATTTCCATAATGCTGGAACATATGAAGGCGATGTGGGTATTAGAGAAGATGATAAGAGTGTTCTGAATATATTCACCTGGAAAACAGACTGACTTTGGAGGCAATAGATATCAACAGTTTTAAAATTGCTTACAAATCTTGAATAAACAGAATGGCACATTTGTTGATACTGCATGAATAAGCGGGTAGATATATGTTCAGAGATATTTAAATATTTATTTTCTACTATGTAATTTAAAAGAATTCTTTGTTTGTCTTTATTGCACAAGCTAAAACTTACCTGATTTTTAATTGCCAATGAAAATACTAATTTAATTGAACTTGCAAAAGTTCCCATAATTGTTTTGTCAAAGGACTGGGTATCATATTCCTGGGTATACATACCCTGCTTCTGTGCTGCTAGTCACTGGTTTATTTCTTATTTTCCACAGGGATGCACATTTTGAATGTTTAGTGCTTACCATGTGTAGCCTATTTTTCCTATCTGATACATTGTACGATATCACAGCCTGCTTTCTCAGGCAATGAATCACCCTGAAAGGTTATCTGTCAGTCATACATGCCCCTTGGTGACAGGGCCTGAACCACTTAGGCCTTTTAATTTCCTGATGACCAGACATGCAACACAGACAAGCTTGAGATACACTCTGGGATTTCTGCAGAGAATTTCACTGTAGAAATCAATCTAGGCAGTCGGAAGAGTAACCAGTATGTCAAAGAGAGCTCAAGTTCTGCTGTTAGACGCAAGATTTCTGCCATTTACTTGAGTGTAAACTGGAGACAATTACTTTTCTAGATGTCCTCAATCTCTCACCTATGGAACTGTGATAACTTACAGACAGACTATTAAACTTATACAGAGTAATAGGTTTATGTTTTTAATAGAAGCTGCTTTTTATTAGCAAGTGGTCATTTTCTTTACTGCTTGTTTACTTTTATTTTATTTTTGAGATTATAAATTAATTATAACATCTATGCCTTCCCTTCCCTGTTCCTCCAAAGCCTCCCATATATCCCTTTCTATTCTTAAAATTAATGTCTCTTTTATTACAAGTCATCTTTTTACATGTATATATGTAAATTAAGATCTGTAGGTGAAAGACTGGAGTTTTCACCAGAGATTTCTCTTGGCCTTTTGCATACCTAGGATTTCTCCAGAATATACTTGTCTAATAGCCAAGGTACCTCCAAGTGCAAGACGCTGTACTTGAAGCTGAATCATTCAGGGAATCCAAGCTGGGCCCAAAAACTCATGATGGAAACTGAGTCAAAATTACCATGGTGTTGGGAGAATTTGGCTTAAGGATGTCTTTTGTCTGATATGCATAATTCACAGCAGATAAAAACCCTTGCCTCAGAACTTGGTCACCTTAGTTCAATCCCTGGGATACATATAATGAAGTTATAATCAACTTTCCCAAAATTATTAACTGACCTATATATGTGAGGAATATATTTTATAGAGTTGTTCACACTTATTTATAAAAATCCTTATACAATAATATGCCATGTATAACCATCACCAAATAAATAAACAGTTGTATACTTGTTGTGTAAACTGTAAATAAACTGATAATCATAAATACTGGTAAAAATCTTCGTTGTACATCAACATTATAGGATGCAATAGGGAGTTACCAAAATTAATTAGGTCACATGGCAATATGATCATTTTGCCATGATGTAGTATGATAAGCATGGGAAATATTAAATATAAATGTATTTCAGGACTTTTGAAAATTTCTCTGTGTGTTTATATGAATCGGCCTCTGTGTGTATATGTACATGTGTGTATGAGTGTACATGGATGGTAGAAGAAGAGGGTGTGAAATCTTTTGGGACTGAAATTACATACAGGAGGTTGTTAGACACCTGCTGTAAGTACTAGGATATGAACTCAGATCCTTACAATTGAGCAACAAATTCCCCTAACCACATAGTTATCTCTCAAGCCCCATGGGTATATTATATATTGACTATACACTGTCCAAAGTTGTACATATTGAAACATCTATAGTTATAGTAACTGTATATTTACATTTTCCTGCACTAATTTTTGGTTGAAAGTTTTAGGACAGGCTTTATAATAGGTGCACATAATGTTTTATATACAATGTTTTAAATAGTTAAAACATAAGAGCAGAGAAAGTTATTAACTTTTCATTTTTGCCCCACATATTTTTATATGCATATTACATAAGTACTATGTCATAGATACCTCATGGGGATGTCAAGGTGGCTTTGAATGCTTTGTTTTTGTAAACTTGTATCTGTCATCTTAGCTTGAATGTTTTTTTTTTCTAGTTCTGTCCATTTGCCTGTGAATTTCAAGATTCCATTTTTTTTTCCCTGCTGAGTAGTATTCCATTGTGTAAATGTACCAAATTTTCTTTATCCATTCTTCGATTGAGGGGCATCTAGATTGCTTCCAGGTTCTGGCTATTACTAACAATGCTGCTATGAACATAATTGAACATATGTATGAATGTGCATTCTTAGGGTATATGCTCAAGAGAGGAATTGCTGGATCTTCAGGTAGTCTCTGCTACTGGTGTTATGTTCAGGAAGCCACTTTTAAAGTCCTTTGTCTGCTCATCAGAATTTCCCCACTAATATCATATGGTCCATTCAGATGCCTCACAATTACAAACAAACTTCTCAAGTATCTGCTTTGGGTATGTAGGGCTAGGCTGACTGAGAGAAACTACTGAGCAAATGAACCAAAACTGTCTTTCCAGAAAGCTAATCATGTGCATTTACCTTTGTCAAAGCTTTATAGTTTATTGGTTTATCCTGAATTGGCATAAATCTTTGTCTGTGACAGAGAGGTAGCCCTTTTCCTAGTTTACCAAATGCTTTCTATAGTACAATCCAACATTTTAACAAAAACACTAGTCACGTGACATTTAAAAATACATCACAAAAGAGACTATGGCCAAATCTCCTTCCTCTAAGATATTGCCTCCAAGTCCATAACTTCATCAATATTCATAAAAGTATCACTGGGCCCAGCTTCATTGGCAGTTGGCCTCAACTCAGCCTCACACCTGCTCTGTCCATACCCATTCATACTTCATTCATACTTCAAATTAAACCCAGGAATCCTAGAATGGTTTACAGCATGTGTCTGAAGGATCAGTACATATGCAATTCATCGTTTAAGCCACAAATGAGGAAAAACGTTGATTTTCAATAAAGTCAGTTTCTTCTCTTAAGGAGCAAGAGCAGCCAACCACAAACCTCTTTTTCACACAAATGCATGTCCATAGTGTAGCCATTTAGCTATGTGTTTTCCTTTGCTAATCAATGTCTCCTGACTCCTGTGAAGACTCTCACTTTCTCATCTTGGTTATTAATGCCTAGATCACCTTAAATTTGACTTACAATCTACCATCCCAACCACCTTCAAACATTATTCAGTTGTTCCTATTTGTACTGTGGCAACACCATTGATTTTGATGACACATTTTATATGGCCATTATTGCTCTTCTGATTTATTTTAGTAACTTGAATACAAGCCTAACTTTCATAATTTATTATGTCCACATTCTTCCTAAGGATAGCTTGTTGCATACTATATGTATTTTAAAGTAAGTTCAGAAAAATAGCTTTCATTAGAATATGAGCTATATTTAAATGAATTCCATTCAATCAGACATTGTCTTCTTAACTAGCATATCTTATGAGTACCTTCCTTCCTAATTAAGAGTTGTATATATGCTTAGTGATTTAAATTTTATCTGGTAACCCCAATTAAAATTATAGTCAAAACCAAGAGCTTTTGAATCCGAAGTTTTGTTACATGGGCTTTTTTGCTCTAGTCTTATAAAGAGTGACACCAACCATTTATTAAATTAGAATATAACAAGCATTTTTATATGAAGGCTTCGATAGAATTTTCAGTTTCTTCTTTCCTAAATCCCTTTCATCATGAGAAAGTAGTTTAATGAAGAGATACATTTTACAAAAGAAACTCTATCTAGATTTTCCAGGTCACTTATTTAAAAGAAACTTTCGTATTTGCCAAATAAATGGGGAGAGAGAGAGAGAGAGAGAGAGAGAGAGAGAGAGAGAGAGAGAGAGAGAGAGAGAGGAGAGAGGGGGGGAGGAGGGGGACCCAAAATATTGTACTGCAATCTAATGACCTTTAAAAGACAGAACTCACAGCCATTTCAGATTCCTCTGTTGAGAATTCTCTATTTAGTTCTGAACATGGATGTCAATAAGGAGGCCTCTGCACTCCAGGGAGCCTCTGGTGGTGGATTAGTATTTTTCCCTGGTGCAAGAAGGGACTTTGAGAGCCCACCCCATGTGAAGGGTTACACTCTGGCCCTGGACACATGGGGAAGGGCCCAGGCCCAGCACAGGAAGATTTGGTGGACTTTGCAGAGCCCCTGTTGAGGGCCCTACCCTGCCTGGGGAGTGGTGGGTGGATGGAGTGGGGGTAGGCTGGGGGTGGGGGTGAGGGGAGGGAAAGGGAGAAGGGACTTACATGTGAAACAAGCTTGTTCCCTAACAAGAACTAATAAATAAATAAATAAAAGACAGAACTCACATGCTTTGCTCAACTAGGAAAGATGCTTTCTTGAAGCCATCTAGCTTTAAATTCTGATGCACCTCTTCTGTTTGAAAATAAGACACAAAGGTATGTCCAGCACAAATGTCAGCATATATCTGTCTTATCCCATGAAGCAGAAGATGTGAAGAATTACACATTTCTGCTGCTTCTCAGTTTAACAGTCTCATGTGCCCTGCTTCTGTGCAGTACAGTCAGCTCTCTTGGAGGAGGAAACATTGTTACCATGTTCTTAATCTTTATGATGGAAGGTGGTCAAAATGAGAAAAGGAAGACGTCCCAGACAATTAAGGTGTGAGTTCACAAGCGGCTTTGGTTGATTGTTTGGAAAGAAACAACATTTATTACTATTATTATTATTATTATTATTATTATTATTACTAGAAGAGAAATGAGGCAGAAAAAATAAAGAATGCTCCTTGAGATTGAAAGAAATGTCAGGGTAAATAGCTCAAGAGGCAAAGCTGGAATGAAGGACTACATTTTGTACAAGTAAGTCACATAGTCTCTAGAAAATTCACCAGATACATAATGGATAAAACCAAGGAATCTAAGCAAAGATAGTTTTGATCACTAGGGTAGGAATTCATATAAAATACATTATATGATAAACCACTCTAAATCTGTTAGTTTTAAGATGCTTTATTATTGAGAACTTAAGTAACCTGCAGTTGCAGTTGTCTAAAAGAAATCAACTTACTCCCCTTGACTTCTTACAAGAGAGGTTTATCTGAGAGGAGGTGCCATCGAGGAATCCAGTGCTGGCCACCAAAACATGAAAGAGGTAGACAGGCAATTCTGAATCCTGGAAACTCACTCTTCACTTGGAAAGGAGCAAAGAAGCATGTGACTGTGATCAAATCTTTTTGACCAGAAGGCATCGTTTGGGAAAGCAGCCTTGTAAAGGAGCAAGGGAATGTCCTTGAGGCTGTCCTGTCATTAAGCCACCACCAGTAAGCTTTTGTATAACATGGCCTTTGGAAATGAAAGTCAATGTATTTCTTCATTTCAAAGCTACACTGAGCTTTGTTTTTGATTTGCTTTAGCTAGATAAATTGTATGGTAATTGTGAACTGATACCCCTCTGGATTTCTCTGTTTGCTAACCATTTACTGGAGCTGCAGATTACTGAATGGCATGTCTTTGAGCAGTCCCGATATTTGTGCCACCTAACTTTCTTCAAACCTCATTTCTAAGTTAATACTTCCTGACTGTGTCTGCAAAAACAAAGAACAAGATGACATTTCATCACAATTCCAATATAGCCTTGTCCCTCCATACCTCAGTTATCATTTACACTGACAGTTTCTAAATCCTCTCTAGACAAGAATATATTTTGAATTCCAAAGTTATACATTTAGCTGTCTCCTTAAAGATTTTTACTTGAGATTTCGCAGCTTAAGTCTAGGTTACAAAATCAGGTATTATTTTTTCCACACAAAGCCTAATTTCTCTTTCCTTATCCCCTTCTTAGTCAGTGGTCCTGTTACTCAATCCACATTATTCTATAATCTCCCTCATGACTCCTTGTCACCAGTCTTCAATAATGGCCAAGTGCTGTTTATTATATTAGCCTATGTGTCATTTACGATGGTAATCATTCCTGCATTTTCATGCTTCTATTGAAGGAACATTTTCATCATTTTTGATCTAGCTATCAAAATATGCTTCTGATTTATCAGAATCTCTAAGTTCCTTTCATTTGAACTTTTCTTATGCATGGTTGCTAGAGCGTGTACTTTTGATTCGTCAAAAAACTTGTCATGCCATTTTCTGTAGAATGTTCCTTAGTGAAAATTACCTAAATGACTAAAGATTTTAACTATCTCTCCTCACTGACTAGCTTTACAAACATTGCCACAGGCTTTTCTCATTCAGATTTCCAAATTATTTAAAACTTATTTTTCTTTTTATATGCCAAACCCAGTTCCCCTTCCTCTCCTCTCCCACCTCCCCCCACTTACCCTCTTTTCTCCACCCAATCCACTCAAGAGGGGGTAAGGCCTTCCTTGAGAAGTCAGCAATGTCTGGCATAACAAATTGAGGCAAGACCAAACTGTACCCCCTTTATATTAAGGCTGGAGAAGATGTCCCACCATAGGGAATGGACACCAAAAAGCCAGTTCATGCACCTCGGCTAGGTCCTGGAGCCACTACCAGGGGCTCCCCCAAAAAATCAAGCCACATAACTAGCATCCACATTTAAAGGGTCTAGTTCAGTCCCATGCAGGTTCCCCAGCTGTCAGTCCATAGTCTGTGAGCTCCCATTAGTTCGGGTCAGCTATCTCTGTGGTTTTCCCCATCATGCTCTTGAACCCCCTTGTTCTCCTTCTCTTCAGCTGAACTCTAGGAGCCCAGTGCTTGGCTGTGGCTCACTGCATCTGCCTTTATTAGTTACTGGATGTAGGTTCTATGATGACAGGATAAATTCTGTTTCTTGGTTAATAACTCTCTTTAGTCATCTTAATATTAGGTTATCCATACTGTTTAATTGCCTCCCTTTTCTTACTAGAGATTAAGGTCTTATTTATCTTGAACATGCAGTACCTAGATATGTGGACACTGTTAAGTGGCAGTTTAAGCTTATATACAATGTTGTTGAGTAAAAGAACAGACAGTTTAAACTTGTTAGAAATGATAGCAGAATGGATACTAAACTATAAAGAAAGAACAATCTTGGAAGTGATCATCTACTGACCAAAGAAAGAAAGAAACCCTAAAATTTGGCCTTCAAAATACCAATAAACCAAATATACCCAATCATTAAATGGACTAATGATGACACAGCTCTCAAAGGAGGAGTATACAGAGCTGATAAACTTACAAGAGACAGTCAACAACCTTAGCCACCAGGAAATTGCAAATTAAAATTTGAATTGAGATTTCATCTCATTTTATCCCAAATTATTATTGTTAAGAAAACAAGTCATGACAAACACTGATACACTGAAGGAAAAAAGAGTCATTCTACAGGGTGGGGAAGGTAATTTAGTTAAACCAGTATAGAAGTCAGTACAGAGGTTATGAAATTAAAAACAGAACTGCCCCAGCAATTCGCCCCCTGCAATAAGGAGCTAGGGGAGGGCTGGTTCTCCTGCTTTCACATCTCCAGGTTAGGCTCACCCACACCCACACCACCAGGGCCAGCTCTACTGTGTTTCCCAGGCAAGGTGCAGGAGCAACTCTCCTGAGTGCTGCAGCTGGTGAGGGGCAGGCACAGCTCTCCAGCTCTCATGACCTCAGGGCCAGCTCTCCCACTGCCTATGCCACCACATGGCAGATGAGTGGCTGGGCCAGATCTCCTATGCTCAGCTGACATTTGGCCTTCTAAATACCAATAAACCAAATAACCCAATCATTAAATTGGCTAAAGATGACACAGTTCTCAAAGGAGGAGAGTTACAAACTCAGGGACTCTAAGTCAAAATGACACTGAGATACTTGCACATTTGTTTATCGAAGCACTACTGATAGACAAATTCTGTGATCAACCTAGCTGTCCATCATTAGAAGAATGAGTAAAGAAAATGTGGTATATATGCACAAGGGCATTTTATTGAGCTATGAAGTACAAAATTATGTTATTTGTAAACAAAAAAAATGGGTCTAGTCTCCACAACCACACAAACATAGTGGCATACATATACACCTACACACAAAACAAAACAACTCTAAAAAAATAAAACAAGAAAATCATATGTTTTGTGTTTTCTAGGATTCATAGACATTAACAGAAATAGAACTATCTGGGAGAATGAAACAGACTTGCAGGAGGGGTAAAGGACAGGAGGGGAAGGGTAGGGAACTTGACCTAAGTTCATCACATGCTTCTCTGAAGACATCTTTACAAAACCCAGTACTATGCACAATACTGATATGACAAAAGTTAAAATGAAAATAGAAAATGTGTCTTTATAAGACATCCTGAAGGTAGATTTGCTTTCTTTTTTCCTTCCTTCCTTCCTTCCTTCCTTCCTTCCTTCCGAGATCGGGTCTCTCTGTGTAGCTCTGGCTGTACTGGAACTCAATCTGTAGACAGGGCTAGACTTGAACTCACAGAGATGTGCCTACCTCTGCCTCCCAAGTGCTGTAATTAAAGGTGTGCCTGCCACCATCCAGCAAGTAGATTTTCTTTTTATAAACACTAAAACTTTGACTGCAATTTATACATCTTTTTTAAGAACATAGACTCCTTTATTATTATTAAATACTTTATATGGAAAGAAATTTTTAAGAAGAACAAGTTGTAAATGTCTGAACCAACAAGTAGGTAAACTGCTGATTCTTATTCTTATTTTTTAAAGTGATTTTGTGTGCATGTGTCTGTTTGTGGGTATATGAGTGTGAGTGCAAGTCCCTGAAGCTGGATGTACAGATGAATGTGTGAGCTGAGACTGGAACTCAGGTCCTCTGCAAAGTCCTCTGCTCTTAACCACTGAGCAGCTTAAGCATAGAAAATATGGATTTTAATGACTAATGAAATGTGAAAATGTAAATATCACTTGACAATTTTTGCAAATTATACTTATGACAGCATACCTAGTCAAGTGATATTTAGCTGTCAAATTAATCAACTAGGCTATTTTCCTGAAAATATTAACAGAAGGCAACAACAGCTCACATTTGAGGAAGGACAGCATCTTCAATAAATCATAGTAGGAAATAAGATATGGATAAACAGAAGAATTAAACTCTATACTATTTTCATTATATAAAACCATCAATTAAATGTGTTAGAGACCCAAGCATAACATTCAAATACAAGAAAACACAGGGGAAACAATGAAAGATACTTTGGAATCAGAGCAATGAGTTTTTGATTGTCTGTGAAAGCATAAACAATTAACACAAAATAGACAAGTGAGATTTTATCAAACTAAGATAACTGCAAGGCAATGGAAAATCACACTGAAGAGATGACCTGGTAAACCATTGAATGTTATGCCTATTTGCAATCAGTGTGTTGGAAAAGAAGTGCCATATATCAAGAGCACTTACAAACTCATCAGTATAAAACAAATATTTAAAATATATAATTTCTATGAACAGACATTGCTTGAGAGAAGAAACACTATAGCCAACAAACATAAAAATGCTCAAAATCACTCATCAAGAAAATGCAAGTACAACCTTGATGTATTATCGTCTCAGTTCCATTAGAATGTTTATTATGAGGGTAGGGGAGAGGGAGCTGCCAGAATGAGAGGAGGAGGAGAGGAGAGGAGAGGAGGAAATGGAGGAGCAGAAATATTGAGTTAGGGGAAGAATAGAGGAGATCAGGATGAGAGATACCATATTAGAGGGAGCCATTATAGATCTGAGGAGAGATCTGGCACTAGAGAGATTTCCAGAGACCTACAAGGATGATATGAACTGTCATCTAGGTAATGGTGGAGAGGATAACCTAAATGCCCTTCTCCTATAATGAGAATGATGACTACTTTTATGCCATCCTAGAGCCCTCATCTTGTGGCTGATGGAAGCAGAGGCAGACACCCACAGATACAAACTGAACTGAACTCTGGAACTTAGCTGCAGAAAGAGAGGAATGAAGATCAAAGGGGTCGGTACCAGCCTGGTGAAACCCACAGAAACAGCTGGCCTGTAGAATGGGGAGCACATGGACCCCAGACTGCTGTCTGGGAAGCCAGTATAGGACTGATCCAGACCCCTGAAAATGGATGCCAATTAGGAGGCCTCCACACTCAAGGGGGCCCCTGGTAGTGGATTAGTATTTTTCCCTGGTGTAAGAAGGGACTTTGAGAGCCCACCCCATGTGAAGGGATGCACTCTTGGCCTGGACACATAGCGGAGGGCCTAGGCCTGGCCTAGGATGTTGTGGTGGACTTTGGGGAGCCCCCGTTGAGGGCTCTACACTGCCTGGGGAGTGGAGGCTGGATAGGGTGGGGGGTAGGTCGGGTGGGGATAGGTGGTGGGAGGGGAGGGAGAGGGGGAAGGGATTGACATGTGAAGCAAACTTGTTCATAATTTGAACTAATAAAAAAATAAAAAAACAGCAAAAATAAAACCAGATGACTAATCAGGCAACATAAACACAAAAACTGATAGCAAGGATATGCAGAAAAAGAAAAGGAACATTTATCACTGTTGGTGGCAATAAAAATTAGTAAAGTCAGTCCATATGAAAAAATGTAAGTTAACAAAAACTATGAAATAGAAATAGTTCTATCATATGGCCTAACTCTTCTCCTGCTAGGCATACATCCAAAGAAAATGAATGATATTAACTTATCAGAAGGAGGCCATCACCTGAATCACCTGAACTATCTCAGTATGGATGGATAGAGAAAATCAGATATATAAACAAAAGTATCATTTAGTCATTAAGCCTATTTTTACTCATATATGTAGATATTATAACAACTGACCTCAAAGAAGAGGCTAGTAGTGATTTCTAGAAGGTAAGGAAAGTAGTGAGGAGAGATAGTACAGGAACTTGGGTAATAGGTCCTAAACACAGCTAAGGGTGAGGGTAAACTCTAGTGTTTACAGCACAGTAGGGTAACCAAAATTATAGCACACCATTCACATATTTATGTCATACTATCTAAACTCATAGTGTTTATTATCTATATTTGCAATATACTATCTATGCTACATGTTATAACAAACTAGATGACAGAATTTTAAGACCCCCAAACAAAGAAATGGCAAGAAAAGAGAAATGGAAATTACCTTAATTTGGCCATTATACATTGCACACATGTATTAAATTATTGCACAGTGCCCCATAATATACACATTTTGTCAAATATACAAAATAAATGGTATTCTCATTGTCAAAGCTTATTTAGAGATTAAATTAAACCTCTCAAAGAAAACAATACCATTGTTGTTTATTCCAAAAATATATTTCTTTGATAGGATGTCAATAAATAACTTTTATGAATCTATTTATGCAAACATAATTAATCAGTCTCACTATGAATATTTTGGTGATCAGCACAAAAAAATGCCATGCATTGAAAGTGTTTATATGCTGATGTTAGACATTATCAACTTCAACTACCTAATTCATCCAATCTGACAGCAATAAATACACACACATAGACTCACTACACACACAGTCTGGAGAGACTTTTGAATCACAGCTAGTCAATACATTTATGTGATAGATAATTATAAATGCTTTTGTATTGATCTAGTCATTAAATGAGTCATTAAAAATGTTGCGTACTTTAATAATTAGAATAATATTCATTTTTGTAAAGCTACATGTGAAATAGCATTAAAAGTAATCTGTTAATTCCTTATGACTTCAAATTGTATTTACATTATTAAATCTTGTAAGGAATGATGATATGTGGATGATGACATCAAAGCATTTGTTGTCACATGACAATGGGAGTGTTCAAGACCCTTTGCTACTTTGTGGTAGCTGTTAAATATCTGTGTAATACAGGAGTTGGTCCTTTAACCAAGCTGATAGAGTTAAGACCTGAATATTTGGAATAGTGATTCATAGCCAGCTTTCTCTATGTGTTTGAATTTACCATGGTAACCAGGAATTGGTTATATAACTGTGTGCTTGCTGAATTGCTTTAAACTTTACTGATGAGATTAATGACAAAATAACAATTATAAAAGCTGTGGAGCTAATGTTTCATTATCTTGATTATTCTTATTATCTTTCCATTCATACTCTATAACTTTTTTCTTGCCCATCACTATCAGCAGAGCTTGTGCCTATTCAACTTCACATATCTTAATCAAAGCATTAATATAAATATAATTTTATGGCACTATTTTAACTCTAAAAGTTTTTTGATAGGTTATAATATTGAAATTACTGATTGTTTATATTTACATGATGATGTTAATAATAATTGTATTTTATTTTTTCACTAATTTGTTGTTACTTTTCTTTGGTGTTTTTTAATGTATATTTTATAACACCACACACATATGCATAAACATTCATTTGCTTTGGTTAAATAGTAGAAAAATACTTATAAAGAAGAAATAGAAAGAAATAAATGTATATTTTGCCTGCCCTAACCTGTCAGTAATAGAAAAAAAGCAGAGATAGATTTCAATTGATTTACTCAGAGTTCACATTTTTTATTTATTTTCTTTTCCATCCAAGAACTATTAAAATGATCTCCCTACTTCAAATTTTTAACATTTTTTTGTGTTTCAAAATTTAATGGTTCTCCATTATCTATATTATTTGTCTCAAATTTTGACCTGATACATACATTAAATAAAATGGCCCAATCTCTGACTCTATTTTTCAACCTTAAAGATTTACCTATAATTCTTTAATTTAAAAAATAAATAAATGAATTATAAACATGGAGACTGAAAAGGAAACTTGAGTCAAACAAACTATCCTTGTTCTATTATCTGGTTGACATGAGACATAGAAACCAAGTTTAGAAATGCAAGCCAGGGACTTGCAAACCATATACCACAGTTCTCAACCTTCCTAAATGTGAGGCCCTTTAATACGCTCATGTTGTGGTGAAATCCCCAAACCATCAAATTATTTTTATTACTACTTCACAACTATAATGCTGCTACTGTTATGAATTGTAATTTAAATATCTGATAAGCACAATATCTGATATGGTACCCCTGTGAAAGGGTTACTTGACCCCCAAAGAGTTGTGACCCACAGGTTGAGAACCCTTGATGCAGAAAAAGTCTCTTGTAATTGGTCTTCAGCTTTAGAACATTTAATGAAGTAAGCATGAAGATGCACTGTATACAACACAGCCAATGAATTTAAGAAAAACCTATTCTCTGACTACTTCATAGCTTCATAGTTGAATCTTCTTTATCCCCCCAAAATAAATAAAACCAAAAAAAACTCTCTTTAAGTACACACAACCATCATCTGACAAATGTATAATGAAAATAAGAAAGAAACCAGGCAGATACATTTATATTCTTTCAATGAAAAATTTCCAAACAACTTACTATGAAACAGGTCAGGTAAGATGGCTACTTAGTGGAATCCTGTGATGCTTCTCCGCATGTTGAATGCCAGTTCCTTTCCTGGAAAGAAAGGAAGATAAGTGTTGGGGGGGCTGTATGCTCTGCCTACCTTCAGGAAGCAAAATGAAATGCCAGTTAAAGAGAGCAGTAAGAAGGCTGGAGATGGCTCAGCCATTAAAGGCTAGGCTCACAACCAAAAATATAAGCAAGCAGTAAGAGTTTCCCATGCCACATCTCCTCCAAACCCAAACATCTAGGCACGAACAGAAATGCCTCCTAGATCAGAGGAGATGACACTTGGGATTTGTTTATATTGAATGTCAACTTGTCAGGCACTAGAGTCACCTTGGAGACAACTCTCTGGTAAGATTGTGATAGATTTTCTAGGTTAAATGAGGAAGGAAGACCACTGTGATGGTGAGAGGAACCATTTCACGGAGTGGGATTCTAGGCTGCAGGGAAAAGAAAGCAGCTCTCTGCTTCTTCACTGTCGATACAATCTGACTAGCTGCTTCATAAGACTGTGGCAGGACTTTCTCACAGTGATGGACTACATCTCTCCAAGTACAAGGGAAATTAACTTTTCCCTCTCCAAGTGGTTCTCTGTCAGGTATTTGGGCCTATGTCAGGAAAATAGGGACAAGGATTTGAATCGTTTTTTTTCTTTACTCTTGAAGACTCAAGACCTGGGCTATGAAAGCCTCAGTACCTCCATGATATGATACTTTATCATCACTGTAACTGTGAGACTCAGGTGAGGTCCATCTTTTGTGTCAGAATAGGTGGCCACAGATGTGTTTCACCAAGATCACTTTTCAGTTCTACTTGCCAGAACAAGGTAGTGAGCACTAGACTGCCTTGGAATTTAGAATTGAGCTGTTGAAACCTGCACTAGACAAGTCTTAATGTCCCCTATTCTCAGGTGTGAATATAGATCCAGACAAAAGGAACAAGCTTTATGCTCAAGGAATATACACAGCCCTGATATTTGAACTTCTATATCAGCTGCAACCATCTGTGGCTGGTACAATAGTTTGGGAGAAAGATCCCCCTTCAAAGAAGGATAATAGTTCTGGAATGTTATTAAAAGTGTAAGTGTTTTGAATACTGGGAACAGGAAGAACTTGAAGGATGCTGAAGGGGTAAAGTACTACATAAAGTTTAATGAATATTATACCCAGATAATCTGTTTTTAGAAATGAAGGAAAGACAATAAATTCCTATACAGATTAAGCTAAGAGATTATGTATCTATCAGACCTGTTCAACAAGTAATGTTAAAGAGAGAGCTTCCAACAGAATCTAAGAAATATTAATGGGTAAACAAAAAATGTAATACTTGTTTCTAAGAATAATTATATAAACACATCCAGAATGTTCTAATATTGTAAGTGTAATGATTAAACATATTTAGTATGTGAAGTAAAATAGAAGCCAATTAAAATAATATCAAACTGTGGGAAGGAAGGAACAAAAGTACAGTGTTTTCCTACCAGGATGTGTACCAGGCTTTTACTTTCTGGCCACTGACTAGCTTCCAAATAATGACACAGAGACTTACTAGTTTTGAATGCTTTGCCTACCTTAGGTACATTTCTGGCTAGCTCTTTTAACTTACCTGGTTCTCCCTGTCTGCCTTTTGCCTTGGGTCTTAATAACTTTCTTACTTCTGTATGTCTTACTTTCACTGATTCTCTGTGTTTGCCGGGCTGATGGCTGCATGGCCTCATGGCCTCATGGCCTCAGGGGTCTCCATTATCTCTCATTCTCCTTCTCTTCTTCTGGAGCCTAGATTTCTCCTCCTATTTATTCTCTCCTCTTCCTACTCCCGCTTATCCATTCTCCTGTTTAAATATTGGCCATTAGGCTCTTTATTAGACCAATCAGGTGCCTTAGGCAGGCAAGGTGAAACAGATGCAAGACATCTTTACATAATTAAACACATACTATTACATCATTAAACAAAATGCAGCATAAACATATGTAACACATCTTTGCCTGGTTAAAACAATAGTCTACAACAAGTATGTTTCTTTTAGTTGTGTCCTGTCTACTCTTTACGGTTTTACTGTGTTGCTATAATTTCAATATCACTTATTATAATCAAAAGATGTTTTGGTCAGCTTCACCTTGACCACAAAGCAAAACTATAGAATAGAAAAACTAAACAGAATGAGCAAGTCATGAAATAAACATACTAAAATAAGTCATTTAATCACACAGAAAGAATGTAACATATGGAAAGAAAGGACGAACAACATATATAAAAGAGGCTATACAATATCAATAGTAAGATGCAATTTTTGCCAGTTAACTTTAATATCAAGTAATTTTTCAATTAAAAGACACAAAGTGAGTGAATGGATTGAAACTAACAAACCTAACTCTGTGTTTCTTACAATGAAGCTATCCTACTTATAAGGAGAAAAAAGATTTCACTGTGACAGAAACTAAAGATTAGAATAAGATGTTCCCTATAAATGGCAATTAGAGAATTTGAGCAGAAGTGTTTCACATATCATGTAACAGTGGCCTTTAAGCAAAAGTGGATAAAAGATATGAGGAATGTTATCGAAAAGTAATACTGTGACAACAATTAGTCATCAGAAGACATACTCCTAATGAAATAAGCACCAGATAGCACAACAAAAACATGAAGTAAACATTAACAGAGTAAAAGAATTAGATTGTGATTCAATAATACTTATAAACTTTATCATCCCATTTTCAGCAATGAGGCAACAATAAAAAAAATCAACAAGGCAACAACGGAGTCATACTTCACCCTAGACCAAGTGTACCTAATAGAATTATACAGAGTATTCCACCAGAAGCAGCTACTCTTTGTTTCTGTTGCTGCTGTAAAATTGTCTTACAAAATGACAAATATGTATTTCAGCTTACAATTCCATGTTACAATCTATCATGGTGAAGAAGTTACTAGCTTCCTGTATGTGCTCAGTTCAATTAGTTTATTAAGATAGTAGTTCCTTAAGACATTCCTCTAAAGTGATTCTTGGTTGTTCTAAGTTGATATAGCTAATCATTATAGTTTCCAATATACATTTTTCTCTTCACTGCCTATAACTCTCCACAGCAGTGTATATTCTAACTCACAGACAAGCCATATAAATATTAAGAATTGAAATTATTTCACATTTACTGTATGGAAGCAATGCAATGAAAACCAGAGAGCAATACCACAATGTACTAGTGTGCTTTCTGTTGCTGTGACAAAAACTGACCAAAACCAATTGAGGGGTTTCTTTGGTTTATAGATTATGGTTCATTTTCCCACAGAAGCCAAGGCAGAAATTTGAGGCAGAAACTGAAGCAGAAACTATGGAGGAACACTGCTTACTGGCTTTCTTTCAGAATCAGACTCACCTAACTTTTTTATACAGTTCAGGCCTAATTAGCAATCAAAAATGACCCACACAAAATATGTAAGTATATTATAATCCCCCAAAAATAAAAAGAGAAGAAAAATGAAAATTCCCCACAGTTATTTCCAGGGGCCAGCCTGACAGTGGCAGTTCCACAAATGGGATCCCTCTTCCCTAGTGTGTCAAGGTGACAACCTGAGTAAGTAGTAAGCCACACAGTGTGTGCATGCCTCTGTGCCTCTGTGCCTCTGTGCCTCTGTGCCTCTGTGTGTGTGTGTGTGTGTGTGTGTGTGTGTGTGTGTGTGTGTATTCTATTGACCACCAGAACAAGACAGAATTCAAGAAAGAGATAAAAATAATAAAAACATGCCTCAAAACAAATGAAAAAAGGAAAAAACATTTCAAAATATATGAGACAGAGCAAAAATAGCACTAAAAGAAAGGTTTCTATCTATCAATTCACTCATCAAGAAGAAAAATTTTAAACTACCTATCATTACCTCCATATGAACCAGAAAAGCTGGGGCAAACAATCCTAATGGAAGAAAAGAAACAAGAACTAGAATAGAAATGTGTAAAATAGAGTCTAAAAACAACATAAAAGATCAACAAATATAACAGCTAGTTATTTGAATAGGTAAATATTACACATAAATTGTTAATTAAACTAAGAAATACATACAGAGAACACTCAAACTCGCAAATGAATGGAAAGCAATTTTAATTGATAGCACAGAAGTAGAAAAAAAATCTTTAAAGCTCTGTATGAACAACTGCACATCAATAAATCTTATAACATACAAGAAATAGATTTCTAGACACATACACCTTAAATCATGAGATAGACTACTTGAACAGACCAATAACAAGCAATAAAATTGAATCAGTAAGAAGAATTTCCCATTAAATGCCAGGGCCAGATGGCTTCATTGCTCAATTCTATCAAGCAAAGAAAAATAATAATGTCAACTTTAAGGTTTTTTTTAAAAAAAAATAGGAAGACTCCTTCAAAGTAGGTTCTCTAAGGCCAACATTATTATATCAAAGATGAAGTTCAATATCCTTGAAAACACAGATATAGAATCCCTAAGAAAATACTAGCAATTCCAACATTGCATTAAAATAACTGCTCATCATAGTCCAATGGGGTTTATCACAAGTCTGCAAAGACACTCAATATGCAAAAATCAATAACCGCAGTACCCAACATTAAATGAATGATGGAAACAGCCTTATGACTATAATAACAGATGCCAGAGAAGCATTCGATAACATTTAACATCCTTCATGCTAAAAAAGAAAGCAGAAAGACTAGGTTGAAGTAGAAATGTACATCTCTATCATATGGGCTACTTATAACAACCAAAGGCTAACTTTGTGCTGGGAGAAAAAAAAAAGCTGAAAACTTTTAACAAAATCTATGCAACAAAATTATTAGAATTAATAAAAGAATATAATAAAGTTTCAGGATATAAAGCAATACTAATCAAGGCAGACAAAAAATGACACAGCCTGTTCAATCTTATTTTTACATAGACTTTTGATGAGAATGGTCTTTACCAGAGTCTAGTGTGTGTAGAGAAAGAAGAAAGATGAGGCTGTTTAATGGGTATTATGAAAAAGATTAGGTATACTATTACAAAATAAGGGTGTGATAAAATATACAGTGGACATTTAAAAAAGATACAGGAAAAATATAGATGGCAAACATTTAATTTGATTTAAACAATATGAGTTATATACATAATTGAAACATGGTACCTTATTAACATGCTCACTTTTATTTCTTTGTGTGAGCTATGGATGCATTTACAAAACTTTTAAGAACGAAATAATTACAGGCTTTATAAGAAGACACACACATAACAACATTGGCAAAACTCTAATGAAAAGTTAACTTTTATGAACCAAACTGATTTAGAACTTTTGCTCTTGATACAGAATATCTGGCAGCCAACTGACGAATAACATCGAAGAAATCATGGGGGAACTCAGGGAATACTCAAATCATTTCGAGGAATTTGCCCTGAGGTCTGCTGGAAAGATTGGCTGCTCTGTTTCTGCTTGACAGTAGACCTGTCAAGAGTGTCTCATAAAGTCAGCTTTCAGCTTCTACTTCCAGGAAGAAATAGAAGTATATATTTGTTTTGGTACCAGATTATATATAAATAAATAATGAGTTAAAGTTGCCCATTGGTTACTGTCTGCTTAATGCAATAGTGAACCTTCTAATCTAGAACAACTGAAAGGAGGGATCAACAACAGACTCCCAGATTCCTTTAGTTTGAGGAGTGGCCACTTTTCTGAGCTGTTACAAACTAACTCATGTACTGTGTAGAGGATGACTTAAATTTCTTCTAGAGTCACATCATGCATGGTAATATCTGGTAAAGAAGAGGGAAAAAAATGATGTTGAATACCTGGTCCCAGCTTACAGTATTTTCTGCCTAACTAGATCAGTGTAGTAATTTGATGTTTAAGCTATGAATTCCTTCAAATCTATCTGCTGAAGGAATTATTTCTGAAACAATAAGCTTATAGTGGTAAATCTGTTCACATGAGTGAAGAGGAAAAAAAGAAGAAGAAAATACATTTATTTAATTAACCAGAAGAGAGGAAGTAAAAGTAGTTTAAAAGGATTCAATTGGACATATTATTATAGTCACTTGAAATGTTTAGAACAATTTTAATGATAACAGAATTATTTACAAACTGATGTATTAGGTAGAAAAGGAGTCCTCATGGTATAAAATGAACTTAAGCATCCCAGAATTGCTAAACATAAAAATATTTATTTCACCATATTAAAATTTATAATTCCAGAAGCATTTCTGAATCTGAGAAATCATAAAGTAAATCTTTGAATTTTTTTATTCATACTTTCTTATAGATCTTAACTGGTTTTATACCTCGGGGTTCTAGACAAAGATCAACTAAAAATACAAACCATCTGATCTAAGGATGCCATCTGAGAAATAGTCCATTTGCAGATCCCTCATTAATATATTTTTGGAATTATGCTCATCACTCTGGATTTATTTAGTCAAAATTTGTATTGTCTCTGTAAAGAATTCAAATCACCTCAGGATGAAATTTCCACATTAATATCATAATTGTTTACAACAGCCATGGTGCTTTTTGCTACTTTTTTCAGTACAGAGACTGGAGACATTAAGAATGGAAGCGACTGTTTAATCCCAGGACACTCTAGGACTTGAGGGGGTTCATGCCAGAAATAAACAGTGTTTGTCACAGTTCGTTTCCCTGCTGCTTCTTTAGGGAAATAGATGTGACACTTTAGTGCCAACACAGGAAGAAAAATAAAAGCTCTGAGAGTAAAAAGAAATTACTATACTTTCAGGTGCACAGTGAACCCAGATGCCATATGACCTAAAGAGAGATGTCAACTGGAACCCCGCCCCCTGAGCCCACCTCTTCTCTGAGTACAGACCTGCTGCTCATACTGATGTCTGAAACAGAAGAGCATTTGGGTACCTTCAGGAGAATTTTTTTTAACTGAAAATTCAGTAGATTCAATCCTAGTTTGCTCATACCAGTTACAAAATAGATACTTCCAGAATTAGATTGAGGGCAATGGAGAATAGAAAAATGAAAGTGGTATTTCAAGACAATTAGTTCAAGAAAATTAGACAATTTTTTGATCTTAATGTAAGCATTTGATACTTGCTAAAATTATTTCCTCTATATTAAAAACAATTATTTTATTATTTTATGTGTATAAGTGCTTGTCTGCATGTTTGTTTGTGCATTCCAGGTGCCCATGGAGGCTAGAAAAATTTGTTGGTTTTATCTCAGACTGGAGTTGCAGATGGCCGTCAGCTACCATTTGAGTCCTAGGAATCACACACCAGCCCTCTGGAATAGCAACCAGTGCTCTTAACCTTTTGAACCATCTCTCCACCTCCTCTTAACAATTAATAGGCAGATTTTATAGCTTCTATACTATTTGTAATATCATGGCATTATTGACAGTTGTATATGATTTGCACATGTTTTTCCATATACATCAGCATAACCTATTTGCTTTGTATTTTTAGCAACATAGCAAGGTCTCATGAGGTTAATTTTGTAGATCAGGGACTGAAGCACGTAGATTCAAATAATTGCCTAAAGTCAATTAGGAATCAAAGAAAAACATCACTAGTGCTGATACCTAACAACTTACCATTAAAAACACTAGTATCTTTTGGTTCTGTCTCTGGGTAAATGCTGGAGTTTATATCCAATGCCTAGACACTATGAAGAAATAAGTAGAAAGTGGTGAGTAATGGGCTAGCAAATTTCAATGGTAACATTTCTTTCTTTTGTGCAAGAGAACAATAAAAACGAGCCTTCAGTAAAAGTACAGATTTTCTTTCCCATGCCTTCAAAACTAGATTGTGATCCAAGGTGTGGTGTAAATCACTGAACTTAGTTGTCTTGCCACATTTTTATGCCACTTTTTTCTGTCAAGAGTACCTCCTTTAGTTTTGGTGATGCCTTCCATGCTGTTGGCCCTATTCTCTGAATGAATCATACTACTAAAAATTCAAAAAAATAATTAGAGCTTTAAATAATTCTGCTTTCTCTGCTTCATGATATGCTTTTTTTGAGGCCTGTAGGAGCTGTAGTTTGGGGGTAACAGCAAAGGGGTAGAGATGAGGACCCTAGTGGAACCCAAGCTCCCTCTGGACTCTGTTTTGCAAGGGCAATTTAATTCTCTATTTTAAAGCGAATAGGCTTGAATTTTTTCTTGATAACAAATATTAGCAGCAACTTGATCAATATAGTTGAGAACCCTAGTTAGATAATATTAGTGGATTACCCTGACAGCTATAACAGAAATTAGTTGTGATATTAATTTGCCTCTAAAACACAACGTGAAGTTAAAAGTCTATCATTTCTTTTCTTGCTGCAAATTCAATGAAGGTAAAGAATCCCCATTTGACTTTCAGCCAGGGATCATTTGCCTCTCTCTGCTTGGGGTGTAGAGTGGGTCTCATTCACACCTCATAACAAAGAAAACAAGTACCAGGAAGAAGAGAAGAGGTGAGAGGTGCAAGGCAGAGGGGGAGTGCAAGGGAGAAGATAATAGAAATGGGTAGGTGAGGAGAAGAGGGACTAAGTAGGGAGGAAGAAGGAAAAGGGGAGAGGGAAGGAAAGACAGTCTGGCACAGTTCCTACTTTGGAGACAGGAGTAAGTATAGGAGACTAATTATTATGAATAATTTAGAAAGTGAATAAGCTTGCACAAGGGCTCAGAGCATCCTTTGACTGACTCTCTGAAATGTTACTATGGAATGCATTCTCTCTGAATAGAAACAAAAGGATCATACAACTCAGTATATTGTAAGTTGTGAAGAATATCCTGGTCCACATGGACACTTGAAGTATGCGTATGCATTTCAGACACCTATCTGAAATGAAGCCTTTTGCACACCAACCACAAGGGTACATTCAGTATGAGAAGCCATGCCTGATCTAAGATTAACTCACTAAATACTTGAAGTTTCTGAACAACTAGATCAAATTTGACCATTTCCTTAACATCTGTAGTCAGGGCTTTGACCACCTCCATTGTTTCTTACAGTCATTCCTAGCAATAGTCTGTTCAATGCACCTATAACCATTCACTGGTAATCCTTGAAGCATTCATTTAGGATAACATTGAAAAAATTACCTTCTTTTGATCTATATCAACTCTCTGAAAGGAAGAACTACAGGGGATCTAACAACTTGAATGCGAGCACTTCACTACTCCATGCCACATCTTTCTGTTGTCTCAAGTAAGGTGGACATCGTTTGGGAATGTCCTGACATTTGGATACATACTTATCAGCACGTCTATCTTCTTTGACTGTCTTTATTGATTTAGGCTTTTAAAACTCATTTATTTAATATGGATGGATGGGTGTTTCTTCTACATGTATGTTTGTATACCACATGCAAACCTGAGTCCCTGGGAGACTAGAGGAGAGTGTTGGATCCTCTGAAACTGAAGTTAAAAATGGTTGGAAGCTAGGAATTGAACCCAGGTCTCGTGGAAGAGCAATAGGTACTCTATTATTTATTTATTTTTAATTTTTTTAATTTAAATTAGAAATAAGATTGTTCTACATGTCAATCCCTGTTCCTTCTCTCTCCCCTCCTACCCTGCCTCCCACTAACACCCTACCGATCCATTACCATTTCTGCTCCCCAGGGAGAGGGGAGCCTTCCATGGGGGGGTATCATATCCTTTGGGATAGGGCCTAGACCCTCCCCTGTGTGTCTAGGCTGAGGGAGTATCCCTCTGTGTGAAATGGGATCCCAAAGTACATTCCTATGCTAGGGGTAAGTACAGATCTACTACAAGAGGCCCCATAGATTTCCAAGACCTCCTCACTGACACCCACATTTATGGGGTCTGGATCAGTTCCATGCTGGTTTCCCAGTGATCTGTCTCGGGGCCAAGAGCTCCCTCTTGTTCACGTCAGCTGTTTCTGTGGGTTTCACCAGCCTGGTCTTGGCCCCTTTGCACATCACTCCTTCTTTGTAACTGGATTCCAGTTCAGTTCAGTGTTTAGCTGATTCTACTACCATCAGATACTGGATGAAGGCTCTAGGATGGCATATAAGTTAGTCATCAATCTCATTATCAGGTGGAGGGCATTTAAGGTAACCTCTCCACTGTTGCTTAGATGGCTAGTTGGTATCATCTTTGTAGATCTCTGGAATTTCCCTAGTGCCTGATTTTTGCTTTAAACCTATACTGGCTCCCTCTCTTAATGGTAACTTTTATTTTGCTCTCCTCTATTCTTCCCCTACACAACGATCCTGCTCCCTTATGTCCTCCTCACCCCTCCTCTTCTCCCCTTCTCATTCTCCTAGCTCCCTCTCCTCTTCCCTCATGCTCCCAATTTGCTCAAGAGATCTTGTCCCTTTCCCCTTCTCTGGGGGACCATGTATGTCTCTTTTAGAGTTCTCCTTGTTGCCTAGCTTCTCTGGTGGTGTGGATTATAGGCTGGTAAACCTTTGCTCTATGTGTAAAATCCATATATGAATGAGTGCATACCATGTTTGTCTTTTTGTGACTAGTTTACCTTGCTCAGAATGGTTTCTTCTAGTTCCATCAATTTGCCTTTGAATTTCAAGATTCCATTGTTTTTTTCAGCTGAGTAGTACTCCATTGTGTAAATGTGCCACATTTTCTCTATCTATTCTTTAGTTAAGGGGCATCTAGGTTGCTTCCAGGTTCTGGCTATTACAAATAATGCTGCTATAAACATAGTTGAACAGGTGTCCTTTTTGTATGAATGTGCTTCTTTTGGGTATATGTCTATGAGTGGAATTGCTGGATCTTGTGGTAGGCAGATTCCCATTTTCCTGAGGAATGGCCATACTGATTTCCAAAGAGGCTGTACAAGTTTGCACTCCCACCAAGAGTGGAGTGCACTCCCTTTCTCCACATCCTCTCAAGCACAAGTTATCATTTGTGTTCTTTATTTTAGCCATTCTGACTGGAGTAAGACGATATCTCAGAGTTGTTTTGATTTGCATTTTCCTGATGGCTAAGGATGTTGAGCACTTTCCTATGTGTCTTTCAGTCATTTTAGATTCCTCTGTTGAGAATTCTCTATTTAGTTCTGTATGCCACTTTTTATTGCATTATTAGGTGTTTTGGAAAGCCCCAGTGACTTGTCTGTTGTTGTGGTGGTGGTTGTATTTAAGGTCAGAGGACTGGACCCAGGGCCCCACTTGTGCTAAGCAACTGATCCACAGCATAGCTCTATTGCTGGCCTCACTGGTTATAACTCTATAGGGTATGTACATCCTGAAAACAGCACTAGCCTTACTTAGAATCTGAGGTAAAGATTATGGGTTTTGCTGACCTCTTCCTAACTGTATACAGTAATTTCAGATTCTCAGGATGGAAAATATTATTAACATTTTTAAATTATTATTTTATTTTTGAAATAACTTCACACTATAAAGAGAGTCCAAGTTTTCTCCCTTTGATTTTCTTACAGAACATCCTGATGAACTAAGGACTCATAGAACTTCATGTTAATAGAAGAATATGGAAACTGGTTAGGTTGTCAAGATTCAAAATAGCCATATGTGACTTGCAGCTATTGATTGACACTCATCACTGTGAGGACACATACCACATCTTCTTTTACCCTCTCTCCTACTTCCACTAATTTTTCGTCCTCTCTCTTGCTTAATTTTTTATTCAGGATCTGAAAATTTATGGATCAATTTCTTCTATAATTAGCACTGCTGTCCACTGGGACAGGACACATAATGAATCTATAATCTACATATATAGATTTTGTTTTTCTGACCATTTAAAATCTAGTTAGGCAGGGGAAAAAAACCACACATACATGTTCACATGTACAGATATACACATAAATGCAATATACTGAAATGGCTAAATTTAAACTAAGAGAAAATAAAAATAGGTACAATATCTTTGTAGGGCTCAAACACAGGGCAATAAGATGGACATTAAAATATTTCTCAAGAAAACAGACTCAGAAATGTATTAGGCCACAGACTAACTCTTGATGGGGCTAATCTTTATGTATTGTGTAAAGAAGCCTGGTCAGCTGGTGAGGGGCCCAGGAGGAAAGGTGACTACAATCAAACCTGATAACCTGAGTTCAATTCTCAGCCAAGGAAGGAGGAAACCAATTCCTGTTAATTGTCCTCTGATCCACTGTATACGGGCATCTTTGTACCTACATGTCCCTTCCCCACTAATAAATACTATAAAGATATATAAAACTATTCACTGGAATGGAATCTAAACTAGAACATAAAATAATTTTTTTAGCATTTTAAGCACATTCTGGAAGCATTGGTCTGATATCCATAACATCTCTATAGATTGTGTTATAGTTGTGTGTGTGCATGTCTGCTGCCTCAACTAGAATTCAAGACTTCAGCAATTACAACATGTGGCACTGTGCCAAATTTGTGCAAGTATTCACAAATTAATTATCAATCATCTCCTCAGTTCATACATCATAGACAAGACTACTGGAACCTATCCAGGCAACCTCTAAATAGGTTTAAACTTTAAATTTTCTCTTTTTTTCACTACCTTTTATACATTAGGAAGTAAAACACTCATTATTTTCAGTGAATGATTTCCCTTTTTACTCAGCAGTCAGAGATGGTTTAATTTTAAAACTTAATTTTATTTTTTGGGGGGGATTCTATACATTACTAATGCATTTACACCATTCCCACGTCCTTCTTCATCTCCTCCCATGTCCCCTCACTCTCCCTCTTAAATTCATGGTCTGTAACTTGTTATTGTTTACACACACTCTACTGAGTCCATTTCATGTTGTTCTATTGTTTAGGACTAACCACTTGTGACTAAATACCACATCACATTAGTTCTCAACCTGTGGGTCTTGACCCCTTTGGTGATCAAACCACCCTTCCACAAGGGATCACCAAAGACCATTGTGAAACAAATATTTACATTATGATTCATGACAGTAGCAAAATGACATGGTTGGATTCACCACAGCATGAAGAATTGTATTAAAGGGTCACAGCATTAGGAAGGTTGGGAACCACCAGGCTAGGCAGAGCCTAGTGAGATTTCTGCCATCCTTGCCAGCATGGCTACAGGTGTTGCCATTATGGAAGTCTTGCTTAGGCCAATGTTATTGAGATTTCATGAATACAGCATCACCGTCATGTCTAGATGATATTTCATAAGACTTCTGCATTGTAGATGTACCAATTGGTAACAGGTACCCCACGGTTACTTATTCTCTGCATTTTGACCAGCTGTAGATTTAACTGTTTTTATTTTAAAATTTACTTTCTAATTAAAATGAAAAGTTGCACATATTTATGGAGTACCATGTGATGTTTTGATACATGTTTGCATTCTGTTCTGCTAAAATCAGGATAGATATTCCACAAATTCTACCCTTCATTGTGGCAAAAACATTGAAAATTCTTTCTGTGGTTTTACATAAAGAGCATTAGCATTATCTATAGGCAATCTACTATACCAGAATTTAGTTCTCCTATTATTTACTGCTCACTGAACAAAACATCCTCATCCTTTTCTCTTTCCTATCATCCCCCACCTCTAAAACTCAGTGTTTCTCATTCAGTGTGTCTCAGATACATTTTGTAGTCCCATATCAGGTCTTTGTCTTTCTGTGCCTGCCTTATTTCACTTAATTAAGTGACCTTATTAAGTTCTACTCACACTGCCATAAATGATGGTATTTAATCCTTTGTATGGTTGAACACTATATATAGTACATTATATTTTCTTTATTCACTCATTGGCTGATGGGCACATGCTTTTTCTATTTCCTGATTATTATGAGTAATGTTGTAATAAACAAGGCAGCGAAGGTGTCTCTTTGACATGATGCTTTAAATTAATTTAAATATAGTAGTAGGAAACAAATAGAGACACATGAAAAAGCAAAAGTATTCAAAAACTGTAACATCACTAATAATCGGGGAAATGCAAATCAAAAGTATCATGAGATATCACCTCCCAGTAACTAAATTAGTTCTTGCCAAGCTGAAAGCCAAGAATGCTAGCAAGGACGTGAAGAACATACATTTATACTTTATTGGTAGGCGTACAAGTTGCTACACTTATTATAGGAAGTATAACTGAGGATCTCCAAAGTAAAGAGAGGGAGGGAGAGAATCAAGAAGCCCCACTCTCCCTGAGGATTTGTCCTCAGTTAATGGTTGCTAGTGAAAGGAGATACATTTTCTTCAGTAATGTGGCTACTGGGAAATGGCCTATGCTCCTGTAAATAACCCTTCACCCACTGTTCTATAAGTAAGCCTAATTAAACTCATTAGGTCATTGAAAAATGAAAATAAAAAATAGGCAATTGCCTTATAACACAGCTATTCTTGTATCGATACAAAATTTCTCGAAGTTAGGATAAAAGATATAGGTAACAGACTTCTGTGTGCTAGTTACATAGAGAGACTACTTGTCCTGGTAACTGTATCCATTCTCTCCCAAATCACAAATGAAAGACAACTTTTCTATTTCTTTTGCCCAGATACTTGTAATATGAGAACTCCTTTTGACAAAAAAAGGAAGGAAAAGAAACAGATGTAATATAAATTTACATTTGATATATGATTGACCAAGAAAGACTCATTGAAATCATAAACTTATAGTCAAGGACACAGTCAAATAGAGACAGGCCTAGATTTTTAACATGCCATCTGCCTTAAAATTCTGAAGAAACAAACATATTCAAAGAGCAGTACCGGTATTACCATCCATTGATGGGTGCTCATACACATGTAATTTGTGTGTTAACTGAAATGGTACTGTTTGTTATACTGTTGCCCCACCACCACCAATGAAACCACAGTACATATGAGCCTGAACATCACACAAGGACTAAAAGGTACATTTTGTTAACGGTTTTTGGCTTGCCACTAAAGCAAAAAGAGGTTAAAGATAATACAAAAGAGCCTTTGGTTAGCATGGCTCAGCAGGAAAACTGAGCCTTGAACAATCTAATACAGATATGCCAAAGCATAGGAGGAAGAAATAAACAGGGGTTCCTATGGCTGAATAGAGATAAGAACCTTTGACAGGAGGTGAACCATGCACAGACATGTAAAATACAATGTTGCAAATCGCTCTCCTTATGCTTGGATTATATTTTAGAATTACTTAAAATTACTTTTTGTGAAGTGCATAAAATATATAAAGGAATAATTCATGACACTTCCCCTAAGGGAAATTACAGTTGAAAAATTGAGTCAAACATGCAAGCCTTAATCATTAATGTGATAATTCAGGTTCTGTAATAGAGTTATAGACAGGATTCAGTTATAGGCACAAAAGGGCGTTGATTACATCAACACCTCTGGGTAGGAAGGACAGCCTGGAGGGCTTAAGGGAGAACTGTGTGCTTTAGTTGTTGATGGCTGAAAAATTACTTTACAAATGATCAAGAGGAGACAGTGTTTCAGAAAGTGAAAACAAACTTCACAAAGGGACACGGATGCCTCTAAAAAGCATCTAGGGAAATTTATCTGGCTAAGCTGTAAGTTATGATCATAGAGGAAAGAAAAAAACTCATGAGCTTTGAAGTCAGACAAGCTTGGTCTCATAGTGTTGACCTACCATGGAGTATCTAGGTGACTTTGAACATGCTAATTAACTTATCTGAGTCTCATTTGTTAAGAGGAGAATAATAATTATCTTGTAGGGCTTCTGTGAAAGCTAAAAGGGAAAAAGCATCTAAAACACTTCCATATAGGTGACAGAAGATGTGTTTAAAAGGACAGGTGTGAACATCATTATCATGCTCATTGCCACTTTCTGACAGTAGTGCACTTCTGGAAAGCATTGTGCCCCTCCCTGCCTGTGTATGCAGTGCAGAGTTGAGGTTTCACAGAGGAAAAGCAAGATATAACGTCAACTTCTGCTGAGGAGAACTGTGCAGACATTAACCACCACCAGGGCACCAAAGGAATGATTTTATTTTATTGTACTTTATTTTTATTCTTCCCTCATATATTACATTCCTACCAAACTTTCCCATCCCTCTGCTCCTCCCAGTTCTTCTGCCACCTCCCCTCTTCCCCAGATCCATTCTTCCTCCCATTTCCCCTCAGAAATGAGACGGCCTCCCAGAGATACCAACCAAACACAGCATGGTAAGATGTAACAACAGTAGGTACAACCCTCATATCAAGGCTGATTGGGGCAACACAGTGGGAGGAAAAGGTTCATAAGAGCAGAAGAATGACAATAGGCTAGGCGTTGGTGGCGCACATCTTTAATCCCAGCACTCTGGAGGCAGAGGCAGGAGGATCTCTGTGAGTTTGAGGCCAGCCTGGTCTATAGAGCTAGTGCCAGGATAGGCTCCAAAGCTACACAGAAAATCCCTGTCTTGAAACCCCCCCCCAAAAAAACAAGAATGAGAAAAGAAAATCTGCTACATTTATACAATAGAGTATTGCTCAGTTCTTAAAAAATTTTTCATCACAGAATTTATGGGAAAATGGATGGAACTATAAAAAGAATATTATGATTGAAATAACTCAGACCCAGAAAGACCAACATAGTATGTACTCACTTATAAGTAGATATTAGCTGTAAAAGAAAGGCATGATTTTAAGAAAGTCCCCCTTGATGAGACAATGTGATTTTTGTGCTCACTTGCAGGAGCATGGGAGGGAGAGAGGCTGGCTACCTACAGGGTCATAGAAGACTTGCTAAAGGGTGGAGCCTGTTGTGCTGCCTTGTGAGTCCTTCTTTATTAACCTCTCAGCATTCTGATTGCTCCTCCCTTCCACAAGGGATATTAGGGGGCTCAGTCTGACAAGGTTCTTACTTGCCAGTAATCACAGCTACTTTGATTCTGAGAGAGCAATGGTAATGTCATGCTTGTAGGACAGAGATTCACAGAAAAAGCTCAGATTCATGTTTCAGGAACATCACACAGACAGCATAACAGAGGACAAACAATCAAGGTAGGCAAAATGGTAAGACAGCAGCGAAATATTTCCCGCCCTGCAAATCTCTGAGCACAGAGCCAAAGCACTAAAACTCCAGATTGAGAGGAGAGGATAATCACGCCTAATTTTTCCCTTTCTTATTTTCCATGTGATGCCTAAGTGGTTTGTAGAGGGTGTCGAATACGAAAATCACAATTGAGGTTGCTGTGGTTACAGAGGTACTGAAGAAAATCTTGTGGTTCTTCCAAGCTCCATTCTCAAAATGGTAATTTTTCATCAGCCGGTAGTTTAGGACATTATGTTATAAATTCTACTGGGAAAAATTTCCTTTTAGTTATTATTCTTTTAGTAAATATGAAATATAGTGATGTGTCTCCCAAAATTCACTCCAGAATTCATCCAAGATATTTAAAATACTATACATAATAGCCAATGAAATTGGTTTTAGAATCAAGTAACTGTGTCTAAGGGATGGCCAATAGACACATGCTGGTTCTAGGCTTTTCAACACTTGCTCACTCCTGGTAAATTATCACACAAATTCTGCCATACACAGAGACTTAAAAAATAAGCTTATTTTGAAAGAAAGCTTAGATTTCATAAAGCTGTGGTGTAAGCCATATTGTAAAAAACTATCCATAAGTCCCCCAAACCCTTCTCCTAAGCTTTAATCTTGTCTATAAGAAGTATTGGTTCATTTTTATAGTCATTTTTTTTTTGTTACTATGTGCCAACACATTGGGGCACAATGTTTAAAACCAAACCTATTACTGCTTAGCCTCAATCAGATCTGACTTTGTAGTCATTGCTTTTAAAATGTGTATGAACAAAAACAAGGCAGGCAAGCAAGAGTGGAGTACAATATGGTAGAACATGATAGTTATTGTCTTGATACTTCAGATGCATGTTCGGTTATTTTAATAACATTTCTCATAGTAGGAAGATAGAGCTGTACATAGTCTTTAATAGAGCTTGAAACATGCGTGGGTGAGTGAAGGAAGCAACAGAAGATAGGACGGGATGGGACATATTCAAAATAAAATAACCATGGAAGGAGTATAGAGAGAATCAGTTTTCATAATAGATGCCTGAGGGCTGGGAGGATGGTATATCCTGTGCAGGCACTTGTTGGAGCCTGATAATCTAGTCTAATTTCCTGCGTAAAGGTAGAAGCAGAGAACTGACTCCAAAAACTGTTCTGTGACCTCCATACACTCACTGGGGCAGGCACCTCCTTTCTATCTTATGTACTTGATATATATTCGATAGAAATATATCAAAATTTAGAGGATAAGTGAAGCAGGGGAATTAAGTTGTGGAAGACAAAGAATAAAGATGTGAGACTTGCTGAATGGCATTAGATGACTTTCTGTTTTTAAAAATCACATCTTTTTCTAAAATGCATGGCACTGACAATCATTAAGATACAGAGGTTTATATGCCATGAATGGATAAATATCTTGGATATTCTAACTTATAAAGGAGATTCTTCCCAATGTACAGGCTTTTGTTGGAATTATTTAGTGTATATTTATTTGGGTGTGAAATAAGTACAGGAATAAAATCACAGTATGAGTATAGGACATTATCATTCTCATTTTAGGTATCTGAAGTTTTATTTATTCCTTTAACAACTACATACATTGTTGCAGTATTTATCCAAAAACTAATTAATTCAGTTTCTTCCTCCAACATCATTGAATTAGGCTACCCTGCTGGTGGGGAGTGTAGAATTCCAAAAGCAAAATAATTTCAAGATGGTTTAAATTCATACTTGTGGAAATTAATGACTATGTAAGGAGAAAAACATGCTTCCAGCAAAGAAGTGAACAGAGAGGTAATTAGAGTGTACGCAATAATATCAAACTAATATTTTATGACTTATGTTCATGTTCTTCCATTTGATGATCATTTCAAAGCCTGATAAAAGATCTGTTACAAATTAGTATCTTTAAAAAGTACACCCAACTGAAAAGAAACTATCAATTGGGAAAAAAGCTATACAAAATGTTCCTGTAATAATTGTCATCTCCATGATACATAAAGTTTTCCTTTGACTGCTCTCACAATGCATTCAGTACAAAACTGTTTCTTTGCTTTCATGCCCTGTGCATTCACACATGCAGAAAATATATCTATAGTCTCTTCAGACAGTATGGATGATGTATACGTCAACATATGTATGGATATAAAATGTATTTAATGAAATAAAACTAATATGAATACAAAGTTATGTACTACTTCCTATCCCATTCCCGTGGGACTCTAGATATCCACTGTTAAATTACTCTCTAATATTCCTCACAAATAATTGTAGTTACTATGTAGATACAACTCTATAGTAGCATCTTTATTTATCTTCTGTACATAGAAACTTTTTGTTTATTTTAAATTTTTTATTCATTTTATATACCAACCACAGTTCCTTCTCCCTCCCCTCCTCCCACTCTCCCTACCTTTCCCCAGTTCATCCCCCATCCACTCCCCAGAAAGGATAAGGCCACCCATGGGGAGTCAGCAAAGCCTGGTACATTAAACTGAGGCAGGACCAAGCCCTTCCCTCCTGCATCAAGGCTGATCAAGGCATCCCACCATAGGGAATGGATTCCAAAAAAGCCAGCTCCTAAATACAGTTCTACATGAATGGGGTCATATGTACAATTAATGCTGTTGCGATCTTCATTTACGTAGTTTCTCTCTCTTACTTCTGTATCACTCCATCCCACTATCCATGTATCCCTCCAACAAGATCATAACTCAAAGCACAAAGTCACTAAATCAACTCATTTTGTAGTGGTATATTCTGTTATACTAATTTATTCATAGATAGACATATTCGTGATTAATAAATATGTAAACTATACATAAGACAACTGTCTTAGGACTATGGCATTTTTCACTCAGCAATATCATCTGAAATTCCAAATTACTCCTCTTCATGTGAGTTAATTTCGAGACATTCTTTGGAACATACATATATATGATATTTAATTTTGTAAATGTTCTTTTATTTATTAGATCAAAATCTCATGATTCTATTTTGCAGAATAACAATATTTAAAGACAAGGATATTGAGACACTGACTTAATAAACACTTGCCTAGATGCTAATACTGTATAAAAGACCTTCAGAACAGAAAAGGTCTAGTGTAAATAACTGCACAAATGAAATTTTTTATTTTTTAACTTTCCCCTAACTATCATTACTTCTGATAACTACTATTCTCCTCTCTTTTTCCATGAGGTCAATTTTGTTTTGGGTTCCTCATGAGAATAAGATAATATAGTAATTATTCTTTGTGCCTGACCTAATATAATCTTCTCGAAATTCATCCATGTTGCTGTAAAATCCAGGATTTCCTTCTTTATATATCTTAAGTGTATCTTGTGTGTATATCTATGTAGACGTACACACACACACACACACACACACACACACACACACACACACATACACACACACATATAATATATATATATATATATTATATATATATATATATATATATATATTAAATTTTCCTTAATCATTCATTAATTCATGGACAGGTACTTAGTCTGATTCTCTGTGTTGACCATTGTATTAATACTGCAATGAGCATAGGACTGCTGCTGTTTCTACACATTGATTTAATTTCCTTTTGATGCATACTTAGCACTGGGACTGCTGTATTATATTACCATATTAGCAGTCTATTTATAACTTTTGCAGGGCCCATATCCTGTTTTCCATAATGATCATATTAATTTACATTTTCACCAACAGCAACAAGTATTCCCGTTTCTTCACATTCTTGCCAATAATAATTATCTTTGCTTTTTAAAATTTATAATACTCATTCTAATAGGCATGTGATGATACTGTGTTTTTTATTTATTCTTTGGAAATTCATACATGCAGAAAGTGTATCTTGATCACATCTATTTCCATTCCCTTACCCAACTCTCCTCTGAAACACTCCCAACACAACCAACTTCATGCTCCATTTCTGTTTCTTTCTTTGAATAACCCCTAGGTCAGATAGTGTTCTTCTTTCATGCATGGGTGTTGGGCAACATGTCAGTGGCCACTCCCTCCAAACAGTGACTCTTCTTTTCCTCAGTAGCCATCAGCTACCAGTGGCTTCTCACCTCGAAGTTGGACATCAGGAGTACTTCTTCAAACCATGTTTGGAGGCCTTTGATCCAGAGACTGCCTCTCCTTAGAACTGAAGTATTTTTTGTGTGGTCCAGGGTAGCTCTTACAATGGAGTTGCTATGGAAGCTTATCTACCCCATCTACCTTTTGCTTCCTGTGGTGCTCATTCTCTCTTAGAAGCATTTCTGTTGTCTTGATCTACTACCCTGAGAACTTCAACAGAAAGAACTGCAGGAGCAGAGGGGTCAAGGACACCACCCACAGAATCAACTAAGCAGGGCTCATAGGGTCTCACAGAAACTGAAGCCACAATCAAAGACACTGTATAGGTCTGTGCTAGGTTCTCTGCATTTATGCTATGGTAGTATAGCTGGGTGTTCTTATGGGACTCTTAACAGTGGGAATGTAGGTTGTCTCTGACTCTTTTGTCTGCTGTTGGAACCTTTCCTCCTACTGGGTTGCCTCTTTCAGCCTACTCTTATTGTAGCTTGTTATGGCATGTTTGTTTGATATCCCTGGGAGGCCTCACTTTTTTTTTGAAGAAAAATGGAAAAAGAATGGATCTGGGGAAGATGGGAGGTCTGGGGGAAGACAGGAAGAGAGGAAGGAGGGGAAACTGTGGTCAGGAAGTAATGTATGAGAAGAATAAAAGAAAAAGAAAGAACAAATCAAATGCCAGCAAGTTGGCCCTGTCTTCTCAGTACTGTAGGTGTAGAATATTCTTTCTTCACATAAAACCTACCTCAGATATTTCAGTATATCCACAACAAATACGCTAATGTAGAACATGGACAGTAAGATAAAGAATACACAAAATAATGATATAAAGGGAAGAGATGCCCAGAAAAAAGGTGCTGTTTTGTACAGAAATTGTGTAGACTGTAAACAATAATACTGTGGAAGGATAAAAGCTGGCAAAACAAAATGTTATTCTAAAAACCTTTCTTTCATAAACTAAAGTAATACAATTTTCTACACAGACAAATTGAGTGATCTCACTTTCAATAGACATTTATTAAGAGAATAAGGAATCCTTTTTTTTTTTTACACAAAGAATGGTAACTCTATGTGGGAGCATAAATCTAAACCAGGGAACAAAAGAGCTGAGAATAGTAAATATGTTGATTCATGTACATGAATGCTTAGGTAGTCACTAAGAATCTACAAACAATAACAAAAATGGGGAACTAAGCATATTCTTTGAAGATTTTTCAATATATGTGAACCATGTCATTTATTTACAGGGAAAAGGTATTAATAAATGATATGTATTTTAAATCTTTCAACAACCAATTACATGAAAATGAAATTAAAATGTTATATAACAAAGAGCTGTGACTCTAACCTGCACCCTGAAAGAACATACACATTCTTGTAGAAGGCTTAAAGCAGATAAAATCTGTATAATGTCTATAAAAGAAGATAGATTTCAATTCAACCATATGGATATTAGGACTGGATGCTTGTGACCTAAATATTCCTACTTAGAAGGAATTGCCAGAGAGGAATCAGGGCTCAACTATACACCATCTAATTGGTAAAGAATAGTCCATCTAACTGCAAAGTTGGAGAGGGGTTAAAAGTAAAAGAATACAGATATGCATGATACAGTGCCATTGAAGATGTTGCTTCAGGTGTTGAATTAATGTTAAGGTGAGTAGGTGTGGGACCAAAAATGTTACTGTATCTGTAGGGTTGTTTCATGCTGATAGGTATGTTAAGTAATCAAGTGGAGAGATAGCACATATAAACAGAAATATAGAAAGGACAAGGACAGCTACTAAAAATAGAAGGTCAGATAGACAAATTCATAAGCTGAAGATATCAAAATGTACATTCAATAGTTGAAAGAACAAATTAAACATTCATTAACTATGTAAGAGTCCTGAACAAGACAGTGTCCGCATGGCCAGATTGACAACCATTCAACACTATATTTCAAAACAACCAGGCAAATTACATCATGAATCATAAAAGCTTAATATATCTAGAAGTGCTATACTCAATATTGTAAAACTTTTACCTCATATAATAAGGCTAAAACTCAAAACTGAAAAATAACTAAATTTTCCAGGTCTGGGGAAACTATAAAGCAAATAAATAAAATATCAAAAGCTAAAACAGAAAGTGTTCTAATGTGAAAGAATTGAAACTTCAGCACAAAATATACACAATGGAGCCAAAATACAAAGCTCCCAGTTTGACTTATGTAGAACCTACAACATAATAAAAAATAAATACAATCTTCATAAATCAAAAATAAGGGCTGGGGATGGAGTTCAGTGGCAAATCATTTGCCATACACACGATCCCTGAATTCAATGCCCAATACCATCCCAAAGGAAAAGCCTGGGTCTTTCTGTCTCAATAGCAGAGAGCTTGCCTTATTGCATAGAGTTTTATTTCTGCCTACTGCCACAAAAAGAAGAAAATTTGTCAGGTGTTGGGGTACATATCTATGATCTCAAAACTTGCAGCTTCTCCTTGGGTACATAGAGAGATTGAAGCCAGCCTGAACTACATGAGACCCAGAGATCCTTCAAAAGTAGAATCACATACATTGAAATTTCATTGTAAGATATTCAAAACTTGTACATGTTTCTATAAATTGAGAATATAAGACAGCTCTCAATTTAAAAGATATCAAGGAAAAACTGAAGCAAATATATTTAAATATGAAATACTAAATGCTTTTTTGCTCTATGCCCAAAACAGACAAGGAATTTTATTTTCTGAGATCTGCTCACCCTGTTCAGTGAAATACAGGACACAATAGAAAGGGAAGGCAATTACAGCAGTATGAAAGAGGTAAAACTGTCTCTGTGTTTAAATAACCTTATCTGACTTCAAGGAAATATACACAATTCATTTAAAAGTTCTTGAAAAGTTTCTGAATTAAAAAGGTCACAAGACACAATGTCAACACACACACAAAACAATTGCATTTCTAAAAACGAACAAAAAATAAAGATTTCTAGTAATTGGCAAATATCTAGTGTCTATAAACAAAATATTTGCACGAGTTTTATATTGAAATCTATAGAAGACTAGTGAAAGAAGTTAAACATATACATGCTTATGGATTGTAATGTACATTGCCTACATTTTAGTTCTCTTCAAATGTATCTGTATGTATATAAATATATATGTATTACACACACTGTATATATTTATACAACTATATATATTTATAGTTGTTTTTATTTTCATGGCATCTACAACAGGAATTTCTGGAGGGTTATTCTAAATTTTAGATGGAAAAGTAAATGACCTAGACATAATTAGAAAAAATTGAAAGGACTAAAGAAAATTGGAACTAATTTTAATGTATACTAAAACATACAGTAAGCCCAATTATGTGCTACATGGCTGATAAAAGAAATATTAGTTGGGAAACAAGTGAAGAATCAGACCTATCAATGCAATACTTTTGGTTTCTTTCCAGCTCTGAAGTTTCTCCTTGGTACAGTTTGGTTTTCTTTTTCTGTTTAGGTAGACAGGAAGAGTAGTTGAATTATTGAGTTGAATTTATATATTGACAGCTCATTTTTGCTTTTAATTTGTTAATTTGACTATATAGTTTGCCTTTGCTATTAACTTTGTTTTAATTTAAAATTTTAATTAAACATTTTAATATATAAAAAAACTAAATCTCTGTTGTTGAAGTTGGCAATATAATAGTAGTTACGAGGTTGGGGATAGCAGTGGAGGAGATGGACCACTGGGTACAATGCTATAGTTATATAAATGACTAGGTTGTGGTGTTGTTTTGTATAGTACAGTGACTACTTTGCTATTTATTTTCTACATGTGTCTATATGTGTAAGTAGACTTCTGATCTTATTCTGTTTTTGTGCATCTATTCCTGCAGGCATGTATTCAGTGATTTGTGCTTTTTGAGTCTAGGAATTTCTTACATAACTTTGTCACTGGCAATTTTAAGAGCCATGCTTATTCATGATCCACGAGACATCACTTGGAAGCACTAGACAAACAAAGCATTAAAGTCCCTGGTATGGGCATTAGTCAGGCACTCTGGTCCTTTTGATAAGTTAAGTACTGTAAGCTTCATCTGCTTTCACGAGATTATCCTAAAGATGAAATGAAATAATGAGATATTTCAGACCAAACACAGTGGAGAGCACATTTAGTAATGTTACCTGAGTTATCATGCTATTGCTTTATGGGTATTGTTAAACAGAAAGTATGAAACACACTTTACTAGACATGTTAAAAATGATACATGCTGGATCTTCTTACTTCAAAGTGTATTTGTGGAGGTGTTCTGTTTTTGATTAGTAGTATATACTACAACATCTGCTAACATAAATGGTCACTTCACAAATTACCAACAATACTCCCTCTTGAATTACAAACTGACAGAAAGGGTGCCTGCTTTGAGAAGCATATTACCCTGGAATGTCTTGCCTAAAAGCTTGCTTTCATGGCCAAGAGTCTTGACACAAGACAAGAATTTCAGTACCCCACAGATATATAGGTAGGGCCCTGGTGTCACAGAAACAAAGGGGTTCCAAGAGTAAATCCTCACAGTGTAGTCCTTGACTTTCTTTGGTTGTGTATCTGTGTTAAAACCAAGAGGATGATGCCTTTTCAACCATGACCATAAGGCTTTTGGCAGAAGACACATTTCTTTTGTTGACAGGTGTTTTGGAATTGTGAAGCTTCGTCAGAAAGAGAAGGCATGAACAGGCACAGTTCCAGAGGGAACAGACTCCTCTAGCTGACTGACATAAGTGCTCAGTTTCAGGAGGCATGATGGCATCATGAGGCAGAAGAAAGAGAAAAGAATGAGTCATGAAAGAAAATAACTTGCATTTTATGTTTTGTCTTGGTCAAAGTTCATTAAATTTCAATATGCAAAAAAGATTAAACACAATATGGGCAGATTATTGATATTTGTGGATTATAATTTTTATTTTGTATTACATAGGATCATGTGCACACAAAATCTCTGCCCTGAATAAATGTTAGCTTTCAAGATGCATCCATTTTACACAATATTCTTTCTCTATGTATTTTTTGCTGGGAGCTGTATGTGTGAGTTTGTGTAGAGGCTAAATGAATACATTAGGCACAATTTTCATTTTTCTTTTTTCAGACAGTGTCTCTCACTCAACCCAGGATTAACCAATTAGGCTAGCCTGGCTGGCCAGTGAGCTGTAGGGATAGCACTACTTCTAAGTCCCCAGTTCTAGGATAGGCAAACACTTCCACATGTGACTTTTATACATGGGTTCTGGAACTCTCAACTCAGGTCATCACATCTATATGAAAAGCACTTTACATTATCTCCCACATGTTTTATATATATATATATATTATATATATATATGTGGTGTGTGGTGTGTGTGTGTGTGTGTGTGTGTGTGTGTGTGTGTGTGTGCATATATGAAACATTACAGACTTATTATTATTATTTGTATGTGAGTATGTGTGTATGAAACATTATAGACAGTATTATATTATTATTAAATGTGTGTATGAAACATAGACTTATTATCATTATTATTTGTGTGTGAAACATTATTGACTTATTATTATTATTATTTGTGTGTATGAACATTATAGGCCTATTATTATTATTATTATTTGTGTGTGTATGAAACATTATAGAATTATTATTATTTGTGTGTGTGTGTGTGTGTGTGTGTGTGTGTGTGTGTGTGTGTGTGTGTGTGTGTTATACATGTGTGTGTTGCAAAGCCTGCAGGGTAGAGGTTAGGGACCAACTTGTTGGAGTCTGTTCTTTCCTTATTCCATTTACATGTCCCAAACGTTGGACTCAGGACATCTTGGGAGAAAACACCTTTACCCTCTGAGCCATTTTGCCATCCTTCCCTATTTTAAAAGTGACAAAATACACCTCTTTGAAAATAATTGTACACCCACTATTTCCTTTACCTATTGCCATTTACAGTTAAAATACAGAGACTCATACAGCCATTTTTGCAATTGTTCCCCCCAAAACAAATGTATCTGTGTAAACTGCAGTGAATTCACAGGCATTTCGAGTGTGATGTTCAACTGTTCAGCCTCTGTATATAGGAGCTCTGAATTCTCTCATCACTGGAATTTGGGGATAGGAAAATCCAACTTACCTTTCCCTCCAAGTTCTCCCCAGAGGCTCAAATGTTAGCACCATTTAGCTGATTCAGCTGGATTCTTTTTTCTATAAGTTTCTCTCACCAAATTAAAAGTAAAATAAAACTCTGCCATGGATTCTTATCCCATCTGATTTCACTACATGATGCATTCTTTTCCATTAGTATCTGAATTTCTATCTTGCTACCATGGCAACCAGCAGCTTTTAGCAAAAGTCTTTCATACCAAGTTTTCATTTTCAGCAGATAAATCTGCATCGTATGTAGTTCTTTTCATTGCATGCTTGGAATTCGCAGGAAGATCTAACTCATGCCTTTCAACACAAAATATATTTACTTTCTTTTTAAACTCCTTTTGAGTGACTATGTATTTGTTTATAAAATGCAGTTGTGTTTTTGAACAAAAATACAAATTCCTAAACACTTTGTTTCTCTTCCAGAAAAAAAAATGTGTTTTTAAGAAACTATATGGTCAAGTACAGTGGGTAGCTCTATTCTTTACCTACACTGATGTAAAACAGATCATGTCTACAATTGTCCTTAAAACACAGATGAAATTCAACTGGTTTTGCTCATGTAATAGAGATTCAGTCACTTTACATGCTGTATGACCAACCTAGTTAGATATGCTGGAGTTAGCATTCAAGTTGGAGGTAGTCCTTGTGTCCTATTATTGAACTTGCAAGTTAGGATTTCAGTTGTTTTGTTTGACAATTTTTTTCTCTTTACCTCTGAGAGAGAATGAAGCACAGATTTCCAGGATCTTATGAGCTTTCACAGGAAGCTGTCTTTTCTTAGCAACTGGTTTATACAGGGCGGTGAGATTATTGGGATGTCACAAAACCTAAAAGCCATTTATTGTCAAAGACAAAGAAAAGCAGCAGCATGAAGAAGAAGTTTAGATGGATATATACAACACAAGGGGCACAGAAATAGTAAACTTGGCTTGTCCCCCAAATGCCTGAAGTGTAAGTAGGATATCAGAATTCAGAAGTTCTAACAGTCCTTGTAATGCCAGAGTCCATTAAATACAGAAAGAGATATGAGTGTATATGATTACATTTCATCAAATAATTTTATAAACGTTGTATCTATAAAATTTAAAGCTATTTAGACAAAATAATGCCTATAGTATAAATTCTAAAAAAATCAAATTTTCAGACATTCCACTCAGTAGAGAGCACTCTGGAGTTTCCAGGCTTCCAGTGTAAGCATTTCTGAGTGAAGAATGCCTAATGATTGGGGAATGAATGGGTGAAACAGTGTGAGACACACATGGTAGTAATTCAGTACAATAAATAAATAGGCTAGCAATAGAAACAAGCTTTCTAATCACTGAGGATACAACCCTGTTAATAGTGGTTTTTGCTTCTTCCTCCATCCTATGTATTCCTTGCAATAATCACTTAAAATTCTTCCTCTTTTTACTATTTGGATTTTTTTAAATGTTCAACATTTTGTATATATTTTGACAACAACCACATGAAGGTTATGGAATGCAATGGAAGGGGAGACTGGTTTGGAAATAGGATACACAAAGAGATGAGGGCTCTAGCACCAATAGTTTCCATTTGAGTTTCCACAAATATGAGAGGGTTACTCCACATAAAAGCATGGATGCACATGTACATACATGTGGGTGAGCACAATTTAGTGGGAAGCAAGTTGGGCAGTAAATGGAGTTCTAATTGGTCTAAGTAATAAAAACCTGGAGTCAGATATAGAGGAAAATGCTGAGAGATCAGAGAGAGAAAGAGCAAGCCAAAGCCACCTTTATCTCATTAGGTCTCAGCAGAAAAGAAAGAGGGTTCCTGTTTCTTCCCATTTACTGCCTCTCTCCACCCAGGCACCTCACTTCCTGTCTGTTGGTACAGACCTCTGATCTTCAGACCAGCTTTATTTTCACAAGCAAGATATCACCACATGGAGCACACAGTGCACCCTGGCGGCTAAAGAACAGCCTTGGGTCTCATTCCTTATCTTCTACCTGGCTTGAGACAGAATATCTTATTTGTTGCTGTACATGCCAGGTTAACTGGCCTGTGAGCTTCAGGGGCTACCCTTGTCTCCATTTCCAATCTTACCATAATGGTACTGAGATTCCAGATGCCCACTATTGTATTTCTGCTCTACATAGTTTCCTGGAATCTGAACTCTGGTTATCATGCTTGCATTGAAAGCTCACTTCAACACAAAGCATCTCATCATGCATGATGCTTAATATACAAACATGTATGTAGATTATTGACCATATTTTCTTTTTTAATCTCCATTTTCCTGATGTTTTCCCCACATCTCAGTATGGATAGAGTCACTTTTTTTCTGAGGTCACCCTCTTAATTTCAAAAATGCTACACTGAATTAACAATTATAGTCTACATCTGATTTGCCACATTTTCTGGGTAGTACAGCTTATAAGAATAATTCTTATTAAATAGCCATTATCACATTTTAAACTAACCCCTCCTAAAATAATTACAACTAATAAGGTACTCTAGACTAGGTGTAGTGGCACAGTCTGTTGTCCCAGGGCTTTAAGAAGAAGCAGAAGGACTATGGAAAGTTTGAGGCCAGCTTCCTCTTGATCATGAGATCAATGCCAGCCAGGGCCTCAGAATTGTCTGCTGGCCCAAATGAAACAAAACAAGGTATTTAAAATATTTTACACTACCCACAGGTTCTGGGAAAGTTCTTCTTTATTGGATCAAATCACAATTAATTAGCTTTGCTCTATTGTTACCAAGTCTGAGAAGTAGAAAAGACATCTACAGAGTTTACTTGAAATGTCAGTAGAAATTCGAAGAGGAAAGGTTAGATGTAAGATGTCTTGTCAGGTTACAGGCCTAACTTAATAGTGGAAATTCAATCGTGTTAAATATAATTAAGAGCCAAAGTAAAACAAGTGAGAAACAAAAGGGAGCTTGGAGTGAAACTCAGGAAAATCCCATAGATTATTGCTACGACCATGCTACAACTATCATTTACTACATGAAATTATTTAATAATGAACACTGTATCAAGCATTGTCTCCTGAGAGGTCACTCGAGTTTTAGCAATGAGTAGTTTTGCTTTTGCCAAATGAAAGCCAATTGTTACATGATTAAATTGTATGTGTGTGTGTGTGTGTGTGTGTGTGTGTGTGTGTGTGTGTGTGTGTGTGTATCCTCATGTGTGCTTTTGTGTGTGTGTCCCCCATATGTCCCTAAGGGTTTGTATGTATTCTTTTCAAGTCTTCCCTGAATCCTTTACATAACATAGATAGAATGAAAACACAATGGACCATCCACAGTGCTTACTGCAAATACTCCCTCTTCTAAGACACCTGTATGCATGGAGACTTTGATTTGAACCATCAGTTTGACCTCTTTAGAAAACAACAAATCCCCTCTGGCTCCTCTTCTTGTAGTGTGTTCTCGGCTTGTATTTAGCAGCATGCTCCAGAAGGTCTAACCTACTACGAATTGGACTCAGAACATGATTTCACAGACCCAATGGTTTAATACTGTCTTGAGAATCTCAATTGAGTTTTCACATTTAGACCTTAGAAAAAAGAAGAAAATGCCATCCATCTCTTTAGTCTTACCACGGACCATTCTACATACATTCATTTAGACCTGAACATTCAAAGTCAATACATATTTTTTTCTTCACATCACAGTTGACACAATTGTGTTATGCAAATGCTTGTTAAATTGAAATACATTACAAAGTAAGAATATAAAATTTATTTTCTGTTCAGGCACCTCTAAAATAATTATTGTGAGGGATATTAATCCACTAAATACCTACTTTTGTAACTTTAGAGGTGGATAAGGAAGTAGATGTGTGTGAAATTTTATTTTTATTTTTATTCTGAAGAGAGAAAAACATCCCATTTTCTGATGAGTTGACAGAGTTCATTCAAGTTAACTGGGGAGATGAGTGTGGCAGGATACCTTTTGCCTTCTGAAAACAATTGCAAAGAGAAGCAGTTCACCTGGTTGCACAAACTTTGCAGAAGAGGAAGTTAGGATCAGGCAAAGTCAGAGATCACAGGAACAATTCAAAACTGGGTCAAGCAGAAATCTATGAGGATGACCCCAGGTAAGATTCCTAGCAATGGGAGATTGGGAGCCTAAACTGGCCATCCCCTATAACCAGGCAATACTTCTAGTGGAGGGATTGGATACCAACACACCCACAAAACCTTTGAACTATAAATTTCCCCTGTCTACAAGACATGCTGGAGTAAATGTGGCACAGAAATTATGGGCACAGCCAACCAATGACTGCTCCAGAATGAGACCTACAGAACTTACAGACTCCTTCCCACAAACCCTCACCATTTCCTCACATAAAGGTGCTTTGTATACTAAAAATCCTCTGAAATAGAGACTCATGAACAAGAAAAAAATCCTAATAAAACAATGTTTTGTCTTTCTTATTCTGGGTTTTATTTTTTAAAACTCATTCACTGATAAAATTTTCATATATGGTGGACATGCATAAGTCATTGCTCATGAGTGGGTCAGTGGGTCACCTGCTTGAGGAGGTTTTTCCCTTCCACCTTCTGAGTTCTGGGGATGGAATTCAGGTCATCAGACTTGGGAGCAATACCATGTCTCTAGTCAAATCACGATATTAAAGGCATTAAATGCATTTATCTTTTTATCCACATTGGTTTCTGTCTCCAAGGTTCTCACTGTTCAGGGAATAGTCTCACATTCGATGTAATGAAGAGTTGCTTATGCTTTTATGAAAAAAAATTGGCACTAACTAGACAAGGTGTCATATGAAAACAAACAAACAAACAAACAAACATGAAGTTAGGAGGAGGGCACACTGAGGGCAATATGTGGGGAACTGAAAGAAGCACATGGGGTAGGGAAATTGATAAGTTTTCATTACATACATACATGAAATTCTCAAACATAAAGATCAAAGCAAAGTTAATGAACAAATATTTGCAGTAAATAGCTAATCTGTCTTATATGTTATATCAAGATTAATGATATGGGCTTATAATAGAGCTGACAGCAGGACTGATGATGTGATTGCGTTCATCTTGAAGTGAGTATCAAGGAGCTCAGAAATTAAGAAAACTACTCTTTAAGAAAAACAGGCCTATTTACAAAGCCCTGTAAGCTAGAGTAAGAACAGATGGAGGCAGCTGAGAGAGGTCTCTGCTTCTGTCCACTACTCCAAGCATGGACTCTCATGCCCACTTTGCCTGCCAGTCTTAATCTCGTACACTCTTTTTCATAGCCTCTTAATTTAGCTGTTATAAAACTTGTCTCTTATCCATTCCTTCACTACCAAAGGTTTTTTTTTTTTTTTTTTTTTTGAGCACACACAACAGATCAGAGGTATTTGTTTGTTCATTCTACGTAATGTTATTGAACCACTGGACTCCTTTATTAAAACTGGCAAGATAAATTTTCTCCCATCTATTGCATCATGGAAGAGATACTTCACAGTAACATTGACCTAAAAAAAGCAAGGTGGAAACAAAATAATGGAGTTGTTTTTTTCTTTTTTTTTTTAACTCAACCAACTAAATGTTGCTTGGAATCTACGAGAAGATACAAAGGGAGAGGTCAGTCAATGCAATTAGGCCATCTGTGTTTGTAAATTGATACTAAAGTTAAGCTCACTCTCTCTGACACATGCTGCAGAATAAGATATTCTGATATTATATGTCAAAGAATGGCTCTCTATTTCTGGAGAGGTTCATTCCTTTACTATGATACTGACAAAAGGGAGAAAAATTATGTGGAAAATAGGCAAGGAAGAAATTACAATTCCACGTATTCTCAAATAAATTCTCTAAGAAAATGGGGACCAGTTATTCAGAGGTTGGAAGCCAATCTGAAAGGGATGTGACAGTTCTTTAGCAGGTAAAATATTATACCCATATGTCTGTCCTTGTGCAGTTTATAATCCTAAAGTTCATCTTTCAAAAGATAAACTTTAAGCATACAAAAGCTAGTAAATAAACAAGAGTATCAGATAGGATCAGAGTTATGGCAGAAAAGACAACAAGAAAACATGGACTGAGCACAGTGGGAGAAGACATCCTGGTATAAATGGTGATGCTCTAGACTGATCACACAGCAGTTAAGAGGAGACTAATACAGAACTTCAAGAAGAGAGTAGACTGATAGCTCAGGTGGTAAAGTGCTTGTCTTTAGATCAGGAGGACCATAGTTTGGGCCCCATATGAAAATGCTGGACAAGAGTGATGCCATGTTTTTATAGATCCAGAATTGGGGAAATAGACATAGGTTGATCTCTAGGGCTTGCAGGCCAGCTATCCTAGCCTACTGTACAAGCTCCACATCAGTGAAACCTTATCTCAAAACACATAGTAGATGACTCCTGTTGCATGCTAGTGAAGTTGATCTCTGGCTTCCATATATACATGCACACATGCGCAGATACTACTGTGTTGGCACAGGCAGCCTCTCTAGCACTCATACCCACTTCCTACACACAAAGGAAATGAGAACACATGTAAAACTTACAAGTCAGTGTCATGCTTGGTAGGGCATAGGGGAAGAGTTATATGAGAAGAACTCAAGAAAGTAAGTGTGACAAAGCAGAGTAGACCTTGCAGACAGACCAGGAACCAGGGGAGCCTTGTGACCAATCATTTAGGATAGTGCTAGAAAGAAAGACTAACATCTTTTGGCCAGCTTGATATAAGGATTGACTATCTACTCCATGTTGTTGCTATTGCTGTTAGTGTTTGAATTTTGTTTTGCAAGATATTATATCACCATGTAGCTTTGGCTGATTTGGAACTCACTATGTAGACCAGGCTTGCCTGGAACTCACAGAGGTCTACCTGCCTCTGTCTCCTGAGTCCTGGGAATAAAGGCCACAATGATTGGCTTTGATTGCCACCTTAATAGAAGTGTTGTTTATGGTGAGAAGTTCAGAAATAGAGAGACACAAAGGTGGGTATGTGGGACAACTTTGGAATTTTTAGTGGGTGAATAATTTGGGAAATATGAATGTTATCAGTGTACAAATGTTATAGAAAAATGCCTGGCTAGGTAACAAGAGCTGTGTGGATAGAAAGAAATTTTGCCTCAAAGCATGCAAACAGTCTCAATGAAACAAAAAGAATGGCAGAAAAGTTAATGGCTGAAGATAATATCTTAAAGAACTCACCAAACTTCTAGGACAAAATCTTTAATTAAGCAAGAAAACATGGGCTAAGGCTAAATCTTCATGTCTATTACAGTAAAGAGGATTTCTGAAATTAGAAAAATGTATTTGAACATCTACTATAGACATTTTTTTCCAGAAAGTGTTTCAGAAAATATAGAAGAGAAATAGCATGGTAATTAGAGGGTGAATGTGAAGTGAAGAGACTATTTGATGGCTTTCTTTTGGATAAAATGGATGTAATCATATTTGGATGATTTTTGTAATGGCTTACTGGTAAGAGAAAGTTCACAGAAGAGAAACTGGAGAGAACTGCCGATCTTGAGCAAGTGTGACAGGACAGGTAAGGGTCTGCCAGAAGGAGTAACTCTATGTATCAGGCAGGCAGTTGTGATGCTGAGCAGCATGGGGTGGATGCATGTGGAGATGGGTAGGTAGATACCTAGGTGAGCATGTGTGGAAGTCCTCCCAGGAGTTCTCTCATCTTTGGGTTAAGAAAGACTTTGATGATTACCCATGGAAGGCCTTCACTCCCTGGGGAGTGAATGGGAGTTGGGATGGGGGGACAGTAGGGGGCTTGGGAGGATGGATAGGAGAGGGAACTGGGGTTGATATGTAAAATAAGATTGTCTCTAATATAAATAAAACTAAATTTTAAAAGGACTCAATTCTTTCCAGTTTTGATGACAATCTGGTCCAGTTTACTCAACAGATCACACTTGCTATGACATTGTTCTCAAGTCCTATCATGATGTTCCTTTGGATTAGATGTTTCCCTTTTGGCTGAACATCTTGGTCAAAATACTGTCAGAAAAAAACAGGATTTCATTGGCAAGTTCTCTACATGTGAATAGCAGGCTCAATTAAGTTTTTCTATAAAAGAATCCATGATTATAAGCTAGTTCATATATTCATGGGTGGGGCTTACCAAATGAGTCCATGAAAGGTAAACATGAACCCTCCAAGTTATCATGTGAAAATTGGCCATAGATAAAAAAAAAATCCAATAGACATGTATAAACAAATTTTATGTGTTCAAAGCTGTTTATATACGAAACTAAGAATTTTCTCACCAATGGAATAACCCCACAAAATACATTCAAAACTTTATTTTTTAATTTAAATTAGAAACAAGATTGTTCAACATGTCAATCCTAGTTCCCTCTCTCTCCCCTCATTCCCTACCTGCCACTAACACCCTACCTATCCCATACCATTTCTGCTCTGCAGGGAGAGTGAGGTATTCCATAGGGGATCTTCAGAGTCTGTCATCTCCATTGAGATAGGGCATTAGCCCTCCCCTGTGTGTCTAGGCTGAGGGAGTATCTCTCTGTGTGAAATTGGCTCCCAAAGTCCATTCCTATGCTAGGGATAAGTACCGATACTATAAAAGGCCCCTTAGATTTCCCAGGCCTCCTCACTGACACCCACATTCAGGGAGTCTGGATCAGTTCCATGCTGGTTTCCCAGCTATCAGTCTGGGGACCAAGAGCTCTCCCATGTTCAGGTCAGCTGTTTCTTTGGGTTTCACCAGCCTGGTCTTGGCCCACTTTGCTAATTACTCCACCTTCTTTTCAACTGGATTCCAGTTCACTTCAGTGTTTAGGTGTTGGTATCTGCTTCTACTACTATCAGATACTGGATGAAGGCTCTAGGATGGCATATAAGTTAGTCATCAATCTCATTATCAGGGGTGGGCATTTAAGGTAGCCTCTCCACTGTTGCTTAGGTGGTTAGTTGGTGTCATCCTTGTAGATCTCCAGACATTTCCCTAGTACCTGATTTCTCTTTAAACCTATACTGGCTCCCTCTTTGATAGTACCTCTTATCTTGCTCTCCTCTATTCTTCAACCTACACAACCTTCCTGCTCCTTTATGTCCTCCTCACTCCTCCTCTTCTCCCTTTCTCATTCTCCTAGGCCCCTCTCTCCTCCCCCATTGCTCCCAATTTGCTCAGGAGATCTTGTCCTTTTCCCCTTCTCTGGGGGACCATGTATGTCTCTCTTAGAGTCCTCCTTGTTGCCTAACTTCTCTAGTGGTGTGGATTGTAGGATGATAATCCTTTGCTCTATATCAGTGCATACCATGCTTGTCATTTTGTGACTGGGTTACCTCGCTCAGAATGGTTTCTTCTAGTTCCATCCATTTGCCAATGAATTTCAAGATTCCATTGTTTCTTTTTCCACTGTGCAGTACCCCATTGTACCACAAATTTTCTCTTTCAATTCTTCAGTTGAGGGGCATCTAAGTTGCTTTCAGGTTCTGGCTATTACAAATGATGCTGCTATGAACATAGATGAACATATGTCCTTGTTGTATGAATGTGATTCTTTTGGGTATATCCCTAAGAGTGAAATTGCTGGATTTTGTGGTAGACTGATTCCCATTTTCCTGAGAAATCACCATACTGATTTCCAAAGAGGCTGTACAAGTTTGCACTCCCACCAGCAGTGGAGGAGTGTTCTCCTTTCTCCACATGCTCTCCAGCATATGTTATCATTGATGTTTTTAATTTTAGCCATTTTGACTGGAGTAAGATGGTACCTCAGAGTTGTTTTGATTTGCATTTCCCTGATTGCTAAGGATGTTGAGCACTTTCTTATGTGTCATTCAGCCATTTTAGATTCCTCTGTTAAGAATTCTCTATTTAGTTCTATATCACACTTTTTAGTTGGATTTTTTTAGTGTTTTGGAAACTAGCTTCTTGAGATCTTTGTAAATTTTGGAAATCAGCACTCTATAGGATATGGGGTTGGTGGATACCTTTTCCCATTCTGATGGCTGCTGTTTTGTCTTGCTGACTGGATCCTTTGCCTTACAGACGCTTCTCAGTTTCAGGAGGTCCCATTTATTAATTGTCAATTTCAGTGTCTGTGTTACAGGACTAATGTTCAGGAAGCTGTCTCCTGTACCAATTATTCAAAGGTACTTTCTACTTTCTCTTCTAAGAGGTTCAGAGTGGCTGGATTTATGTTGAGGTCCTTGATCCATTTTGACTTAAGTTTTGTACATGGTAATAGACATGGATCTATCTGCAGTCTTCTACATGCCAGTATCCAGTTATGCCAGCACCATTTGTTGAAGATGCTCTTCTCATTCCATTGTATAGCTTTAGCTTCTTTGTCAAAAATCAGTTGTTCATGGGTATGTGGGTTAATATCAGGGTTTCCAGTTTGAGTCCATTGGTCCACCTGCCTTTTTTGTGCCTATACCAAGCTGTTTTCAGGACTATAGCTCTATAAAAGAGCTTGAAGTCAGGGATGGTGATGCCTTTGGAAGTTCCCCAATTATACAGGGGGGTTTTGGCTATCCTGGGTCTTTTTTTTCCATTCATTTATTTAGCTCATAAATAAATCATGCACAATTATGATATACAATACAGTATGTTCACAATGGCATGGCTAAATTAAGCCAATTAACATGTTATATCACACATATTCTTCAGTTTTGTTTTGAGAACACTTAAAGTATACTATCTCACAACTTTTAAAATATAGCATATTGTTATCAACCATATTTATCATGCTCTCAGTAGACCTCAAGACTTCACAGAGTCCATGCCTCTTGTCCAACTGCAGTTTTATATCCTTAAACCAATTCTCTTCCCATTGTTAAAAGACCCACATTGAAGCCTAATAGTCACAATTCTGCTCTCTGTTCCCATAAGTTCATCATTTCTAGGTTACATATACAATTGAAACTGTGTGACATTTGTCTTCCAGTGTGTCACTTATTTTTTTTTTTGGGGAAGCATATAACTTTACTACTTACTAAAGATGAAATCAAATTTGCATGCACAGGTGAGCACTCACTGAAACACCTTGAATTCATCACATATTAGAGTTTCAATTAGCATATATATATATTTATATAAAAAGAGCAATAATGGCAATATGTTATGCATCAATAGCAGCAACAGCTTTTCCAGGTTCTGCAGTCATTTGAACAAAACTGTAGAGACATCCAGCACACTCCATTAAAAAAAAACAAAACAAAACAAAAAAAACAAAAACAAAAAAACAAACAAACAACAACAAAAAAGTAAAAAACAAAATCCCAGAAAACAGCACAGTTCTGATGGCTCAGCTGTTAAAGGCTAGGCTCACAACCAAAACTATCCTGGGTCTTTTGTTTTTCCATATAAAGTTGAAAAGTATTCCTTCAACATCTGTGAAGAATTGTGCTGGGATTTTGATGGGGATTGCATTGAATCTGTAGATTGCTTTTGGCAAGATCCTACCTATCCAAGAGCATGGGAGATCTTTCCATTTTCTGGCATCTTCTTTAATTTCTTTCTTTAAAGACTCAAAGTTCTTGCTATACAGGTCTTTCACTTGTTTGGTTAATGTTACCCCAAGATATTTTATATTGTTTGTGGCTATTGTAAATGGTGATGTTTCTCTGATTTCTTTCTCAGCCCTCTTATCTGTATATAGTAGGGCTACTAATTTTTTTGAAGTAATCTTTTATCCTGCCACTTTGCTGAATGTGTTTATCAGTTGTAGTAGCTCCCCGGTAGAGTTTTTCAGGTCACTTATGTAAACTATCATATCATCTGCAAACAGTGAAAGCTTGACTTTTTCCTTCCCAATTTGTATCTCCTTCATCTCCTTTTGTTGTCTTATTGCTCTAGCTAGAACTTCAAGTACAATATTAAAGAGATATAGAGCCTTGTCTTGTTTCTGATTTTAGAGGAATTGCATTGAGTTTCTCTGCATTTAGTTTGATGTTGGCTGTTGGTTTACTGTATATTGATTTTATTATGTGCAGGTATGTTCCTGTTATCCCTGATCTCCCCAGGACCTTTATCATGAAGGGGTGTTGGATTATGTCAAAGGCTTTTTTTTGCATTTAGTGAGATGATCATGTGTTTTTTGTTTTCTAGTTTGTTTATATGGTGGATTACATTGATGGATTTACATATGTTGAACCAGCCCTGCATCCCAGGGATGAAGCCTACTTGATCATAGTGGATGATTTTTCTGATATGTTCTTGGATTCCGTTTGCCAGTATTTTATTGAGTATTTTTGTAGCAATGTTCATGATGGGTATTGGTCTGCAGTTCTCTTTCTTAGTTGTGTCTTTGTGTGGCTTGGGTACCAAGGTAATGGTAGCCTCATAAAAAGAGTTTGGCAATGAGCCTTCTGCTTCTATTGTGTGGAACAATTTGAGGAGTATTGGTATTAGCTCTTCTTTGAATTTCTGGTAGAATTCTACACTGAAGCCATCTGGTCCTGGGCTTTTTTGGTTCAGAGACTTTTGATGACTGCTTCTGTTTCCTTAGGAGTTATAGTTCTGTTTAAGTTGCTTATCTATTCTTGAGTCAATTGTGGCAAGTGATATCTGTCCAGAAAATTGTCCATTTCCTTTAAATTTTCGATTTTGGGGAGTACAGGTTTTCAAAGTATGACCTGAAGATTCTCTGGATTTCCTCAGTGTCCATTATTATGTCCCCCTTTTCATTTCTGATTTTGTTAATTTGCATGTTCTCTCTCTGCCTTTTTGGTTAGTTTCGATAAAGGTTTGTCTATCTTGTTGATTTTCTCAAATAACCAACTCTTTGTTACACTGATTCTTTGAATTATTGTCTGTTTCAACTTCATTGATTTCTGTCCTCATTTTGATTATTTCCTGGCATTTACTCATCCAGAGTGAATTTGCTTCCATTTGTTCTAGAGCTTTCAGTTCTGATGTCAACTCTCTAGTGTGACTATTCTCTAGTGTCTTCATGTCAGCACTTAGAGCTATGAACTTTCCTCTTAGTACTGCTTTCGAAGTGTCCCATAAGTTTGGGTATGTTGTGTCTTCATTTTCATTGAATTCTAGGAAGTCTTTTATTTCTTTCTTTATTTCTTCCTTGACCCAGGAATGTTGCAATTGTGTGTTGTTCAATTTCCATGAGTTGTTGGCAGGTTTTTTGCACTTTGATTTGTTTTTTATTTCTAACTTGAAAGCATGGTGGTCTGATAAGACACAGGGGTTTATTCCAATTTTTTGTACCCATTGAGTTTTTTATGTTGCCCAGGATATGGTTGGTTTTAGAGAAGTTTCTGTGTGGTGGTGAAAAGAAGGTATATTCTTTTGTGTTTGGGTGGAATGTTCTATAGATGTCTGTTAATCCAAATTGGGTCATAACTTCTGTTATTTCTTTGTCTTTTTGTTAAGTTTCTGTCTCGTGATTCTGTCCAGTGGTGAGAGTGGAGTATTGAAGTCTCCCACTATAACTGTGTGAGGTCTCACTTGTGACTTGAGTTTTAATGATGATTCTTTTACGAACGTTGGTGCCTTTGTATTTGGGGCATAGATGATTAGAATTGATGGATTTTTCCTGTGATGAATATGAAATGACCTTCTCCATCTCTTTTGATTGATTTTAGTCTAAAGTCTAATTTGTTAGATATTAGGATAGCTACCCCAGCTTGTTTCTTGGATCCATTTGATTGGAATATCTTATCCAAACACTTTACTCTGAAGTAATGTCTGTCTTTGAATTTGAGGTGTGTTACTTGTATGCAACAGAGGATGGATTCTGTCTTCATATCCATTCTCTTAGCCTGTGTCTTTCTATAGGAGAGTTAAGACCATTAATTTTGAAGGAAATTAAGGACCACTGAGTGCTTATTCTTGTTTGTTTTTGATTTGTTATTGGTAGTGGTATTGTATGTGGATTTACCCTGCTTTTTCTTTTAGGTTTTGGTAAAATGGGATTGTCTATTGCCTATGTTTTTGTGAGTGTAGTTAACTTCCTTAGGTTGGAATTTTCCTTCCAGTACTTTCTGTAGGGCTGGATTAATGGCTACACATTGTTTAAATCTGGTTTTGTTGTGTAATATCTTGTTTTCTCCATTTATAGTGATTGAAAGCTTTTCTGGGTATAGTAGTCTGGGCTGGCATCTAAGGTCTCTTAGAGTTGGTAGAATATCTATCCAGGTCCTTCTGGCTTTCAGAGTTTCCATGGAGAAGTCGGTGTAACTCTGATAGGTTTGCCTTTATATGTTACTTGGCCTTTTTCCTTTGCTGCTCTTAATATTCTTTCTTTATTCTGTATGTTTTGTGTTTTAATTATTATGTGACAAGGGGACCTTCTTTTGTGGTCCACTCTATTTGGTGTTCTGTAGGCTTCTTGTACTTTCATTGGAATGTCTTTCTTTAGGTTGGGAACGTTTTCTTCTATGATTTTGTTGAATATGTTTTCTGCACCTTTGAGTTGGATTTCTTAACCTTCTTCTATACCTATTATCCTTAGGTTTGGTCTCTTCATGGTGTCCCATATTTCTTGGATATTTTGTGTTAAGGATTTGTTGGACTTAAGATTTTCTTTGCTTGATGAATTTATTTCCTCTAGTTTATCTTCAGCGTCTTAGATTCTGTCATCCATCTCTTGTATTCTGTTGGTTATGTTTGCATCTGTGGTTCCTGATTGTTTACTCAGCTTTTCTACTTCCAGCCTTCCCTCAGTTTGTGTTTTCTGTATTGTCTCTATTTCAGTTTTCAGGTCTTGAACTGTCTGAATTGTTTCCTTCATCTGTTTGATTGTATTTTCTTGGCTTTCCTTAAAAGATTTGTTGATTTCTGTAATCTTTTGGTTTGTCTTTTCTTCCATTTCTCTGAAGGATTTTCTCACTTCTTCTCTTGGGTTCTCGATTATCTGCATGAAGTTGTTTTTAAGGTTGCTCCCTTCTGCTTCCTCTGTGTTGGGACATTCAGGTCTTGATGGAGTAGTCTCTAGATTATGGTGGTGTCATATTGGTTTTTCTGCTGTTGGGTGTGTTCTTATATTGTTGTCTTCCCATCTCTTCTTCCAGTGGGTGCATGTGGTGTCTCTTCCTTTCCTGCTGTGTATGGTCCAAGGTTCTCTTCCCATGTGTTGAAGAGGGTCTGATACTCTGATGGGTCTCAAGGTGGGTGCAGGCAGGTCTGAGGCACTCACTCTCCTGGTAGGTGGGAGCAGGGCTAGCACAGAGATGTCAGTAGTCTCTGGGTTGCTTGGTCCTCAGGGGCGGAGTCGACCTGCCTGCAGACTCCAGGATGGGAGTTTCCAGAGCTCAAAACTTTAATTTTACTAGAGAAATAATCATCAAATGCCTTTATCATTCATATGATTGTGAGTACAATCACAATGATATAAATGTTTATTACTGGACTTAACATTTTGAGAAGACATGTGAATTCTTACATTTCACCTTCAGAGTAGTTCTATGAAGTAAGTCTTGTGTACTCCATTTCATAGATGAGAAATGAGTAGTTCACTACTTTCTCTTCATATATGACCAAATTCCACATAGCTTCTTCTACATTAGAACATAGTATTCAGGGCAACTGGGATTTATGTCCCTAGGTTCATTCATGTTCAGGACAGAAAAAGCACTCTCTCATTTCCTTTGAAGGCAGAGATAGTTCTCAAAGTGTGGTCTGTAGACTCCTGAGGTTCCTAGACTGTTTGAGAAATGTCAGAATGAGTTTTATAATGTTAAGGCATATTCACCAGACATTTTCTTGAAAATAAATAAAATGAACTTGTCACTGTGATGTAAACAACTGACAGTATTTATTGCCAGTGGTAAAAATTCAAGCTTTCATAAGAAAATTCGAATTTTGGGAAAATTTGTATTATCTTCTGTGAATTTGACAGCTTTCCAGTATTTAGAACATTTCTAGTGAAATTTGGGATGATATCAATGAATGTGATTCTTTTATATTATATAATAAGACACATCTATTTGAAATATCTCCATGTGTCAATGAACCAATACATCCCACATAACCAAACTATAGTGTTACAAAAGCATACAAGAGTAAAAGCTTCTGGGCGGTTGTGGCACTCACCTTTAATCCTAGCACTCAGGAGGTAGAGGAAGGTGGATTTCTGTGATTTCGAGACCACCTGGTCTACAAGAGCTAGTTCCAGGACAGCCTCCAAAGCCACAGAGAAACCTTGTCTCAAAAAAAAAAAAAAAAAAAAAAAAAAAAAAAAGAGTAAAAGCTGCTTATAAAGGACAAGTTAGCCCACAGGTTTTTAATTTAATAGAGTGGCACTGAACATTTGTATCACATCTACTCTGTAAAGAGCTATCATATGTTGAGATTGTCTGTAGAAGCAGAAAGAACTATTCACCATTACTGAAACACTGCCACTAATATGTTCCTTCCTTTATGACTCCATACATCTGTGAAGTATGATTTTTGTCACACAACATATTACTACTATGTAAATATTGGAGCAATATGAGAATTCCATTGACTTCTATTATGCTATTAGAGAAATTCAGAAAAATATTAATCCATGCTGGGATGCTATTATTTTGCTCATGGAAGTATACTTTTTCTCACGTAATATATTTTTTACCTTATGAATGAACAGATTTTCTTCTTGGCTTCCTCTTATATCACAGTAAACAGATGTAAGATACAGTTAAAACTAATAATTTCAAGGATTATCAGTCAATATTAAGGAGATAAAATGCACAAGAGTCCACCAGGCATGTGAAACACTGTACTATGTAACCTAAATTGTTTTATTTATGGTAGTAAATAGGAGGAAAACTTTGTATTTAAAATACAACTCAGTTAATCATGCTACACTTGGTCTAGGAGACTACAGCTTTGGTGGAATTTTATTATGGTTTTCTTTGTAAGCCAGACTTGCAGAAATCATTTCCCAGTTTTCTGTTGCTAAACAGATATAAATTAGGTACAGAATATTCCATCCCATATTGATTCCCACTCTTATGTAAATGGTTTCTGAAGGGTCTAACATATTCATTACACATAGGGAAAAAGAAAGAAGGAACAACAAAACTTCATTGCAGAGTCTTGATTGGGAAAAAGTGAAGAGAAATAGATGTTGTCCGAACTCTTAAGGGTGCTCGAGTGGAAGAAGGAATCAAGCTTACCCGCTCCAGTGAGTGTCTTGAGTACCGTAGTCAGAATGTTCAGGAAGGAGCTTTCAGAAAGCAGTTACAATTAGAACTGTTTAGCGGATATAATGAGCTGCTTTCTTTAGCTGTTGATTCTGTTAAAACAGTTCCTATTTATAAAGTTGGCTCTGGGCAAGTCACTCTCAGACATTAGATATCAATCCATGTGATCCATATAATAACCCTCAATTGGGGGCTAGAGAGATGGCTCAGAGCTTGAGAGCACTGGCTGCTCTTCAGGAAGTCCTGAGTTCAATTCCCAGCAACCACATAATGGCTCACAACCATCTGTAATGAGATCTGGTGCCCTCTTCTGTCAGGCAGGCATACATTTAGGCAGAATATTGTATAAATAAATCTTAACAACAACAACCTACTGAAAGGTCTCATTATGCCTGTGATTTATGAACTATGAGAGTATCAATCTTTAATCATTCATTTGCTCACCCCACTGATCAGAAAGAAGTTATGAGAGCCAAGATTCTGATCCAGTTCCTCCGATTCTCCTAGTCAGAGTTCGGATATCATTTAAAGCAACCCTCCTATAAAATATATATGTAACAGCTCTCCTGAAATTTTGAAGAATTTTGGTTAAAAGCTTTCTATGGGTCATCAAGATGAAGTACATGCCATCAAGCTGATGACATGAGCACAAGCCCTGGGACCCACATGGTGGAGGGAACAGTCAACTCCTACCAGTTAAACCTCTGACCTCCACACTGGGACCATCGCACATACATGTACACATGTAAAATAAATAAACACTTCCTATGGCTCCTTTTATGGGCAACTTGTTTTAAAAGCCTCAAAAGTGGACCTATGAATACCATATTCTCTGATCTTTTCACACTGCTAGCAACAGTATATTTTCAGTTAGTAGTGAGGGGTCCCTGTAGGTGTCATCGCAGGCAGGGAAACTAAATGAAAACTGGTGAGAGTGAAAACTCGGCTCATACTGATTTCATAAACCTGGATCAAATTCTGTGGAGCCTGATGCAAGGTGGTTTATTCCCAACAAATTTAAACACAGTATAATTTAGAAAAAAATTTTTCCTGGTGTAATAAAATCCCCAGTCCACAAGGAAGTGTAACAACATGGGAATTCAAATCATGGTACATATCATTTCTTCTAAGAAATACTGTTCTGGTGAGAGTATATCTGGATTAGCTTAAGGACCCAAGGAAGGATATGGCCTGGTCTTAGTCATAGAGTTAGAGGTCATTTTGGTTATTAGCCCCCTTGGTCCTGATTATGGGAGCCTTGGGAGCCTCTGACTATGTAGGTCATTTAGATTATTAGGTATCTCTGGTCATGGTTTGTGGGAGCTTGAGAGAGCTCCTGGCTGTACAGGTAATGTAAGGGTCAATTAGATTACTAGCCACCTCTTATCCTGGTTAGAGGAGCTTGATATGGCCCTGCCCAACAGATAATGCAGATCACTGGGCTATTAATAACCTCCAACTCTTAGCCTCTTGGGCAGAAAAATAGATTTTTACATATTTTCCATTGAAAAGACAATCCTGAATGCTTAACATTCCTGGTTTCCCTGGAGACCTGTGGGCACAAGGACTTTCATGCTCATCACAAAGTAGGTGTTAAATAGATAAACAAAATGTATGTAGCTATAAAAAATGTATACAGGTCACTTCTTAGAAATTTGATGAAAAGCATGATGGTTATCTCTGGATCCCAATTTCACTGCCCTATAGGTTACTATTCTGACAAAGGTGACTAAAGGAAAGAAGCATTGCTTCTGAATTACAATTCAAGGGGACACAGTGCATCGTGGCAATGGGGGAACATGACGTGGTTGATAACACAGAACCCAAAGTCAGGAAGCAGAGAAAGACAAATGCTGGCGTTCAGCTTGCTTTCTCATTTTATAAAGGAAGGGCCCCATCTCATGGAATGGTGCTGATCACAGTTACTGAAAAGCCTTCCTGATGGGGCAAGTCCTTCTGTGTATTCTTATTGGTTTTTGAATAAAGTACTGTTGGCCAATGAAGAAGCAAGTTAGGCAAGACTAGGAGTCAAGGAGGATTCTGGGAAATATAGTAAAAGGAAGTCTTATGATACAGGCAGGAAGTGACATAGCAGGCAGACTTGTATATAAGCAAGTACAAACAGGAAGTCACTCTTTTTGCTCTTGCTCTTGCTCTTCCTCCTGCTCTCTGCTCTCTGCCCACCATGTGATCCTGGGAAGAGGAAGCCAGTGGAAGGTGTCCTTGATAAGATAAGTCTTAAATAATATATAGATTCATGATAATTAAAACTGAGCTAGCATATAAGAAATCCTAGTCAATTGGCCAGCAGCATTGTAAACTAATGTAAGACTCTGTGTGTTATTTTGGGCACCCACGTGGCGGCAAGACTCAGGTGGATTGAGTAAAGACTTATTGTCTTAAACCTTCCTGTTGTAAATCTGGCAACCCCCTCCAACCTGCAGCAGCTGTACCTGCTATAGGTAATGTCATCACCTGACATTGCTGCCACCATATGCAGTGCACTAGGCTGTGTAAAGTTGCAGAGCTATGTGGACATCCTTAAAGGCCCAGATCATTCTCATTGTCTTGTTCCTTCTCTCTGTCTCCTGGTCTGCATGTCTGTCTCTCACATGCCCTCGTTCCTAGATGCCCTTTCACTCTCTCCTTTTACCCTGACAAGCCTCTTGCATGGATGTGTTGCATGTGTTGTGATCCCTTAGGGACTCTCATTGGCCACCAAAGGTATCCTTTTTGCTGCTTTATCATTACACCTCCTTTTTACTTCAATCAACCTATTCCATATTCTCTCTACAATAGATGTGCCCAGAGGCCTATCTTTTGACTGTCAAGTTGACACCTATATTCTGTCAAGGTAACAAAATTAATCATCACCACTGATTCTAGGGGATATCCAAATCTGAGGAAGGATTATTTCTGGCTATGTCTGTGTATTGCTTCCCAAAGAGACTGCATTTAAATCAGCACTACACTGACTTAGGCAGGCCCATCCTCAACTAACACTGATGGACACTATCAATTAGGTCCCAGAGAGAACAAAGAGCAGAGAGAAGTGCATTTTCTCAGCCTTCTTGAACTGGCACACTAATTTCCTCCTGACTTAGAACATCAGATCTCCAGGCTCTCTGGCCTGACTTTACCTCTGTGCCTTGCATTAGCAAGCCAAGTTCACAGACTCCCAGATTAGACTGAATTTTATCATTAGCTTCCTTGGTTCTCTAGTTTGCCACCAATGATGTACCTTGGGCCTTCTCAGACTCTATAGTCACCAGTCAATTCCCTTAACAAAGACTTCCTTACCTACCTATTTATCTACAGTATTCTTCCTGTAGGGTCTTCTTCTTTGTAGACACCTTACTAAAACAATGTTGTTTTCTTCTTATCCTAATAAGTTGAATTATATTATGTATGTGGCAGTATTATAGGGCCTGGCTTAAAACAACAAAAGATGTTTAAAGGTTTTTAATTAAAAACTTTTACATAGATATGACCTTCATATTGGTTGGGAATGAGTTTAAGAACTTTGTTGTTTACTTAAGCTTGTATGATTGGACTTAAAATTTGTAACTTGAAAAAATTACCATTTCCTTCATAAATACAATAGTAAGGAAGGCAAGCCACTGCCTAATTCTACCTTCCCTGAGTCTAAGAAAGGTTTTGTGGAGTTGGAAAAGAGACCTTATAAGCTCATATAACATGATTCGAGCTATTCTCAAATACTTCCCTTTGTTCTGTTATGTTGGACATATGACGATAATGTAATGTAATTGTAACAACAATTAAAAGCTAGTAATAGTTAGAGATGTTTGTCAAGTCTTTTCCTTTTCCTAGCCAACAATGAACTGTAGAACCAGATTAATTAAGCATATAACAGAGTTTAACCTTTGTTTACTCTGTAGAAAGAGGCACACAAGAGGACTGCAGAGATCTTTTCTGCTGATTTCTGACAGAATGAAGTAAGGATGGCCCTTTCAAAATGTCACTGAGCTATCTTACCTGGAGCTGAAGCTTCTAGAATTGCATGAGTGGATTTATGATACAGACTTCAGGGTTTCTTAAATCTCTGACAATTTCTCATAGCCTTATTGGTAATGACCTCTGTTGCTGTAAGGTTTCACTAGCAGATTTGGATCATAAAACCCATGTTTGCTGCCAATCTGAAGCAGTGCCAGATAAGCTGGCCTTTCAGTGACAGCATTCTGAAGTTACAGATGTCATTTCAAAACATAAAACAATCCACAAAGCTATTTTTTTTACATTTTAACTATCACTAATGTGACAAATTAAATATATGCATATATTTATTATATACACATATATATGTACGTATACATATATTATTTCTAAGAGGGGAAATATTTGAAAGCACAGCAATCATCTGTACAGCTGACATTTCACAAAAATAAAGGTAAACAAATGAAAAATGAGTAAGGGTGTGCATTTTTTTCCCTTAAAATCCAACTTGACATTTAAAAAACTAAAAAAAAAAAAAAAAAACCTTCGATGACAAGAATTTGTTAAAAGGTACAAGAGTCAGCTAACTACGGAATGATGTAACTTGGAGAAGTAAAGTTAAAGGGAGGCAAGGATGGAGAATTTTCCTCCAATTTTGCTTTACACTTCATTTGTTACTCTGCTACTGTCATTGATTTCTTTCTCTTTTTCAATGTACACATGCTATTACCTGTCTCAAAAATTATTAATGGTTTTAGCCATGTGAAGGCACTTTAGGCCCCCTGCAGGTACAGAGAAAAGTCATTTGTAGTAAGTTCCATTTTGCTTGGGCAAAAATGTAATGCTAAAGCTGGACAAGCATTCTGAGGTTGGATTCTTCAAAGGTCACCTGCCTAAGGATGGTTCTTTGGGCTCTCCCTAAAATACTCTTCCTGGCTCTGTGTGCTCTTGTCTGACATTCCATAAACTATAGAGTCACTCATCTCAAAAGAGAACTGATGATGCCAAAGACACCATGGTAGATAACCATAGGAAGACTTCAACTTGGGGAACACAAGCTCTAGAATCAGCCTAGGTGCCCATCAATAAACAAGCAGATTCTGTTTTATTTAATGTGGTAGATACACACAGTGCTATTTTATTCAGCCACGAAGGAAAAAGAAAGATGATATAATTTTCAGGAAAGTGGATGTAACTAGAGATCTGTATGTTAAGTGAAATAAGTTACTTTCGCAAAGACCAGAATGGCAGATTATCCTTCCTATGTGGGTTGGGGTCATAGGTTTAGTGGAATGTGGAGGCGGGGAAGAAGAAAGGTGTATTAGAGAAGATGATGGTGTGGTAAGAACATGAATAGCATGTGCAAAGCTATCACAATGAAACTTAGTATTTTGTGCACTTAATACATGTGCAAGCATTTTAAAAGGCATAAGCTTCAAATCATTCCTGTGGACTTGAAGTGCTTGCTTTTTTCAACCTCATTGCCCTAGGAACAAGATATCTCCCTTTCTCCAAAAAGAGGGTTCAATCTGTGTCCCCATGTGTCATTCTACTTGGTTATAGACAAAATAAGTTGTCATAGAAGGAACCCATGATTCTGTGGAACACAACATCAAGTGGGTTGGATTTGGGTGGATTTTGTTCTTTATTTTCCTCAGATACCTCCTATGCACTGATGCCTCAATCTATATAACTTTTATAAAAATTAAATGAATAAAAGGAACTGATGTGACAGCTTGAGCCCATCTTGAGGCTGATCCAAGTTGGCTTCTTCTCAAACACTGAAAAAAGAAATGAATTCTAGACATCCACCCTAGTTTGTAGCTAAAATTCCCACAGAACTAGAAGACTTACTTTAGCAGCTGTTGAAATAAACAAGCACAAATAAATGTGTTGAAATAAATTTTAAATAAGTATTTTAAATGCTTTAAAAATTTAGTTATTCCTGTGTGTAGGTTGAAGTAGTTGAATGTTTTATTTTTCCTACTCTAGACAGACGTCAATTCTAATTAACAAAAATCCTTCTCATTATTCATTCTTATTACTCAGACCCTACTACCAACTCAGGGTGTTGGAAACACAGAAAGAAATTGGCTCTAAGTTAAGGGTAGAAGATAGCTAGAATTGTTGCAGAATTTTAATATATTTCTACCAAAGAAAAAGTGTCAATAAAGATAAAAAATAAAATTTCTTTAAAAGGACTATACCTTGGAATCCAGGACAATCCAAGCTTGTCTGAGCATCTTGTTCCTATGTCCTCATGTTCCCCAACGTCTCTGAAGCACAGAAGCTTACATACATAGCCACTCTTTTGCCTGTGGTTGTTTGTTATTTGGGTCTCTCTCTTAATGACATGTTGTCTCTTTAAGCAGACTCTAAGTAGGGTTTATTTGAGAAGTCTGCAAATCTGTATGTTGTATACCTTATAGCACATGCTGACTTGCCACAATTCAGCATTGACTGCTTCAATCTTTTCAGTTCTTTGGAACATAACACATTCTCAAAAGAACACCATCTGAATTTATAAATTGTTAAGAATTGGGGGCTTAATTTCCAGATGCTCAAGTATTTCTGTCATTCCATTTCCATCTGGACTTGGATGTTTAACATCTATCTAGTGTGATTTTCCTCCTAATGGCCACTGGTACTCTCAGCGAGCAAGCATCCATGGTACCCTAAGAAAAGATTTCCAGATGCGGCAAAAAGAGGTTTCCAAACATGGGAGATTCTGGCATCCTGCTTCCTTTCACTCACAAATAATATTTTTGAGAAGATAAAAGAAATACTAGTTTGTGTTTTAAATGTTTTGTTTAGAATGTGTATACAACTTTCTTAGACCTTTACAAGAAATGCAATGTCCTGTGTATCCTGCATCAAACAACATTCACTAATGATTTGTGCTGTGCAAGTCACATGAGCATCATCATTTGGAATAATGTGTATCCAAAGACATCCATTGTGGGTATTTATTTTTTCATTTACTCACTGCGTTCTTATTGATAACATGCTATTAAACTGTCTAAAGAATTTACTTACCATGTAATTATAACTAATTATAACTCCTATTGTTCAGTGAGAATATATATGTGTGATCCTGACTTCAATGAGGCAAGAGCGTTTAATTACATGATATAACATGTATGGAGGCAGAGACAGAAATAGATAGGTAGAAAGAAATTAGGATGAAACAGGAGAAGAAAACTAGAGAAAGGAAAATAGAGTGAAGGAGAGAGGGGGAAACGCCAAAGGGTTGAGAGATGAGATAGAAAGAGAGTAGGAAAGAGAGTGGCTTCCAGAAATTGACACACATGATTCTGGCGGTTGTAAAGACCAGAATCTGTGGGTTGGGTGAGTAGCCTAGAAATTTAGGGAAGATTTGATGTTGCAGTACTTTCTGAGATCTGGTGACTGGGACAGAAGCTCTGTGTTGCAGATTTGAGGGAGAATAACCTCTTGCAGGAAACCCAAGTCTTCCCTCTTAAGTTATTCTGTAGACTGTTATGAGGATCACCCCAAGTTCAGAGATTAATCTGATATATGATGTCTTAGAGATACCTTCACAGTAGCATGTAGATGGGTGTTTGATCCAACAACCTGGTACACAGTTTTCACTTCATGTTAGCCTTCACAATTTGCATTGCTACACTTATTTAACAAGTAAGGGGATGAAGGCTCAGAGATTACTTACAGAGATTCATTTAGACAATAGTTAAGAATTTGGAATATTTTTATAGGGTGTATGTGTTATTTTATACCACAAAATATATTAAAAAATCTAGGATATAACTCCTGTAAATGTTTAGGTTTATTTGCAGTGGTAAAATGTTTGGTTAGAACGTATTTATTAATCTATTCTAGAAATATTTATTGAGACTTCATTATGTAAATGGCATTGCACTAGGAACTGGGATAAAGATAAGAGAACAAAACAGATAATTGTTCTTCCCTATAAAAAGTGAGACCAAGAGAAAATAAGTAAATCTATGTATGTCAGGAGAACATAGAAAAATGAAGCCATAAGAAAGTGACAGTGATTCTCTGAAGTGGTGATATTTGAACAGGGACCCAAATGATGGGAGAGCACAAACAATACTTGTGTCTATACTGAAGCATCATTTTCAGTTCATCCGCAAAGCAGGTGCAGCAGCCCTGAAATAGATGGACGCCTGGCATGCTTCAGGATGGCAGGAAAACAGTGTGGCTGGAGCGGAAAGAATGAAGCAGACTCATGGAGTAATGACCTCAAAACAGGAAAACAGAACATAATTGTTCTAAAGACAGAGGGAATATAAGAATGATAAGGTTAGAAGCCCTTAAAAAGGATGATTTTTTTTGAAAAGGATTTTTCAGTAGGATTCCTGACTAGAACACCAACAAAATAAAACGGGAACCAATTTAACAGCAAAGAATATGCCTAACTTAGAAGCACTGAAGGTAAAGACACATCAAATCAAAATGAAGATGTGTGGATACACAGGATGGTTTGCCAATACTGAGAATTCATTAGAGAAATCAGGCTGATGTCTGAAAGGATAGGAAAAACAGTAAATGAATACTTTGTAGCCCGAATGAGGAAAATCAAACAGACTTTAAGATCTTGGTGGGAACTGATTTAAAGCTAATGAAGAGCTCAAATGAAGAAGCTTCATTTTGGTCGTCATGAAGAAGATCCCATGGTAGGAGTTCCTTGGTCAAAAGAAATATTTGTGAATAACAACAAATATTTTTCTGCAGGCTAGATGTCTTTATTTGCATTATTATCTCATGATTATTTTAACAACCACTGTAACACATTCTTATTAGAAATGGTGAGGCTGCAATAGGAGATATCAAGTCATTTAGTAAAAGTTACACAGCTATTAAACAGTTAAGATGGCAAATAAACCCAGTCAGGTTGCTTCCAGCATCACATCCTAACTAGTCACCTCTCAAAGGGTTTGGCTATCCCAATAATCAAACAACATCTATGGAACTTAGCCAATTTAAAACTGTGTTTGCAAAAACTGAGAGGAAAATTTATAGCTTTGAAGAAAATGGAGAAAATACAATGAAACTTAGAATATAAACTACAGGAATATTTATAGATTTAGTTGAAAGCCATGGTGGAACAATACAGATATCAATGAGAACTCTAGTGCTGCAAGCACGAGGCTGTTAGGAATTTGCAATGAGATGAACACAATTGTGAACAATAGTATGAGAAACAGGGATCCAGTTTCATTCAGTTCTCCAAACAATGAGAAGACCATTTCCCTCTTACAGATAGCAGAGGTCAAATAAATGTCCAAAGATACAGTGAGAAGCAAGGACAAAGTGAGCATATATGTGGTTGGTCTCAACCCAGAAGCTATAGTCTGTTCTTCATGCTATCGCAACTTTCAGAAAGCAGGAGTGGGGTGCGGGTACCCTGGCATGGCATTTTGAATAGTCTACAGTAGGAGTTATGTGACATTTAAGCCAGAAAATCACTTAAAGACTAAAAATACACATTGAGGGATTATATGTAAAACAATAAAACAACATGTACCCAACTGTGAGACATTTACAAAGAGTAGAGATGTGGCCCAGAAGTACTGTGCAGGGGGAGGGATGGGGTGGGGGTGAGGGTGGGATGGAATAGGTGTGGGGGCAGGGAGGTCCTAAGAGTTCTGGATGGAATGAAGGTGATAACCTACAGTGATGCAAAAATGGTTACTTTTTTATGCATATGAGTTCTTTAGAGAGAGGACATCCAAAACCTGAGCAGTGGAATGACACTTCCACTGAGCAGTTTCGGCTGTGTCCCCTGCACAAGCGAACACCATCTGCCGTGGAGGCGGGACAGCGACCAATTGGAATAGCAGGCCAGGCTCATTTTTGAAAGCTTGGCAGGACTTCACATGGCAATGTGACTAAAGTTTGGAGGGATTGGGGGCATCCCAGAACTAGCTGACTTACTGTAATTCAAACACAGAAACAAACAAACCGACCAAAATTCTGCCCAATTCAGGAGAGATTTCCCATGGTTTTCTCACGAGAAACCAATCTTCAAAATAATAGTCCAGGTTCCAATTCCTTCTCTTATTGATTTGGTACCATTCCATCATGCAAAATTAATTATTGGGCTCTACATGTGTGGGGGGAGGCAGTGGGGGCATTTGGAGGGGGAATTAACTTAGAATGTTGTTTGCTACAATCTGTTTCACAGTGCACCAGTATCTTTTAAATGGGCTAATTTGTCCTTTTGCATTTAATTCTGGTTTTGGAATATTCTGCAAGAGAACAAATCATAATAAGCTGTGCAGTGAAGATGTGAGTGGAATTTCATAAAACTATTGGAACTTGTTTTTTAATGATAAACTCAGTGGGGCCAAGTTATCCATGTACAGAAGTTAAGCAGACTTAGAATGTTGTCTCTAATTTTTAGATAGACAGCCAAAAAGTATGCAGGGTTGCAGAAGAGTAAGCTTGAGTGATGCACACATCCCAAGCAGCCAACACCAGGTTGCCTAATCCACAAGTGCCATTTGAGCAGATGGAAAAAAATTTGCCTGCCTTAGAAACTACTCATCCATCCCCGGGGCTTAATTGTCCCAGGTGTTATGGCCATCTGCCAGACTTATTTATGATAAATGTTTGCTTTAAAAATGGGATGCTAAAGGCTCACAGCTTCTTTGGGACATGGCCGGAGGATACTCAGAATGGGAAATTAAAGCCCGAGTCTTATATCCACCCCTCTGTAGTAGGCTTTGCAACAGAAATGACAGGGAGGGGTGTTGGGGGTTGTAAGGCAATGACTAAATGAAAGGATGCTTCCCAGGACAAGACTGAAGAAATATCAGGGTTTATGGGATACTGAAAGCTTAGAAAACAACATTTTCAGAGATCGTAATTTCATTTCACATTTGTGATGAAAACTAGTGGTAATCATTTAGATTTATACTACCAGAGACTTCAAAGAGGTAAACAAAAAGAAGAAAGGAGAAATGAGCACTGATGAAAAATATGTGCTACTGGCATAAATACATTCTAGTAGGTGACCACTAAGGGTAGGCTTATATTAAATGGCCACGCAAATCCTATACATTTGCATAATAAAAATAATTAATAAAAACAGGACATTCTTAGAGCTGCTTCTGTGAGGAGCTTGTGTGCCTGTATTCTGCCCACAACAGGAGAGTGGATGTCTGCAATTAACCAGAGCTGTCATTTCAGCAAAGAGTGGGTTTTTTTGTTGTTCGTGAATAAACAACTTCAAAATCCATTTTCCAATTTCCTTTAAAAGACTCAAGAAAGTTGAAAGGAGTCCAGCTATTTTCTATTTTCTCTAGAAAGATACAGTTTAGTGGCTTCAGAAATAAGAAGAAAAGGAAACTAACAGACAAGAGCAATGAAAAAGAAAATAATAAAAGTTAAAATAACAAATAAATGTTGAAATTGTTTATGCATTCTGATTCAGAAACCAAGGAGTTAGGCAGAAAATAATAAAAACAAAGCCCCAATTGCATCAAATGGCCATTTATAGTAAAGTGTGCCTGTGTGTGTGTATATGTGTGCATTTGTGTTGTGTGTCTATGTATGTATGTATATATGTATGTATGTATGTATGTATGTGGGTGGGTGTGGTATGTATTTGTGTGTATGGTGTTTATGTATGTGTGTATATAGGTGTTTATGTGTGTATGTGTTTGTGTATGGGTATTTATGTGTATGCATATATATATATATATGTGTGTATGCGTGTCTGTTTCTTTTTTACTATAAATGTTCTTAGCACTTGCAGCTTTTTCTTTGTCTACTTGAGAACATACATCTTGATCTTATTTCAGTGTTGACATCATTTGATCCTATACAAATAATTTTCTATGTCTTCCTCTGCATGAGCATTTTAAATAATTCCAACTTTTTATAGCAAGGCACTTATGTGATTAGTGCTTCTTCCCTGTCTTAGCCCTGCTTTTGTGCGGTGATTTCCCCTGCAGGCTTTACAGCAAGTAGACAAAAACCAATCAGGGCAAGGTAAGAATGAAACTCAGCTCAATCCAATTTACTGTAACAGTCACTATACCAGAACGCCTAAAGTCTGGCCCAGATAACTTTTCTTTAGCCATACTTAAGCACAGCACAATTTTTGGAAAAGGAAAAATCAGATAACAATTAACTCAGTTCCAAGTAGACAACAATTTAAGAAATGTTTACATCTATACTCTTTGCAAAGTACATATGGCTTCATCCATAAGATAGGCTCTTGTGGACTTAGAAACGTGCTCAAGATGAGGGTCTAGGGAGAATGCCTGGCCCTAAGATAACATAGAAGTTGCTTAGGCTACTGTAAGGTACAAATGGCATCTTTCATAAGAATAAGTTTTATGGCCTAGAAGTAATACTCAAAATGTAAGGGAAAAGGGACTGAGATTAGGAAAAACAAAAATTCTGGGAGATATGGGTAGAGCCTGTCTCATTAGACAGCAAAGGTTCTCCAGCTGTTAAAACTACATCATTCCTGGCATCTAGGAAGAGCAGCTACAACCTCATCTCATTGACAAAGTAAGCTGTGGGTTTAGCTTTCCTGCCTTCTCTGTGCTTATCTCTGTGTAAGACCCTTATTGCCCTCTGTCCTTTTGCAGCAAAACATCTAAAGTCCCTGAAGCACCACCATATATGGAACCTTCTACAAGGCTCGTTCACTGATCAAAATTTGAGTAATTTGGAGACTCTGGAATGATTCAGGTCCAGAGCTTTATCATGATTTATCTTGGACATTTTATCATCCTTAATAGCCATCCCTTCTTTCCCTCTGTGTCTGATTTAACACCCTGTGACTAGCAGATGAAACATTTAGAATGTGTTAACATAGCAAACAGCTAGTATCCACCAATCTAAAGACTAAGAATGTCAGCAGACATCTGAGTCTACGATGGAGGCTTCTGCTGTTTTGCTATGACCCACCTACATGATGTTTCCACCAATGTAATTAAGAGTGTCTTGATTATTGAGTTTCTGTGTTCTGTTATTATAAGCACTTCATGAAACTACTGCCTCATTGAATCGTGGAATTTGAAGCAACCTGAATCTTTGTTTCTGGGATATGTTCACTCATAGTTGACTCCAGAATATATTATTTCTTATCCTCTTTGTGATGATAGTAGTTTCCTATACTAACAGCTTCATAGCCTTCTAGGAGTTTTAAACTCTTATTAGTAACATGGACATCAACAGATCTTGCAATACTGACAAGAATCCTTGGCCAACTCCCTCTGTCATATATATTCCTCAAATCACTAATTTTTATTGGTTATTAATTTTGAGTTTCTCAGTGATTCATTTTTCTTGTTGGTAAGTTTATTGCCAGTCTTAGCATAAACCTTAGCTAACATGAGAGGGCAATGTTTGACACTTACTACAAAATTCTCAAAGCATTTCCCGGGAGCTCCCTCTTATTATTCAACTAACAGAAAACAAGTAAACTTACTATAGTATGGTGCTTTTGGGGAAACAATGGTTACTCATTTGAGTTACCCAGGAAACACAATTATAATATATATGCTGTGATATATTATTTATTATCTAACAAAGCTTGCCAGAAGATCAGAATGCAAAGCTAGCCACAGCCATAGAGGCCAGGCAGTGACGGTACACACCTTTAATACCAGGACTCAGGAGACAGAGGCAAATGAATCTTCGTGAGTTCAAGGCCACACAGGAATTGAAAGTGAATCAGTATAAAAGAGAAACAGAGCTCATGCCAGCCATGTTGGGGCAGGATCTCCCCAGCCTTCATATTATTAAGAGCTCTCTACTGGCTTGGCTGCTTTGCTTTTCTGGTCTTCAGCTTGAACCCCAATATCTGTCTCTGGGTTTTTATTATTCCTACTACACATATATAACCCAATCTCTCCATGTTTCTCTCTTTTCATGCTTTGTTCTTAGATCCATATACACTTTTCTATGCCATAGTATTTTTAGAATTAGGAATAATCAAATGTAAAACACTCTCCTGGATAATACTGAAGATAAGTTTCAATGGAATATGGTCTATATCATATAGAACTTGCCTGATACAAGGACAGATGTGAACACAAGGCATCATCATAGTAGGTAGATCTGCTAGAGTTATTGTTCTCTCCCTAGATTCAGAAATATTGCCCATTTAATGTTCTACCATTCAAAAATAAACCATGTCTAATCTTTTCCTTCTGTTACCTTTGATTTCACTTGGTTTTGATATTTGGAATTTGAAAGCTTTTGTTTTTAAGCAAGTAGTATGGGTCATAAGAGGTGCACTTTTTTCTGAGTTATGCAATTAGGTTATAATTGAAAAGATACTGTGGGGGTACAACATATTTGTTTCAACAATTAGGTTATAATTGAAAAGATACTGTGGGGGTACAACATATTTGTTTCAACAAATAGCATTTGGTAGGTCTCCCCAAAGAGATACACAAGAAATTGGCTATAGTCTCCAAATTATTACATTAAGAACTACCCATGATTTGGAAATGTATTTCTTTGTTTTATCTCCAAACATAGCACATTATTGTCCCAAGTATCCCAAAGAAAGCAGGTAAGCTGACCTCTGGAGGACATACTAAATTGAATTTCCATATATTACCTTTGGATTTTTTTTTTCAGTTTTACAGAGTGCAATATTTCTCACTATACATTTAAAATACATTTTCTTTCCATGTTTAATTCTGCTGCAGAGGACTCCAGAAATCTGGAATTGGCTTCTGCCTTTATCTGTACTCCAAGAGATTTGCACAACTAAATGAAAATACTAATTATACTTTGAAATAACTCATTTCTCTAAGTTTTGGATAGTTGCACAACTATCCAAAGCTCATAAAGCACAAAGTGCATTTTCTTTTAAGAAGGGGACATTGTTCTGAAATTTCTCTCCAAACACTGGCTTCTGTAACCCTGTACTACTGTTTGCAGTAGGAGGGACGGTTGGTTCTTCTACCTACTAATTACCAGCCCCATCAGTGAAGTCTGTCAATGAGGATGTGATTGGGCTTCTTTGGGTAGAAGTGTGATAATCGAACTTGGTAATTTCACAACTAAGATAATTAAATGGGAGATAAATGAAATGTAGCATTTAAAAATCAGGACATTCTACCTTTTATCAGTACTGTGATTATTATGTGCAACCTACAAATACTGAATAATTTCTTTGGTCTGCAGAATCTCAATGCTGTATAGACTTCAAGAAATACATTTCTGGCTCTGCAGACCAAGGTAGACTTCCTAAGGTGGATGTCTCCATGAGAATAAATACAGCATGAACTTCCAGTGTGATGCATTTCACACTGACAACTGATTTAGTTAGTCCTTTAGCAGGTGTTCAGGAGGAAAATTAAATTTACAGCATTAGAAGCCAATCATCTCTTCCTCAAGCCCCACAGTATGCCTATGATAATTAAAATCTTCCAAATAATGCAGGCTGTATCTGTTACAACAGCAGCCTGTACTCTTGGGTTAAGCAATAGTCCCAGGAGCAAAGGGAGGACAGGACTCCTTTTTAGCAGTGTGGGGACCAGGCCCTTCACTGGCACCAGAAGATGACTTCATTCCTGTCCAAAATGTGCACCTGCTGCATATCAAGGCAGAAATTATTGCTCTTTGGAGACCTCTGCCAGTCAATTTTTGCCCCTACTCTTTTGCCATGCTTTGTTAGCATTTTGATATGGACTTCATTATTCCCTGCATCAGTTTTTCCAGCTGTATCCATAGGACATTTGGTGGCAAGTTTGTTTTGAGCATGGTTGTGGAAATGATGGATGTTCTAAAGGTCAGGATTGCTGAAGATAGTCTTGGTTCAAATGTGACTGGAATGGCAGCAGAACACTCCTGCTGCCCTCCTTCTCTATTTCTGGTATAAACAATTTGAAGTGTATTTATGCTGCCTGAATAAACGTGAGTAGGATATTTCAGAAAGGAAAACATTAAACTTTGGGAGGCAAAGCTATGATAGTCAACCCAAGGCTTAAGATACTCTGACAGTTCTACATTGAAAAAAGCCACCAACTGGCCAAATTTACCTCAAAAGAAAATATAGTTCTTCCAGAATATAGTTCAATACTTACAATTGAAACTTTGGGATGTTTTGGTGAGAAAGCCAAAGTATTAACAATTCCTATAAAAGGAAAGAAGCACTGTAAAATAGTCATTGGCAGAGGCCATATTATCTGTTGCAAAATATGTTTCATTTTCCAAATTCCATGGATATGCTATTGGAAGATAATTAACAAGATCCATAATAATAAACACAAAAGTAAATTTTAATTAGAGTATTTAGTTTCTTTCAAAATAAATAAGTTCTCCTCTACCTCTCCTCTCTCATTCTGCCTCCTAAAAGCCAGCAGATTTCAGGAATGGCTTCTATCACCCTGAGAATTTTACATAAAATGTGGTTAAATTTAGGTAACTACAGAAAAGTTTGGTAGATCAAACATCACAAATTTATTCTATTTCTGGACAAAGTATCAAAACAGCAGCAGCATTTATTGAAGACTCTTTTGTTAGAGTCTTCAATACACACACACACACAGAGAGAGAGAGAGAGAGAGAGAGAGAGAGAGAGAGAGAGAGAGAGAGAGAGAGAGAGAACTGTCTTCTCCCGCATGAATGTAATCTCTTCAACGTTAGGTAACACTCATTTGTCCAAAATTCAACCTATAACAAATTCTTTCAGGACATTTTCTTAGATTGGACATGGTTACCATTCTTTCACTTACTGGGTAAAGAGACAAAAGAAAAGGGCAATGGGTATGGAAGAGATGGAGGACTAGTTAAAGCTTCCTCCATGAGGCTCCACTCTCACCACCTAAACATTTCCCAAAGGTTCTATCTCCAAATAGCATCTGGTTGGTGGGTAGGGCTTTATTTAACATGTGAATTTGGATAACACTGGGGCAAAAATACTTAGTCCATGACAAATTATAGAACCTTTAACATTACTGTTCCTATGTTGGTAACTCCCCAACCTATGTATTGAGACAGGGTTCCTGTCATTCTTCAGGTTCAACACAAGAAAGAACAACACAAATTTAACAAGAAACAATGTTGGGATTGTTACAAGAAGGAAGTGCACAGAATGTACAAATGAAATGCAATACCTCAAGTTACTGAGGGTTGAGGGCAAATCTCTGAACTGATTATTTAGTTTGCTTTTGTGGAGCTAGCACTGATTCACAGAATTTACAATTGTTTACATATTTCAACACCTCCATCTCGCTCCAATCTATGGCTCCCATTTTATTCCAAGTCTCCATCCCTTTTCATGTAGGTAAGAAAAAGATATCTCCTAACCACAACTATCTTCCTACCCTCCCTCCCTTCTTCATGTTGTAGAATGTAATGGAAGGCTGTGAACTGGTATTTATGATTGATGGTATCAAGTAATAGAAAAACCATTCTGGCTGTGATTGAAAAAACTTCCTAAGACATTTCTGCTATCAGGGAAAGGAGCACATGAGCATACACCAAGTGTCCAGCTTCTAACAGGAAGCATGATGCTTTATCTGCCATGTGGCACTGACAAATCAAAGCTCACCCTTTTCTGGCAGCCAAGTAAAAAGGAGACAAACCCAGCTGCAAGGAGGCAATTTCACACACCCACAGCGTTGTCACCTTCTCTGAGTCTAATTAGAAACTTTAGTCTGGAATAGCAAGAACGGATCAGACCTTCCCATCTAAACATGCCACATTTGGCTCATATTGTAACAGCAGCAGCACTAGTTAGTTGTGAGATGTATCTATATAAGGAGAACACCTACAGCTTGCTATATACAGGCATGCACTAGGGAGGTGCTGCTAGTGTCTGGGTTACAACTGCTCATGAAAGAGGAGAGTACCACCAGTGTCACTGGAGGGGACAGATGAGTGATGGGACACCAGAACAGTGAACTCCTACTTAAAATGGTACTTACCCTAATTGACCACACACTTTTAGCTTTAGGTGTTCCATAAATTTTCCTGGAGGATACTGTACAAGCTGGACTCCTGTGAAGCTGTTCCTAAAATCAGTTACAAACACACATTCCCTTCCCTAGCCTTGTTTGCTAAGTTTCTTTTATCTTGTATTTGATTATTTTATTTATGGATTTCTAAGTGCTGAGATATGGAAGTAAAACCATCACATCTCAACCTTCAAAGAACAGGCAATCTAGTCAGGAAAACAGAACATATGCTGTATGCATGATCACTGCACTTACTCTTCAAAGAAAATTTTAGATCTAATTTTCAACCCATATTTACTAGTTATAAACAGTAAACTAGTTTAAAGCTATTATGTAATTTTCCTATGGTCAAGATGTTGGTGGGTGGCAAGCCGAACTTGAAATGGAAGTCATCTTAGCTTCAGGGTCTGCAACCTAAATGTTATTTGCTATTACATCCCCTCTAACAAATGGACAATGCACACCTGCCATTTCAGTATTGTGAAGAAATAACTCACACACACACACACAGAGAGAGAGAGAGAGAGAGAGAGAGAGAGAGAGAGAGAGAGAGAGAGAGGAGAGAGAGGGAGAGAGAAGAGAGAGAGAGAGAGAGAGAGAGAGAGAGAGAGGAGAGAGAGAGAGAGAACTGTCTTCTCCCGCATGAAAGTAATCTCTTCAACGTTAGGTAACACTCATTTGTCCAAAATTCAACCTATAACAAATTCTTTCAGGACATTTTCTTCTTGCAATATTGCCTACTGATATAGCTTACAATAGGTAATAATAGTCACTGACAAGTTCACTAGAGTTAGAGTCACCTAGATTAGCATAAATACCTGAGTTTGTTTATAAAGGATTTTCTGATAAGATGACATAAAAAGGAACTACCATAAATGTACGTGGCATCCTTCAATGAGCTTGGGCTTGAGTGAAAATAGTGAGCTGAATCTCACTTTCCTATTCTCTGTGCTTCCTGACTTGCTACAATGAGAGCATGCAGTGCCATGTTCCTGCCACCATAACCATAAGTCTCCCCTGTCTCCATACTTTCACCTTACAATGAACTGTATCCTCAGGCATGAGCCAGAATAAATTCTACCTCTTAAGTTGCTTCCTAGGTAATTGGTCAAAGCACTGTGGAAAGTAAGAGATACCTTCTTAAGTTTTTACCTACCACACAAAGTTCTTGCAGGAGTTCTAATATAGCTATGTTTCCAGTGGTAAGCTATACTCCTGAATGATGAATTCATCAATTTGTTCATTGGTAAAGAATGAAGCAAACAAAGTATGGGGTTGTTCAAAGGATATGTGATGTGCAGGCAGAATTTTTAAGCCTATCATTTTTCACTTCGTAGCTATAACCTAAACCATATCACTTAATTTATAAACTTTAAAAAATATTACCTGTGAAAATAAAATATAATAAGTAAGGAAAGAAGGTAAAGTAAGATACACTAGAGAAAGTTTTTCTTATAGAAAATGCCATAAATATATTCATATCCCTTGAAATTAGAGTTCTCAGGTGACAGATTTCATGTTGACCTACTATATAACTTTATATCACTCTTCTGTGTTCACATTTAGATATAACATAGAACTAACTTAGGACAAAATTCACTGGTCATAAAATACAGGCTTTCAAATTAATAGTTAATAAAATGAATATTCTCCTCAAAAATTTATATAGAATTTGTTTCAGAATTATTTGCAAAAAATATTGAAGCTTATTACTTAAGTTTAGATTATTAATTGGATTCTTATAGTATAAAAAGAGTGTGAGAGAGAAATAATAAAACTTATTAAGGTTTACTTGAGTGTGCTGATGATTATTTTGGAGGGGGTATAATTTTAATTAATGGCAATTTTAATCTATGGGACTTTTACTAGAGCATTGCTAAGAACAGATTAAAACAACAACAAATAAACAAATAGAACAATACAAAAGAAGCAGGCCCTTGGGCTTTTGATTTTCCTAAAGATCTAGATGAATTTGTACCACCTGGAATCTGCCTGCTGTTTCCTGTGACAATTGTCGCAATCTTGTTTCCATGTATCTTCTGAGAACCACTATTCCTAAATATTTCTCATTATCTCCAAATTCTTGCTCAGAGTCCCTCAGTTGTTTCTCTCTCTGCTATTTTTAGGAGGTTATAGTAATGAAAATGATTTTATCTATCAACTCAAGCAAAGACATCTGTTAGCATCACTGTACATGGTAGGTACAGTGGAGTCAAAGGCAGCCTTTATTTTTAGGTGGCACACTATCTAGACTAGACAAATTATGACCTACAGTCTGAAAAGGGCAATGAGAGACATAAAGCACTTTTAGGAAAGTGAGAAAAATGTTCAACATCCTGGAAACTTTGAGGAAGGTCCCACCAACAAAATTAGTGCAACACTGATGAAATTAGTTTAAGCTGTTTGGATGGCACATTTGTGAGATATTGTCAATGGACAAGAAGGGGGAGGGGTACCTTCCAGACATAACAGATCATGTTTTCAAAGTCCAAGAGCTATGAAAGGTGGTAACAGACTCAGAAGAGAGCTGGAGAAACAATATGGCTAAAAAGCTAATAAATAAATAAATAAAAAGTAAGAAAAGAATCACACGGCTCATTTACTCTCTTTCCCTCCTAGAATAGTTTCATTTGGAAAATCTCTGATATGAGGTGTTTCTCTAGGGATCAGATAGCTGACTTTATTACAAGGATAAAAGGGTGCAACTTTTACTGAACAAGTGATTTTGTAAAGGGGCATCTATAAAATGGATGACTACTTTAGCCTGTCCACAGATGACTATCTTCCTCAGTTGTCTTCTACATCCAGCATGGAATGCATTCATCAACTCCTATATCATAATCAACCTTCAACTGGATGAGTTCACTTTATTGTTTTGATGGATATTATCTTACCCTGGTCTCTCTAATTTGTCTAGGATATAGGGGTGAAATTTTGTACATTTCCTTCTAATAGTCATAAGATTCAGGGTGGGCAAATCTATAGCAAAGGACAGATTAAAAGAGGAAATACATAACAAATTTATGCAAATATTTTTTTTATATAATATGGGAATCTTCAGAAATGAAGACCCTAACACCTAGAGGAAGTAATACTTTTCTCCAAAATCTGGTAAGAGAAGTGTATAACTTTAGGGTATTACAATTGGTCTACAGATGATGGGGAAGCCTAGCAAGGCATGATTGTTCAGATTTTTTTCTGATTCTCTGTAGCACTGCACAATTGGAGCACAGCTCCTGTCTTCTCTTGTAACTTATGGGAAAAACATAAATCCTTCTATATTTTAAGGCTTATTTTAGGGGGCAGTTCTAGATCCCATGGCCCACCTACAGAGGGAGAAATGCAATTCCCATGATCTATCTGCCTTTAGAAGAGTTATGACGAAACAGGTAGACAAAACTAAGACAGCATTCTCTTACATCGGCAATCCTCCCATCCTCCATCAATTGGAAGCACAGAGTGTAATGAAGTACCATACTTTGGGACATCATTATTTGGAATACTTCTACTCAGTCAAGTCCTTAGCACATGTTAAGTTTAACAGAAGTAGGTTTTTTTTTTTTTCTTAAACTCCAGCAATATCAATGAACACACATTATAACATTTAATTTCATTCTTAGATTTTTTTCTTTACTTTAGCATCCAGTGAACTTAGTATAACAATTCTTGTTAAATATTTGAGTAAACTACCATATGATAAAATTTTCAACTTCTTGTAAAAAAACAAAACAAAACTTTTTAATATAAAATAATTTCCACTTTTAACCAACATTCTGGTGCACATGTTTCTCAATGGGTGAAAATGCATTGTACATGTATTGCATTGATTTATAATGAAAATTATCACAAGTAGACACATTGTACTAAATGATTTCCTCAAATAAGGAAATTCATGCAAAACATGTGAGATTATGCTCAGTCATTACAAATTCCTCTGTATTTGTTCCAGGAACTGCAAGCCAAGTATGTCATGCAAACAGCTCAGAATGTGTTTGCAACCAGAGAGCAGAGAAAGGAGCCAAAGGGGCAATTAACTCTATGCTCAATACACAGTTTCTTGGTTTCAAGAATCTCAGAATTTAAAAGTTAAACCTCTCTTGAGAATCATCCTAAAAACAAAGGGGTTCTAAAAAAATTCTCCTGGAAGATATAGACTTAGTGTTCATTTTCCCTCTACTGGAATTTCTATCAATGCATTATAATTTCTCCAAGACAATCACCTAGTTTAATGATTTGATTATTCAAGGTTCACACTTGTTGGGTTTTAACCAAGAAATATTAATGAGCATGTCAGTAAGCTAGTCTATCAGTGGTGTAAGAATTAATTAGTGTTCTGAATACTAATAATGATAATTATTCAAAGAATTAGGAAAATAAGCATTTGAATTCTAATGCATGTACTTAAATGTAATTCCAAAATTCTTTACAATATACATTTGTCTATTTGTACTGGAAAATTGTTTTGTGAATAGGTTAGAGAACCCTTTATTCATCTACCAATCTGTTTTGTTAAATGATTTGAAATATCATACACATTTATGTTATTTATTTACTTGGACTTTTTACTTCAGGATCTGCATGAATGAGGTATAACTCAAATTTTACTGCAACTTTATGTACAGTTTTATGGACTAATCATTATTTTCTCTTTAAAGTGGGTAACACTTTCATTTTTGTTCAGAATAACAAAGCCCTGGTGGGTAAGTCCAGTTAGTTGTTTTAACTTTTATAGCCATTTTGGGAACTTTCCAAATTATCCCTGTTCTTCTTCTAGGCTTAGATTGGATTTCTTAGGACATCATTTGATGCTGTTAAGAGTACAGCAAGTAAAGACATTAAACCTGATGAGAATCTATGCAAATTTGGCCATTCAAATCTAATTAAATGAAACAAATGATTTGCTCTATGGGTTGAGGACTACTCAGAAGTTAAAGAAAAACACTTCTATTCTGGTGAACTCTTATGCAATATATATATATATATAATATATATATATATATATATATTCAGGAAATATGGAGATGTGTAGCTTCAGGGAACCTTGAAGGCTCCAAGTATTAGCCAAAGGCATAGTGAGTATTTTCCTTTTGTCAGCACACTTTACTTAGCCACTTCCTTCAGCCAGATGATGAAGGGCTTCAATTATTGCTTCTTCCAATCATCAATCCCATTTGAAAAGCTCTAACTGTGAGAAGGCTCATTTATGTTCCATCCCAACTTACAGTAACAATGAAGACAAACCAAGTTGACCCTTTCCCCACAGGGAAGCTATCAAAAGTAGAAGATAAATATCTTGAGGGACAACTGGTCAACCTCAGATCTGTTTCTTATTCATTATATTAGTAGGGAATTCTTCCCTATATTTAAATGTAACATACAGATAGAGTGGAGATCATAGTCATGTTAATTTACATTGAGAGAAAACAAAATAATCACATTTTAAGTCATACCCAAGTGCAGTTTCAGAGATGGGCAATCTCAGGCATTTAGTGAGTTGGTTTTGGATATGTGGGTAATAGCCAACACAAATTGCAGCTTTGTTTTTTACATATAATCTCTCAACAAATAAATTGAAATAAATAGCTAAATTTAAGTATTAAAACCTACTTAAGAAAATTTTCTTTACCAACTATAATCAGAAGTTTCTTATGATTAAAGCAAGAAATGAAATCCCCAAAGAAAGTGAATACAGATTCAAAGATAACATGTAAGTATAAGTAATGTAAGTTTCTGCCTATAAAAAAAAACAGAATTAATGCCCAAGCACAGCAGCAGAAAGAGGTGAAAAATATAGCAGAAAAAAGTTAATCAGTTTTTGAGTATAAGTGACTTCAAAACTTAACAAGAAAAATGCCTTTAAAAAAAACAAATAGATGAAATCAGGCACTAGGGAAATGTCCAGAGATCTACAAGAATGACACCAACTAACCATCTAAGCAACAGTGAAGAGGCTACCTAAAATGCCCTCCCCTGATAATAAAATTGATGACTAACTTATATACCATCCTAGAGCCTTCATCCAGCAGCTGATGGAAGTAGAAGCCGACTCCCACAGCTAAACACTAAACTGAACTGGAATCCAGTTGCAGAGAAGGATGAGTGATGAGCAAAGGGGTCAAGATCAGTCTGGTGAAACCCATAGAAACAGCTGACTTGAACAAGTGGGAGCTCTTGTCCCCCAGACTGATCACTGAGAAACCAGCATGGAACTGATCCAGAACCCAAGAATGTGGGTGTTAGTGAGGAGGCCTTGGAAATCTGTGTGGCCTCTTGTAGTAAACCAGTACTTATCCCTAGCATAGGAATGGACTTTGGGAGCCTATTTCACATAGAGGGATACTCCCTCAGCCTAGACACATGGGGGAGGGCCTAGGCCCTATCTCAAAGGCTATGACAGACTCTGAAAATGCCCCCATGGAAGATCTCACGCTCCCAGGGGAGCAGAAATGTTATGGGATAGGTAGGGTGTTAGTGGGGGTTAGAGGAGGAGGGGAGGGAGAGGGAACTGGGGTTGACATGTAAAACAATCTTGTTTCTAATTTAAATTTTAAAAAATGGAGAAAAAACAAATAGACATTTATAATTTCTGAAAGAAATCTGAATAATCACCAAAGAAAATGGTCATTTTGATAAGTAATCAAATGTAAGTCATAATAGCAAAAAGACATTATGTATTAGCAATAATTAAACATAATCAAGTACAGTCCTACTTCCTACCAGGAACTCCCAAACCCACCTCATGTGGCACAGACCCTGGTAAATGTAGATCTTACTCCCTTTGATGTAACCCTGAGCCTTAGGTGCTGGAGTGTGTCAGTCATCAACTGTGGCTGGTCATCTTGTGGTTGGCTCTTTTCTGCATTTTTTCTGTTTGAATCTGGATTTTAATTATGTACACAAATAGTCATATAAGGATGAGGAGTCCTAAGGCTTATACATTATTTCCAAATGAAAGGTTGTAGAATAGTTGGTCTGGAATATGGCATCACCAAAGATGATAGCAAAGAGGCTTATTATTGTTTTTCCTGAAGAAAGTCAGTTTACTATATCCAATACTGACTCTGTGCCATTTGTCTGTAGAAATACTTATTTACCATCTGGAGTTTCCAATGTTTACGTATAACTGATTAAAATGGGCAGAGCATGGAGTTTTCTACTTATTTCCAGTTGATTTCTTCATATTTCCTGGCTTCTGAAAATGTTCCTTCCATAAATCTTCTACAACTATGTACCTTCATAATCCCCAGTCATATAACTTCTCCCCACTGTCCTGGGCAAAGGCAATGGCTTGTTGTGGGTAATAGATAGAATCACCTAATCCCATGAAAAAAGGAGGATACACCAGCTTCTATATTTTTGAACCTCTAGCAAAAATGAGTGAAATAAAACCAACAAAACCAATAACACCAAGTCTTGGGGAAAATCCAGGAGGCACATTTTGGAAATAGTCATAGTCGTCTAATCCCCACTGGACAAAGTGCTCTACTAAACCCCGGGGTTTAGTTTGGGAGTATATTTCTTGTATATGGCTCACACTGATGTCAGAGTTGGGAAATGTTTTCTTCAAATTGAGTCCTTGGCTCCTCCACATATTTAGACTGACCCTCAGGAGCTGAATAGAGTGAAAGCTCTTCAACCTTCATGTAATTTTTGTGAGGTGAGTCCTCTTTGGTTGCTGCATAGACCCTGAAGGTGAGCAAGCTCAGGCTGGCTGGCCCTACACATCTCTGAATTACCTTTAATCCCAGGACTCAGGAGGCAGAGGCAGGCAGATCTCTGTGAGTTCGAGGCCACCCTGGGCTAGCCTGGTCTACAGAGATAGGTCCAGGACAGCTGGAGCTGTTGCACACAGAAACCCTTGAACATGTTGCTGGCAGGCACCTCTGTTCTGCATTTTGACTAAAGGTCTGTAATGGTCTCCAACTACAAAAGATAGGCATATGCCTTTAAACTCAACACTGAGGCGTAGTCAGAGACAGGCACATTATCTGTCACTTTGAGGCCAGTCTTGTCTCTAGTGATTTGCAGGCCCGCCATAAAGAAAATATGCCACCAAAAAATTTTTTTGTCCACAATTCACAAGATATGTGTGACAATGAGATAAATAGAGCAGTAGTGGTTTAGAGTGAGGCTTTTCTACCTGGGAACTAACTGGGATTATGTAGTCTGTCATATCACACTTCTAGATCAATAAATCTGGCAAATAAAAGATCATGAATTAAGTCTTGAGATATCATGTTTTTAAATAAATTTCCTCAAGCAAACCATGGTGTTATTTAGAATTTTTATCTTTTTTTGAATAAAGATTTCCTTTGAAATAAACCAGTAAGTCATACTGAGGGCATTAAATCCTGGTTCTTAGTCTTGCAGGTATTTTTGAGACACTTGTTAAAACAGTGTACATTACACTGTTAAAACAGTGCTTAGCACGGCAGCCTTCATCAGTCGAAGCTCTAGTAGCAAAGGACCACATTTTATAAGCAACAGATATTTATTTCTCACTTGTCTAGAGGCAGGAGCATCTGGAGGCAGAGCTCCTGGTGAGCGCTTTCTTCCAGATGACAAGCTGACAACTTCCCTTGATATCAGCCATAATTCAGGTGTCACACTGTCTTCAAAATGTCTCTCTTGGAGATTGGGATGTAGCCCAGTGGTAGATGTCTAGTCATGAAAGTACAAAGCATTGGCTTTGATTCCCAGCACTCTAAAACCAAATCAAGGCAAAAGTTCCTTTATTAAAGGCTTGGTTCCCCAAGATTGGGAAATGATAGAATCTCTAAGAGACAGAGCCTAGGACACTTGAGATCACTGAGGGCACACTCTTGAAAGGATATTCCTAGAATCTTCTTTAAGATTGAACACACATGAGGTGAGCATTTTGCCTTTTCACATATTCCTATCAAGAAGTGCTACTTCACTAAGGGCCAAGATTAACAGGGCCTACATGCATGGACTGAAGCCTCTGAATCTAAGCAAAGAGAAACCTTTTATCTGGACACTTATCTCAGAATTTTGCTATAGTGCTCGCGTAATATCTTCTCATTGCAGAAAGACATCTAACGGTATCCCTGGCTTCTTATAAGAGTAATAATTCACCACAGCTTCACTTTTAAAATGTAAATATCCCTTAACATCCTTCTTGTCAGTATCACCACATTTGGGTTAGGCTTGAAGCATATAAGCTTTTCTTGTAGGAAGCATAGAGATTCAGCCTATTGTGATGATGCCCCTAAGTTGAAAAAGTTGGAAAATAACTGTATTTTAGCAATTCTTGCATGCATAGTGACACTTCCGAGAATAAGAAGGAAATGTGTATTATAAGTCAGGGTAGATGAGTTATCTCTGGAATGGATGATTATAAAAACAATGATATGGAGGACACTGAAGAAGTTTCTAGAATTCTGACAGTGCTTGTTTTTATTCATAGGTGTAAATTTACTAACATACATTATTAATATTTAATACATTTTGCAAATATGTGCTACCCTAATAATCTAAAATCAATTAAAATGTATACTGTGAATTAATAGCTCTGTTTCTCCACATATAACTCCCCTCCCTTCTTCAGTTCTTCACACCTGAACCACTAACAATATTGTGTATTTTCCTAATCTTTGCTTTCCTTAAAGTCTGTAAGGTATTATTTCTATTTTTATGAAGATTAAAGTCCATACCTTAAAGAGAGAAATATATCCATCCTTTTTAACTTTATTCATTAGTGATAATGATAGCAACAATACATCACATTTCTACATATCATTTTTAGTATTCTGAACAGTTTTGAAGCATCAAGATTTAGCACCCAGGTCTTTTCGTTCATATCTAGAAGAGTTTGATAAATTCCATGCCTTGAAATACCTGTGAATAAGTTGATGGCATCAAATTTACAGCTACTTGCAGAACGTGTGACTGGAATGCCAAATCTATAGTTCCAGTTGCCTACATGACACAATGCCTTAAATAGTCGATAAATAACTTGAGCATTCCTACCGTTCAGTTCCTTATGCTTCACATTCAAAACTGGTCAGTCTATGATTCTCCTTGTCCCTTCCAAGGACATACTGGCATCTCATTTGCTGACTGACTTTTCTTTATTTTTATGTTTCATCCTTAACACACAACCAGATCTGGTCATCTCTACCTTTAAATTTTAAATGAATTCTTGTTATGATAAATCTTTCTGCCAACAGCCACCCGAGCCCCACAGCCATGTGTGGGCTTTATGCCAGCCGCCCGAGTTCTGCCTGCCGTGTGGATGGACAAAATAATACAGACACTTATATAATTTACAAATGCTGCTTGGCCAATGACTAGGATTCTCATCTGTTAGCTCAGTCTTATTTATCATAAATCTATATATTTTATAAGACTTATCTTATCGGATGCCTTCTGTTGGCGTCCTTATCCCCGGGATCACATGATGGCTCTGAGCAGGGAAAAGGGACCACTTCCTGTTTGTCCTTGCTTAAATATTAGTCTCCCTTCTATGTCACTTCCTGCCTGGATCACCACTTCTTACTACATTTCCCAGAATCCTCCTTGACTCCTAGTCCTGCCTAACTTGCTGCCTCTTTCGCCAAACAATATTTTATTTATCATCCAGTAAGACAAACACATACACAAAAGCACTTCCTCCATCAAATTCCCATCCCCTTTCACAATCTCCACTGATCTTCTCATCATGCAAGGCATGATTTCTTCTTAGCAGGTTATTTTTAAAAATAGTTTTTCAATGATTGTCATTTCCCATAGTCAATCCACTTCAGTTGGTACCTACAGTATAGTATCCAACTAGGTTATTATATGATAAGGCTAGCCTTGGCTCTACTCAAAAAATTAAAAATTGGGTATTTTACTTATTCAAAGTTAAAGACTAAGCTTTATATATCACATTCATTCCCATAAGATTTTATCTTATACATTCACATATTACCTACAAAACACTCTCTGCAGCCATTCCCCTGATTCACTTTTCTTTGCCCTTCAGTCATACTTACCATGTTTTCATGCCTACCCCTACTTCATCTTCTAGTATTTTTCCTTTATCTCACTCTGGTGCAAACATATTTCCTTTCATCAACTCTTCAGGAATGCTTCCACCCACTTTGGGCCTTCCCTCTTGGACTAACATAGGGCTCATTCCCTTGACTTCTTCAGATTTTATTCAAGGTCTTCTCAACCAGACCTTATGTGTGGACCATATTCCTACAACCCTTTGTCTTTTTTTTATGACTCTTCTCATACTATACCATACTTTATAATGCAATGTAATTCTGTTTCAAAATTTTCTCACTATACATAGTCACTCATTAAAATGCTAGCTTTGAGGTTGGTACATTTTCATTTATGTTTACTGCTGTCCCCATGAACATAGCATCTTCTTGCCTTGGAACACAGATGCATTCAATACATGATTATACCTTATCCAATACTTATATAATATATCTTGTCGTACTTTTATCTAATATAATACAAATTAGTTCCTTTTATTAAAAAAGATTCAACATTTTTGAAGAAGACTTATAACTGCTTGTTTTCCTACTACTCCTTCATGCATTTAGTACATCAAAGTATAGTTTATGCTAGACACAGCAATTCATTGTGTCAAGTTTCTTATGGTCCCATCATCTACCTTCTTCCACCTATTAATGAGTAAATATCTGAGGTATTCATTTTATCTTCCATTTTGTAATTTCTTTCTCGTATTATTTCTTATATTAGAATATACATCATTTCTCATAATGATAGTCTTTTAAGAAACCCATGCAGATGATTGGGGATTTAATGGTACTTCGATGTTCATTTCATGTATATAAGAGAATATATACTTTGAGCAGGAAGATTGGCATATTTATACATTAGCATATATGAATTATTGAAATAATAATTATTGAAATAATAATTCTTAGTTTCATCTAAGAATATCTGACAGTTAAACTTGTGCAATATGTCAACTGAAAACATTGAACTTTCTATTGATCCAATATTTATTTACAAAACAAAAATGAGCATTGTCAAGTACTTATATCAAATCCCAGAGATGCTTAGATAGGTCTATCTTTTTACAGTTCAGCAACATTTTTGAGTCAACTTTCTTATTTACCCCTATTTACTCCACAATAGTGTGTAGGAACATAGGAGTGAGGATCTGTGTGTCAAGTTACTAAGACTGCTAACTTTTTACTGCAATCTGTTCAATTTGAAGAGTTAGGGTTTGGCAATGGTGACGCAATGTCAGTTGATCCAAAAAAATGTTCAAAATGATTTAAGCATACATGTAAATAACAAACTTTACTTTATCCTAGGCCTAAAAGGAGTGGATAAGACTTGGCTTTGCAGACTACTGAGGTATTATTCCTGGACATTCAAATTTGGTTTGCATAACTATGATGTAAGAATTACCTGAGAACTAACAAGAAATGTAGAGTCCAAGGTGATTATCAACACACTAAATCATAATGTGTATTTTCACAGAATTCCCAGGTAATTTTACACCCACGAAAATTTTAGATGCTGCTGTTTGTCACTTAGATAGAAACTTGTCCTTGCAATGATTGAAGTCTTTCCCTCTCCATTGATTACAATACTACTTTGAGTGAAAAATAAAAATGAAAAAGTTAGAAGTCGAAATTTCACACAGGAGATGCTAGTACCACTCTTTGTTAGATGATGTAGATAAACTAGGGTTTTAATGGAATGATGACAAAGACAAGCGGTGAAGTCACTCAAAAGTTTTGCCACCTGTTGACATGATTAAAAATGCCTTCTAAGCAATTTAAAATCCTCATACAAGAATAATGTAACCTGCCAGTCAGGAGCCTTTTGAACACTTGTAACTAATTGACGTTCACCACTCCAGGCATCAAATGCAATTACTGTTCTACTTGGGATACAATTTAACTTCAGGTTCACATATTGAATGCTGAGAAAACTGCAAACAGTAGAAGAAGGAAAAGTCCTTCAACATGAAAGAGAGTGCCTCTTAGATCTAGACACACAAGACATTGACCCAGACCAGCAACATAGGCCTGAATCCTTGTGATCTGTAACAGAGAAAAAATTCTCTAATATTGTATTTGAGTTTGTAGGATGTGTCTGGGAATACTTGCAACAGAATGAATATTGGGACTATATTTTAAGAAAATAACTTACATATTATTTCTAACTGTTTTTACTCTAGAAGAATGACTTTGTGATCTATATTTCACTAGCTCTATAATTGGATGCTGAATCTTCCCAAGTGGACTTTATTAAATGCCCAGAGCTGAGGTTCAGCAATACTGAGGATGTGAGAATGGAGGATGAGCTAGATACAACCATATCATAGACAGAAATGAGTTGATTGGATAGCTCATTATTTATTAGACTTAGCCCAAACTGTTTTTTATACTTGGAAATTAATTTTTCTCCAAGTAATTTTTATTGATGTAAAAATTGCAGCCTAAATTATGTGACTATCAAGCAAATCTGTTGTATATATTCAATTTTCTAGCAATGCATGCATTGATAATAAGGATTTCTGTAATAACTTGATAGAATGACTGTGGCTGCACTGCTTTTTCATGCTGCCTCCAGTTGCCTCAAAAAAGCATTATTTATATGATACATAAATCACTTCCACCCACAAATCACTTTACTTTTGAAACCCTAGGCAAGTGTGATTTAATTTTTTCTTTCCTTTTTAAAGAAACAGTGAGTAAAACAAATATATATGTAATATCATAGTCACTGCTGTCAAACTATCAAGTAAGTTTACTGAAGCATGGCCTATTGGTGTCACATGGAGACTTTAAAATAGCATATGATTAGACATTACAATGCTTTTAAAGAATAGTCTGTCAGAATTTTTCTCTTTAAAATTCACACACACATGGCATGCATACATGTGTGTAGATTTGTGGGTGAGTAGAAGGCAATAGATTTGACTTCTTTGCTGCCTCTAGCTAGATGCATCAGTTGTACCCACTGTAGTACAGGTTAGCTATTTATTCAATAACTCTATTTTCCTTCCTCTTAGTCACATGGCCAGAATTCATTTCCTAGACAACTTTGGAGTTAGAAATGTCTAGGTAATTACAGGACTTGCACATGCAGAAGGAAAACAAACAGAAGCCAGAACCTCAGGTTGTGGGACAAGGAAGATCTTATTTTTCAAAGAGCTCTGGGTGTGTGCAAGCTTGGCTGTCCTTATACCGAGAGTTCATGCTCTTTGAGCTTTGCCATTAGACCAAGTCTCCAGCCCGATGTCATGAATCCTAATAGGATTCTGAGCCTTTCATTCCTCATACTATAACCAGCCACATTTGACTGATGTCTGGAGAATACTCCACATCAGCATCCTTGTCAATCAATCTAGGTCATACCTTTCTCTACTAGAAAGCTTAGTAGTTGGCTCTTCCTTTCTTAGATACACCTTCCTAAGCATGTATTCAGCACACTAAACAGCCTAGGCTCAATGAAAACATTCCTTAGACCAATGTCCTCTGCATTCTCCTCTCCCACTAGAGATGCAGTCCTGACTGCTACCCTCAAATATGCCTTCCTGTACTATATCATCTCTCTCTCTCTCTCTCTCTCTCTCTCTCTCTCTCTCTCTCTCTCTCTCTCTCGTGTGTGTGTGTGTGTGTGTGTGTGTGTGTGTGTGTGTGTGTGTGTGTGTGTGTGTGTTCAAGTGTATATATGTAAACACACATGTGGAGGCCTGAGGTCAACACTGAATATCTTCACTTGCTCTCCACCTTGATTTTGAGGCAGTATCTCTCACCAATTCTGGAGCTTTCTGATTCTTCTAGACTGGCAGTCCAGCAAGTCTTGGGATTTTTCTTGTCTCCATTTCCCGAGGGCAACAAACTCTTTACCAACTGAGCCATCTACCCTGCTTGCAACTAGCTTCTCTTTCTAGATCAATTTCTTTCCACCTGTGGAAGTCCTATCTAATGCCTGTTGTACCCAATCCATCAAGACTTCCCTGTGTCCCCCAGCGTTAAACTCCTTCTTTCTGTCTTCACCTTCCTCTTGGAACTTTTCAACATCTTTGTGGTGTTAGAGGTACTACATACACTGGTACTTTCTCTGTCAGGTAGAGAAAGAATTCTCAAAGGCTCATATTTCTGTCCCTCTATCATCTCTACTCCCAGAGATTCTGTTTTCAGAAGATGTTCATTATACATTTCTTAGGTGAATAAATAAGCATACAAATTTACTCTGAGCCAAGCGTTGGTGGCTCGCAACTTTAATCCCAGCACTTGGGAGGCAGAGGCAGGTGGATCTCTGTGAGTTTGGGGCCAGCCTGGTCTACAGAGTCAGTTCCAGAACAGCCTCCAAAACAATAAAGAGAAACCCTGTCTCAAAACAACAACATCAACAAAAATAAATAAATAAATTCACTGTTATATATTCTCTCTTCATATAAAAATGAGCATATCAAGGGGTGGACATAATTGCCCGACAGCTTGAGACCATCTAAGAAAAACAAGAAAGTAAAAATTTATTGAGAAACTAACAAAGCCACAGAGAAGTATCAACAAGGAAACAGGTGCATTAAACATTTCAGCTTCCTGAATGAGATCATTAAAGTTTTCTATTACAGATTTCACCACAGCATTTTATTGTGAATTAATATGGAATTGAGCTTGATATTGAAACTTCTGTGGCAGTGTGTGTGTGTGTGTGTGTGTGTGTGTGTGTGTGTGTGTGTGTGTGTGTTTCATCTAGCCTTCACATGGTAATAATCCACTGCCAGTGTCAATGTGACTAGATTTAGAATCACCTAGGAGACACATCTCTGGGCATGGGCATGTTTATGAAGACATTTCCAGAGGGATTTAATTTTGACATGGAAAGAATCATACTGAACATGGGTGGCATCATTTGACAGGCTGGAATTGTGGAACATGTGAAACATAGAAAAAAAGAGAAATGTCTAGGTAACTGAGTTCTGTGCTAGAGAAAGTAAAGATTTGGTAAGTATTGGTTCCCAGATGATGGGCTGCACTGTAATTTCTTCTATACAGTACACATATTTATTCTTCCACAAAGTTATCCATTCTCCTCCCTAAGGTCCATTTATATTTGTGAGCAAGATAACCTCTGTATTATTAAGCCACTATGATCTGAGTTTATTTGAGATTGTAGCCAAAACATTTTCTCTGATAAGATTAAACCTTAATCTCAAAACAAGCATATATCTGATTTAAGGAGAGATTGCCAGTCCTGATATTGCTCCTCACTTAATACATATCAATTTTAATGTGGAAGAAAAATATAAACAAAAAAGGAAGAAGAATGAAGAGCTATGAACAAAAATATGAGTTTGCAAAGAAGCTAGATCTTGTATAATGGCACCAAGGACAGTCTTATGCTATAAATATCAATAAGGATCAGTTTTATTATTAACCTCCTCATTCTGGGAACATCTTACTTTGCTGATATTCACAGTTGCTCTCACACTGGCCTTCATCTGTCCACTCTGGTTCCCATTTTCCTTCTTAAACACAGCTTGCACTCTATGAAGGCAGCTGCTTCAGCCTCATCACACTACTAATAACGTTTGTCTTAGTCAGAGTAACATCTCTCTGAGAAATAATTAAAGTTCAATAGTTTTTAATGCACTTGAATTCTGCTCTCCATCTTTTGAGACAGCTGCTTTTTCTATGCCTAAAAAAAATAATTGAAAGTGAAAGTATGACTGTAAAGGTGAGAGACCATAAGCAAGCAAAGGATCAGACAGAGGCAAGAAAGTTCAAGATAGTTTCGGTAAAGTGTGCATATCATCAGGTGAAGAGGCTCTTATTGAACTCTGCAAAGAAGTTAGTGCAAGCTTTTCCAAGCCATGACAGTATATTAAGAAAACATGGGCATATACATAAATCATTTTTTAAAAAAGAGCTTATTAATTTGAGAGAGAAGGAGGGTGTAGGGAGGTATTTGAAGGAGGAAAGGAAAGTGAGAGAAATGATGTAACTATAATTTCAAAATATAAAAGATACCATAAATTAACAAAAAAAGAAAATAAAGCATAGTAAAACTGGGCTCTTGCCCATCAGGTATCATAGACTATATTTTCTGAGAGCATGATAGGTAATGAGAGAAAAGATGGGAGGACAAATTAAAATGGTCTTTAATAACCCAAAGAGTGAGAAGTGCTGCCTGTAGTGCTATCCATAGCATCGGTGAAGATGATACAAAGAATATTTACTGTCGACTATAGGATAATGTTACAAATTAAACATGAAAGAGTAGGACTGACCACGTAGAAGGTGTACACCAAGGAAGAAAACTATGGGATCAATGAAAAGAGTGGATGGAGTCACAGGAGTTTGAGAGCATTCTTTGAGTGGTGTGTTGAGCAAAAAGGTCAATGAAGTGTTCAGGTGTTCAAGATGTTTGAAGTGATACAAATAAAACTACCCAAGTTGTATGTTATTGAAACTAGTCAAGAAGGTACTAAGAAGGAGGATAGAGATGGATAGTATTGTCTTATATATTGTCAACAGACTTAAATTTCTTTCAAAGGAGAAGAAATGATTAAGAGATCTTGGAAAGGAATAGAAAATTAAGTGTGTATCTACATATTTTAACAGTAAACTTCCAAATAAAATTATCATGCTATTTTGTTTCATACAGAATATAACACCTATAAATTTATATTCTATTATACTTTTATATTATGGAAACTGTGTTTTGTGTCTTAGTTAGGGTTCCAATTGCTGTGAAGACACAGCATGACCATGGCAACTTTTATAAAGGAAAATATTTAATAGAGACTAGCTTACAGTTTCAGAGTTTAGTCCATTGTCATCATGGCAGGAAGCATGGTAGCATGCAGGTAGGCATGGTGCTGGAGAAGGACCTGAGAGTTCTACATCTTGATCTGCAGGCAATGGGAAGTTAACTGTCTATCGCACTGGTTATACCTTGAGTGTATATGAGACCTTAAACCAGCCCCTACAGTGACATACTTCTAACAAGGCCACAACCTCCTAATAGTGCCAGTACTTCTAGGCCAAGCATTCACATACCTGAATCCATGGGTGCCATACCTATTCAAACAGTCTAAAAATGGTATGCTAGGCTAATATTTTATACCAAATAATTTATACACTGAATATCAACCTCTAATATATGCTACTAAGAAATGAGTTCTTGTGACAGACTAATACCCCAGTAAACTAAATCCTAGAAAGCCCTCTAACCCTCATTCTACCTTAACTTGGTTACCTTATATTGCTGGGATAGGATATCACAACTAAATCAACTTATCCAAGCACCTATCAGAGCTTAAAGTTCAGAGGGTGAGTAGTTCATGACCATCATGGTAGAAGGCATGCCAGCATGCTATGAGAACTCACATAGCAGTGTTAAGTGGTCAAGTTGATGTAAAGTAGTCTTCACATTTTGTCCTCAAACCTTTAAGTCCATAGATTTTAAAAGAATGAAAATTACTTTTCTGTGTTTTGTCCTCAATGTACACATTAAATTTCTGAACTACCAAGAGATCTCAGCCAGAAAGCTAGGCGATGCCTTTGTGAAGTCCACTGTTAGTACAATAGGACAGGAAGTTACATATTCAGATACAATGATAATCTCTAGCATTCATCTTGGAAAATGTCAATTTAGGCATAAAATAGACATTTGAATGTGAATAACATGAAAGCACTTAAAGATGATAGTAACTTAAGATTTGAAAATACATTTGTTAAAAAAACTCTAAAACTGAGTGTGAATCACACTAAAGTGCAGCAGTGCAACAGATGAGACTATATAAGACATGGCCCTCATTTATAAGCATTCCAATTTCAGGCATGAATTAGATTTACCTTCCTAAGAATATTTACAGGAACTGCTGTTGCGCAGAAATTAAGAAACATGTGCTATAAGCATCTCTAATGCAATTCCCAATTGTATCCATCGCTTACACAATGCCACTACTTTTAAGTAATTCTATTCTTTCTACTTCTCAAACACTTCTATTCATTGAATATAATAAGTTGTATGTATATATTAAATGAAGAAATAAACCAAAAATTCAAAGGAGAAAGCACCCTGTGTTCTTCCCCAGAGGAGTTGACAGTACACACTATCCCTCCAGTTTCTGTTCAATTTCTCCTTTTTGTTTAAATCTTCGACTTCAGATGTGAATCAAGGTGTACTAAATTTGATTCTCTCCTCCTACTCCTTTCAATTTCATTGACTCTCTCAGTTCCATTACTGGAAGACTCTACTATCAATTTCTACATGATTTGAAATTCCTCTCCCCATCCCCAAGTACTGTCCATATTTTGCAGGCCGCACCATCTGTTGTCTCCCTTTCCTTCCTTCCCCCAGTCCTATATTTGTTGCACTCTTTTAACTTTTCTTTGCTCTGGTGGTCTACTCTTCTAATTAGCCTGTTCCCTTTGTATTCTTCCCACACTTATCTACTCTTGATCTCATTGTTACATTAAATTTATTATCTTAAGTATTTAAAATTAAAAATTACAGAAGTATTATAGATACATGAATACTTTTAATCTTTAGAGCTTGGTGAGCTGAAATATCTGTACATAGTTGTAAAACTAGCCCAATCCTGCCTATTACATTCATTTTTTTTCTGTCTTCCTAGTCATTGCTATTGACAATAGAACATCATAAAAATCTACCTTCTAGCTATTTCCACCATTTTGGTGCCTGTGGAGGCCTGGTGGGAACAGGACTTCTAAAAGGCAAATATGTCTGGAAGGCTGTGGTGCAAGGCCATTTTTGCTGGCTATAAGTGAGCTCTCCAGAACCAGAGAGAGCACACAGCTCTTCTTAACAGTTAAGGTGTTTATGCCTGAGATGAAACTGAATTCTACTTGGGCAAGAGATGTGCTTATGTGTATAAAGCCAAACAACAACACAGTGACAACCAGAGGCAAACCAAACAAAACCAGTGTGATCTAGGGAAGAGTAACTTGGGCCCAAGGAAATAATGCCACTGTTTGGCTAAATTACCCAAAGCAACCTTCCTGCAAAGGCCAGTGAACACAAAATCTGTATGATGCTGTACCCCGCCCCAGGTTTGAACTAATGAAAAGTAAATAAATAAAAGTGGATTTGTAAAAAAACAAAGCTACCTTCTAACCAAAATTTTTAGCACACAATACAATATTACTGATCACTGGCATCAAACGATTATGCAGTAAATCCTAGGCTTCCTTCATCTTGTAATAGTTACTGAAGCTTAATTGTAAGGCTATCAAGAAATAATACAAAAATTTTCTAGTGACTATGTTCTGAATATTCAGCAAACTGTGTCAATGTATATTTAGTACATTCATTTCCCTAATTTCATGCCATATTTCTTCTTTTTTATGTAAAATGATGTTTTCATATAATGTATTTAAACCTTTCACCTACCTTAACTCCTTCCAGATCCTTCTCACCTCTACAACTTCTGTTCTACCTCTTAAAAATTCATAAAACAAGGATCAAAACAAACAAATACATAAAATTCCAATATGAGAAACCAAAATAAAAGATAAAGAAAAAAGAGAAAGAGAGAGAGTGTGCATGTCTTGGTAGCCCACTAGTCCTGGTCATGGAGCCTACAATGAGCATGTCTGATATACCCAATGACTCTTCACTGGAGAACACAGACTTTCCTTTTCCTAGCAGAGAGTAATTGCAAATAGCTTATTGATTAGGAGTAGGACTCTGCATCCATTTCTCTTCAGTGTTACAGTTTTGTCTGGTTTGAACATGTGCAGGTCTTGTGCATGCTGTCTGTCACAGTCTCTGTGGGATCATTAGCATTGTTGTGCCTGGAAGGTGCTGTTCCTTGGAGTCATCCACCTCTGATTCTTACAAACCTTTTCCTTCTTTTAATGTGTTACCGTTTGCAATAGCAGAAAAGCATATTTCCCACCCAGCACTTGATCTATTGCTTTTACCCATATGTTCAGTTCCTATATCAGAAGTGTCCACCTCCTATATCTGTCAGTTATACAGATCCCTGTAGTAGTAGAGAGTCTCTTTCCAGAAGTCAAATAATACTGCCTTTTCAACTATACCTATACTTAGGTAAGATCTCTTTCTATGTGACTGAACATTTCAGGTCAACACCAAAAGGATAAAACTTTAGATTGGCTGTCATTATTATTCCTTATCCTTGGTTCACTTGAGATTTAGTAACTCTACTTATTCATTTATCCTTTCCCTTCTCTTTCATACAAAAGGAAAAAATACACAAACACAAACCTCTCAATGATGCTAACAACATACTTTAATCCCCCAATACAATACTCTGCAAAGTCTCCAACGTCAGGTCAGGTCAGGGCTCCCCTTCTCATGTCCAGACATTCAGTGGAGTTTTTGAAATGAACACTTTGAAGCACCTTGTTAACCTGGTAGGCCATACAAAGTGTTCACCCTTTTTTATATAAACATCTGAAATGGCAGGGTTTGAAGTATCAAAAGAGACTTTGTACCAATGTGGGTTCAAGAACCACAAATATACTCAATTTTATTTTCATAGCTAGGGCTTTCCAGAACTTCCACTTCTCAAGACAAGGAAGCTAAAGAAGGGAAGAATTAAAGAATTCACACACATTTCCTTGGCTAGAAACTTCTCCAAATGGGAAGAAGAGAAATTATTTGTGTGGCAAAGCTAGATTATGCCATAAGCAATCAATCAATCAATTAATTAATTCATGATTTAAGAAGTCTGACCCAGTAATTCTTGGCACCAATTTATTTCAAAAGCATAAAGTAGAAATACACTGTGCAGAGCTAACTGAGAAGATAACCCTGTTTGAGTGAATTTGTTCTTAAGGAATAACTAGTCAGTGTGGTAATGTACCACTGCAATGATGCCAGCGCTCAGCACACTAAGACCAGGGCATCACAAGTGCGCAGACAGCCTGTGCTACATAGTGAGTTCTAGCTCAGCCTAGGTGACAAAGAGAAAGCCTGTCACAGCCCACAAGCATAATAAAGAAATAGCTACCATATGCAGGTGTGATTTTTCAGTATGCTAATTATCCATTTGAAAGGAACTCTTTTAATGACATGAAAGTGAAGTGATGCTTTGCATTCCCACCACCAATCAGGGGAGCATGCATCTGTGACCACACCAAAGCTCAACTAGTCAGCAATAGATGACAGATTGAACCAAAACAGGCTACATCCCAAAGTCCAATTTTCTCACTGACTGCGGGTGTGGCCCCCATGCTAGTTACTAAACTCTTTGGAGCTTCAATTTTTTGCTCTACAAAAATGAAGAGCAATGCAATGACCAAATTAGACCACTGCTAGGAACAATAAGTAAAATGATACCTTTTTATTAGCAAGGAAACTTTCTCTTATTTGGGATGCAATATCCCGGGTTTGAATTCTAGTTTTAATTTCTTCATCTTTGAAGTGAAAATAGTAAGAGTTCAGAAAGTCTAGGGAGAAAATGTAGAAAAACTGAAACACAGTAGCAGCTGAATAAGTGGTTGTTGTGAAGATGTAATAGTATCATTTACTTAGATCTGTAGGAGATAGAGTTTATGATATCCAAAGCCTTCTTAAAGGCATTACTAATTATTCCTGACTTCAGTTAGCTTAACTCACAAATACAATAAGCAGGCATTATTCATCGTTTTTATATCCCCTCACTGACTCATAGGCAACCTCTGAGTAACATTTTAACTTCTTTTCCTAATGTTTCAAGTATCAGCAATGCAGGCTTCCTAAGGAGCTTTTCACCTTTCATATGTCTGGACACCAGGTGGATCCACCAGTATACTAGTGGCAGTGTATAAAGAAAACCAGCTCCTGTGGTCTGACTTCTCAAACAGACCTCCCTTACAACACAGGATTGGATATCCAGTTTCCCAGTCACCATTTTCTTGATCAAACATTCAAGCCACTTATTCCCACTTTTCTTTCCATCATGTCTTTCTACAGCTGCCTTAATTGAAATAGCTATGGAGCTTAATTTAAAAAATAAGTATCAAGTTTATACAATTTGTCCAGGTGAATAGTATAACCTCACAGTGATTATTTATTGATGGGGAGATTAAATTCATGTGCTTTCAACTCTAGTGGGCTAAACAACGTTTCCTTTTTTTAATACCTTAATGTCCTTGTTGTGGGGTTTAATTAATAGGAGGAATTAGGGTCAAGAAGATCTGGATCTTAACTGGTACAGATTAATGATGGCAACAAGATTAGTATATCATCTACATAGTCCATGATTCATATTCTGATACTGGATTGCTTCTGAAACATATGCTGATGATTATATAATAATCATGCACAGATCTCACCCAAATCAGACATGCATATACCTTGATGATGTGCCTTGCTGTAGTCAGCTGCACAGCACTAGTCTTTCATTTGTGTACCAAATATTTTGCAGGAAGAATTAAGTATTTGCTAGCTTAAAAGAGGAGATTGCAAACAAGGAAATATTCAGGAAAAGGTAGGGTTTTTAAAGTATGAGGAACATCATAGTCAAAGGCCTTTGAGTGAGACCTTTGATAGAATGAAAACCAGCAGTTTGATCCCTAAAGACTTTGTGTTCCAAATTGAGAATTCCAGGCTCAGGGTACAGAGGTGTTTCAGTTAGGCAGCAAAGCCTTCAGGAGGGATTGAGTTTGTTCTCCAGGACACATGTGAGAAGAAGTTGGTTGTGGTGGCATAAGCTTAGAAGCCCAGAGCTGGGGAGGCAGAGACAGACCAATCTTTCAGGCCAACCAATCTAGCTTACTAGGTGAGTTCTAGGTCAATGAGAGACTCTTTATCAAAGTAACATGGGAGGCATCTTTGAATAATGATGTGAGGGTGACCTCTGAGCTATACACACACATACATGCATATACATGACACATGTCTGCCCATGCATTTGTGCTCACTCAATGTCAACCCAGGTGTATTGGAAAGGGTATTCTGAGACATAGGTGTCTCTCAAAACTTCAGGCTGAGGAAGCAAAATGAGGATGAAGGAGATTTTCTGACAGGAGAAGAAATATGCAAACAGAGACCAATAATACAGTTACAAAATCTGCAGTTATACACTGGACTCTGGCAGTGTGGGGGAGGGGAGGTCTGATGGGAGATGAGATAGAACACCTGGTCGAGGATTGGACTAAGATGAGTTTGACATGTATAGGTGCCTGCCATTAGTCAACTTTATTCTCATGACGAAAGGGTTAATTAATGGAATCATTTTGTTTGTCTGCAGGAAGTCTTCCTCTTGTCCCCAAAGGAGAGAAGGAAAAGTTACTGTAACACAATAGTAATTCTTTAAAGCATACCTTTGTTAAGTATCTACTAGGTGCAAGGTCCTATACTAGGTCCTAGAAGAGACAAGGTAAAATGTTAGTAATACCCCCGTGTCTTTATTTTCATTAAGTGCCTACTATGTGATCAGTGGTAGGCACATAATGCTAGAGCCAAGCAGGGACTTTGCTCACATTCAAATATGTGATAGGAAGACAGGTTTGTGTCACTTTGGGAGAACAAAGGAGAAACTTCAGGTAACCCCTGTTTCTCTGCATTGCTTATAAAACATGGTGGGTAAAAGGCATTTTCTAGAAATAAATAGGAGAAACAGGGAGAAGAAATGATATCAAAGATAAGAAAGACAGCCTGTACTACTTTTTGGAACTACTATAAAAGACGCTAACTAAATAATCAACTTTAGGACGAAAGTCAGACGACATAAAGACCTCTTTGAAAAAGTCTTTCCTATTCAGTTCACAGAATTCAAGTGAAGAATTAGATTTATTCATTTGTTAAATATAAAACTAGTTGCATTTAGTTAATATTAGGTTAAACTGGATGGAGTCTAGGAACTGGGGAAAGGAACGTTACTATTTTAATTTTCAATAGCTTATTTCTATACCTCTAATGGGGGTCTGCAGCTGGGAAAGGGAAGCGTGATGCAGATAACTATTTTTATTTAAATTGATGTGTTGTATTCATAGAGATTAGAGCAGGAAGCTGCAGCTGCGAGAGGAAATTTAAAATTAGAGCAGCTTCAATACTGCTACTCACAATTGCAGCCAAATTCCCTGGGTTTGCTCTATAGTAAGCATTTTCCCCCCTCATTTGTGACGTGTGTGCATATGCAAACTCACACATTTAATATTTTCATGGGAAATTGAGACCCAACTGCTATGGCTCTGAAAATAAAATTCTTGTCTCTCAGATAATTCTCATTCCATCCCCTCTTTTTCTACTTACGTCCATAGCTTTACAATCATGTCAAAACTGCCAGCTCCTACCTACAGTTTCTAATAAAAAATCAGCCATCATTCAGTTTCCCAGATCTGAACTGGTGTTATTTGTCCCATATACATCAGATTTATAAACACTCCCCCCCACAGTGTTATCTGACCAGAAATAATTGCTGTATTTCAAAGAAATGCTTACATAACTAAGATGCCCTACATTCCTGCAGGCGTCAAAGGTCACCTTTGCCTTTGAAGCCCAAACAAGAATAGTTCAGTCCCCTGCACCCCTCCATCTAAAGAGGTCCATTTTGTTTTGATTCTGATTTTTCTTCTTCATGTCTATCTGGGACTCTGCACAGACGTCTCAGACAAGCTCCAGCACAGTATTGAGCCTCACCTACAGGAAGGGCACAATGCAAGCACAATATAATCCTTGGTTGGTGTGTACAGAGACTTCAAAGTGCCCTGGATTGTTCATCATCTCATTTATCCCACTTTATCTGCTACCTAATGTGACTTCTATGCTAATAACATGCAGACTGAACTGTGGATGGGATCTGTATTTTATGGTTTCCAGTGTTGTGCTAACAATGCATTGCATTATCTTGAGTCATTTGAGGAATATTCCAGTCAAATGAGCTAATACACATGAAAGAACACTGACAAGGCTAAAGAGTGTGCCAAATGTTTCGATGTTGTTTTATTTTGGTGCCTTGTTTGACACAGTTGAAGGTGTAACAGGCCAGGCTTTCCCTTCTGTTGTATTTTTTGAGTAATGATGACATTAATCTCTCTGTGTTCAGCACCTATGACTCTGCTAAGCATATAGGGATGCTTAATTCTGAGACTATCTTTGCATACAGTCCAAGCTACTGAGATACAACATCAGTAGAAGTTTCTTAGTTCAGGGGAGCTCATGAAGCTTTAACAAACCTGCCTAAGGTATGCTTCTGCTCGCCCTCCTTTGCCAGGTCCCAGTATCTCTGCAGACAATAGATCTTCTGTTGGTAAAGTTAGCAGAACTACAAGGATACTGATTGATTTCAGAAGTGACAAATGTGTGAGGATTCCCCTGTGGGAAGCTGTGGAAATCTGGCTTGTCCAAACATCCTTGGCAACTGCTGCAAAGTCTTTTCCATTGTGGTAAGTTCTCATCTGGCTGACTAATTCCAAAGGAAATCATGCATGGCCCAATTTTCTGCCAGTCCTGCATAGAAACACCCGGTAATAAGTTCACAGAGGAGAGTACCAATTGCTTTACAATCTTGCAAAGGCCACAATTAGAATGTCTCCCTCCTGGCCAGACATGTGCTATGAATGAGATAATCTGGAGACTAAGTGGGTAACGATTTGCAGGGAATATTCACAGCCCCTAAACTGCTTGAGACTGGAAATAAAGTTGAAAGATTTTTTAATCACAAACATGCCTCCAGTTTTTAGCATATTCATTTCATGCCAATGTGATTTACCTGCAATTCTTCAGCATATCCACATGTATCACACCTGCTGGGTTTTTTATGTATTTTTGAACTGCCTTTTAAAAAGGATTAAAAAACTGTACAATGATAGGCATAGTTTATGTAATATCTAAGTTAGGCTAAACATATCTGCCTCTTCATATTATTATTGTTACATGTTCTTTTAGAAACCTTTCTTCTAGCCTTGGAAATGTCCTTTCTCCCATCTAATACTTGCCATTGTTTTTCCAACATCCCTTGTAGAACAAGGCTCTTGGTAACTAGCATTCAAATCTCAATCTCTGTGACATAGATTTGGAATCTCTATCTGAGGGAGACCATGGCATACTTGGCTTTCTGTTACCTGGTTTGTTTCACTTAACATATGATCTTCACTTCCATCTACATTGTTGCAAGCGATAGCATTTCATTCCTTTGGATGGCAGACAGTGCCATTGTGCACATGGACACAAAATATCTTTACTTTTCATCAGCTAACAGACACAGAGTTTGTTTCCATTTCTTGTCTGTTGCAAACATTGCTGTGATAAGTATAAGAATATGGTTTCATTCCCTTTTGATCTATACCCAATAATAAGTTTTATAGTTCTATTTTTAACTTTCAGACACTCCTTCATTCTCTTGTCCACAATGGCTCTACTGATTTACATTCCCGGCACCAGTGTACATCTCTGCCAGTGTGTATCCTTTGTCTTTTTGATAATAGTCCTTCTCACTGGAGTGAGGGGATACCAAGTTGTGTTTTTGATTTGCATGTCCCAGAGGACTAGCGATGTTGAACATGTTTTATGTACCTGCTATGCATTTATATGTTGCCTTTTAAGAAATCCCTATTTTGGTTTTCTGTCTGTTTTAAAAACCAGCTTGTCTTTGCTCCAGGGGTGTTTCATTTTCTTATGTGTTTTGGAAATTAGCTTCTTGCAATGATTTCTTCCTGTTATGCAGAGCGTGTCTTCATTTTAATGGATTGCAGAGGGTTTTTTAGTTTGACTTCATTTCACTGGCCTGTTTTCTTCCTTGAATGCTCTTTTAAACAGTGGTTTCAAACTCCCTGAAAGGAACACAACACCCTGCTAATTATTATTTTGGGCACCTTACTTTGACTATTAGGTGAGGTCATGGTTTTCTGTAAGTACATGCTGTTGCCAAGTAGCATTGCATGGACATTAAAGGACAATGCATTTATTCAGGTCTTGCTGATCTAACTTTGGCTGTACCCATCTCTGCAGCAATTCTAAATGGGCTGCTTAGGTTCTTTGATACTAAATTCATGTCTCCCAGTCCATTACTGGATATCACCACAAACGGTGCTATGGGAGATTGCTGTAAATAGTACTCTACAGTTGTCTGTACCTATAATCCTCTTCCTGGGGCTGGAGAAGTCCTAGATGCCTTCCTGACAGTTACTAGTTTGTTGTTAACTGCTTTGAGATTAAGACTGAATCAGGACAAAATGGCCATGAACAGACCAGTTCCAGCTGCACATGTCACACCTCTGGCAACCAATGACATGTGTCACACAATGATCCCATAATCCTACAAGGCCAACAATTCTCTTTTTTTGCCTACTGGTGATGTGACTTAGCTAAAGACCACTGTGTCCAAGAACAGGTGATGCTTCTTAGAATGGATGTTCAATAGGGTCATGTACCTTCCCTTAGGATTACATTGACAATCTCTTTCAGAGCCTCTCTGTAAAGGCAGGCCCAAGGCCAACAGGGTATTCCATTTGCTGTGCTTTTCTAGCCTAGCATTAAATTCTATTGCAAACTAGGTCTTATGCCATCCTGCACTGACCAAAGTTTGGGTAGTCCCTTCTCCACCTAAGCTGATGCTATGGTGTGCCCCAGTATCATACTTGCACAGTCCCAAGCTGCTGGAGCAGTTCTAAAATCCCTCATGTAGACTCAGCTTTCAGCACTGGACCTTTGGTTCTGTAGAATGCTATATCTTACCATGGTGAGCTGCCAACAAGTATCCTATTGGGTGGCCATACATTGATCCCAGCATAGGAAGTCTTTATCCAGATTTTGGCGCAGTATAAAGTGGGGGAGGGTTGTTACATTCAGCCATCTGGCTTACACAATTCCAATTCTCAATCTCTCAACTCAAGAGAGTAGATGGGAGTGGGATTACAGAGCTTTTCTTTGTGAAGGGTTTTCCCTGGGGCATGATTAGAACTAAGCTTCAAGTAAACTTCAAGGGTAATGTGAATAGTTCTCGATTCCTAGAATTCTCAAAATTTTCTCATTCTACTAAAAGAAAGGCAGACACTTGTAGTCTCTCACCGGGTATTTTTATGTCCTATGAAGGTGTTGAAGCATGGGAATGGCTATTGAACTTTGCATTCTTATGGAACACACACACACACACACACACACACACACACACACACACACACACACACACACACACCAATGGGTCTTAACCTGCTACTCTTTCTCTGCTTAACTACTATTCTTTCAGTTATTAATGACATATGGAATACTAATTAAGTGATATTACTATCTCCAGAACAGGTTTCGCTACCACATCTTTTGTCTCACTTCCATTTTACCAATATAATGTTAAAAAATTAACATTGTGAAGCTGCCCATTATTGACTTCCCTGTTAATGCATGACAAATATTGAAATGAATATGTGTATATTAAGAATAATATTTTATAGATGAGAAATCACAAAATTAAATGTAAATCAAGGAATGTAGAAAATTAAGCATTTAATGAGGGAAGGTTATTTTCATATATAAAAACATGCACAGTTTATATCATAACTAAAAGACATATTTATATTTATGGCATATAATTCTGTGCTATGCTTTATACAATATTTGATGTATTGAGAGAAAATTTCAATTAATTTTCTTTTTATTTTATCAGTTTATGGGAAAGATTTATATATGTGTGTATACACATATATATATATATACATATGTATGTGTGTACATATATAGCTTATAGTCTGTCTATAAAGCAATAAATATATTGAAAGGGAGATTCTTGCAAGAGAACATTGACTTTCTACATTATATTAAATGTTGAGACATTTTTTGGGTTCACCTGTTTATTTTTATATATAAAGATTAGAAAAAAGCTTGTTTTATATGTCAATCCCAGTGCTCTCTCCCACCCCTCCTCCCCTGACCCCTACTAACCCCCTATCCCATCCCCTTTCTGCTCCCCAGGGAGGGTGATGCCTTCCATGGGAAATCTTCAAAATCTGTCATATCGTTTGGAGCAGGGCCTAGGCCCTCCCCTGTATGTCTAGGATGAGAGAGCATCCCTCTATGTGGATTGGGCTTCCAAAGTCCATTCATATGGTAGGGATAAATACTGACCTACTTGAAACTTTATATTTAAACCAAACTGGTTCATACTGCTTGAAAAATTCTCATATCTTTCACTGGCTATCCAATGTAGTCACTATGAAAAATCATTATCATCATAGATACTGATTTTCTGTATTTGTTCTTTGTGAAAGAAAAAAATCCATAATTTCTAAGCACTAGCATGATATAAAATCATGCTGTTGAACCATCTAGAGATATATTATCACAAACAAATAATCAGGCAAAGAGACAGCATACAGAATGGAAGAAAACTATTGGGTAAGTATATATCTGACAGAGCACTAGCATCTACAATATGCAAAGGAATAAAAACTAAACAACAATCAAACAACACAAGCAATAAATTTGTTAATGAAATGAGGAGAGAGTTCTCAAGAGATGGCCATTAAACACATAGCAGAATTTCCACCTTCATTGGCCATTAGACAAATGAAAATAAATGCTTTGTTGTATTTGCATAACATATACACAGAGGACCTGGTATAGATCCATGAAGATCCCATGCTTGCCATTTCAGTCTCTGTGAGCCCATTTTAAAAGAAATATACAAGAGTACATTCCTTTATTTTTCTTTGTTCAGATTTTTTGGTTTTTAGGTGAGCTCAGGAACTCACACCAAATGAATCATAAATGTGAATGAGGATTTCTCTCATACACACAGTTCCACTTGACAGCAAGAAAACCTAAACCAGTGTCTGGCATTTTTTCCTCCTAAAATACTTTATTACTTACACAGATATTTCCTAAATAGACATCATTTTACCCTCAGCAAATGTTCCCTGAAAAAATCTTAGCATTAAAATAACTTTATCAAGTAAATTATCAATAAAAATGCATTGAATAAAATTCACTGCTACATCATAGAAAGTGACAGTAAAAGAAACTGAAAAAAATTGACATTAAAATAAGTAGGAAATATTTACTAAATAAAATCAACTGGAAAAGTTTTTAAATATCACAAAATTATGATCAACAACAAAACAAAGACATTTTGGGGAATTTTATCTATTTGTTTTCACACATGAGTATGAATTAGTTTCATGGAACACGATCTACTCCCAGATCATGGAGGGTCTTCTGCTTATAGAGAATGTGAAACATGTTCTGAAGAGTTTAAGAAAAACATACTACAAAGCATTTAGTCTAATAGATGTTACTGACAACACAATTTATCATAGCAAGGACTGTGAGTTTAAGGCAAGGGAAGAAAAAAGACATGAAGAATGATGAAAGATATGAATGCATTCATTTTACATTGCCATGTTTCAGAAATCTCACTCAGAGCTTTGCAAATACCCTCATGCACATGTCATTTAACATGGCCTCCAATATGACTCTAAGTTAGCTATAGTTATAATTACCCCTGGAAAAGGAGTCATCAAGGATTGTCTAAATAGAAATTTTGTCTGAGTCTGACTTTAAAGCTCTTCTTTGCACTACACTGACACTGTGAAGATAAAACTAATATAGAATGAACATTACCTCCAATTGACAACAGGAGAAATGATGAGTTTTGGGGATCTGAAAATACCCAAAGTAATTGCAGAATACTGACATGTTTTAGACTTGTCAGTGCTGAAGACATAGGAAACCCATGATAAAACAGAATGATGATTGATGTAAAGCCAAGGAAAACAAACTGGACCAAAAGTTTAAATGTCATTTAAAAACAATTTCATATCTGGCCATCTAATAATCTAATATGCATTTTAACACCATTCATTAAATAACATCAGTAGAATATCAGATTACAAAGAAGTAATGACAATAATGATTTGAAAGTATAGATTTTCTTTGTTAATTTCATAAACATAATAAACTCACTCTTACAATTTTGTTTCTAAGTAGCTCATTCTTTATCTTTGTTCATCTGTTTGCTTGTTTGGTTTGGTTTGGTTTGTTTGTTTGTCTGAGACAGGATTTCTCTGTGTTGTAGCTTTGGCTGTCCTGCAATGCACTCTATAGATCAAGCTGCCCCCAAATCATGGAGATACACTTACCTCTGCATCCCTAGTGCTGGGATTAAAGGTGTCCACCACCACTGCCAGGCTTCTAGGAAGCTCATTCCAAGGCACTGCTTCTAAACAAAAAAATTTTTCTGCCTCACAAGTTCTTCTCTAAAACATTTCCTTTGGAATTCAAAGTAATTTGCTCTTCAGAGGGAGTACCCACCTTAGTATGACCTAAATACTCACATTGTGCCAAAGACACTCATCAAACTGCATCAATTTGAAATCCTCTAAATTTGTTTTACATGAGGAAAGCGTATTTGTGTTTACAAATGTAATTAATGTTAATAAGGCTATGTGTGATCCTATATCTCACTGAACTTTTAAAAAGTTATAGGAGATATTTTTCTTATATTCTTATGCCATATAAGTTTTAATAAAATCTATATATTTTAAGAAATATGTAACCAAAATAAGAAATGTGTAAACATTGTATGAATCCATTAAGTTTTAAGAATGCCTTGCACATGAACTCAACACATTTTGGTCTGAAAAAGAAACAAGTAAACAAAACCATATTCAAAGATTTTTTAAGTGTGGCATCAGCATGGTCCTGAAATGAACTAAAAAGAGATGCATGTAAATGCATCTTTGATTATATTTCAAAACCAAAAGCACTATCCAGAGATTGAGCTTGTCACAAAAGCTAATGAACTCCTTTAAAATTATTTTATTACAAATCAAAATACTAAATGCTCTTAATCAGATCATACACTAGCAATATTTTGACTTTGCTATACAACCATGGAAAAACTATTATCTGTCAGCCCTAAACACAGGCAGAATATTCATACTCATATTCAGGAATATATATATGAATGATAATCAAAAAAGTCACTAATTTGAGAGGCATTGGGCAGTGGCCACAGGAAGAAGTGCAGGAAGAGAAGTTGAAATGGTGTAAATATAATACTGATATATGAAATTCTCAAAATAATGAAATACGTTAAATTAATAGAAAAATGTATGCTCCAAGTTAAGTATCCCCTGCTTAAAATGTTTTAAGACAAGAAGTGTTTCATATTTTTATTTAATCTTTTTGAAAAGAATTTTATGTGCATAAAACAATCAGTATGAGATCAAAATCAAATTTACAAATTTGTTACACACACACACACACACACACACACACACACACACACACACACACACACACTCCAAATATTTATTTAACTTTTTTTCATTTCAGACCTTTATAATAAAAATGTTCAGCCTATAGTGGTGACTGGTATCTTCCCATCCTCTATGAATGAAGATTATTGCACCTGCAACCTCTAAGGATAAGAATCTTGGCACCAGTAGATACTATGTGATCATTTGCCTGAGTGAGTTAGCATTTTAAGACAGAATTTAGTATTTGCCTTTGAAAAACAATATTTTGAGTCTGAATTCCAAATCAGCATTTATTCTAAGAGTGTGTGTCTTTGGGGTTTCCTATTCCTTGTCTAAAATGTAGGGAGCAGCTAAGAGCGTAAGGTCTTGAAGGCCAGTGTAGTCCTTGGTTCCCCCTGAGGACACACTCACACCAAGCATCTCTACACCTACTTCAACTCCCTGACCCTGAGAAAATTCTTTGCTTTTAAAACATTTAGGGATCGGTTCGTGGCAGGAGACAATTTCTCTACTTTCCAGTCAAGCATGCTATCTACATAACTTAGAAAGAGGACGAAAGCACATCATATTCGCTGATCCAAAGGTCACAGAAGGTGAATGCATTGAGATGGGAAACACTGATGGAAATCTTAGAATCCCAACTATGGTTGGTACCTGAGAGAAGATAATGAATTTCACCCAAACTACATTGTGGGAATTCTTTCTGCCAATAGCTTTTGGGATACCAGCCCTAGGGTATGGCCTGGTTCTATGTGAGAACTGAAAAGCTGGAGGAGGAAGAATGCTTGCTCTCTCTTGCTCTGGCTCATGCTTGGTGTGGTGGGAGACCCAAGCAGCAGAGAGGTGGCATGGGATCAGCAGCTTCAGTCTTACTCTTTATCTGTGAGTTTGTCCTTTTCATTGCACCCCTTAATAAATTGGTTTTTATACCTTTGTTAGTTCATGCTTCACTACCTAATGTGTACAAATCTAAAAAACTTTCTTCATGAAAACAGCTTCCCAATCTCATAAAAAAAGATTTCTAAAGGCAGAATACACTGAAATACTCCCTTAAAACAACAACAACAACAAAAAGCAAACCTAGATTGATGGTTAAAATCCTTAAATCTGATTTTGGGAAGAAAGATTTAGCAAAGAACAGTTAAATATATGAAAATATGTAATATATTTTACAAGGCACTCTATATTATATTCCAATAATATAATATTTAATATTTAATATCATATAACTGAATTACAACTGTATCAGGCACATATATGTTCAGTGAACACATAAAAATGATGAAGAAAATAATGGCTTTAGTGGTTATTTTGAAAAAGGAAGAAACTGCAAACCCTATGTGTCATTCATTTACAATAATAATTATATTAAGTTTAAAGCACTTATAACATAGATGTGGGAAGGGCATTGTGACCTTACCTTCTCTTACTGAAGCATGTGAAGAAACTCTGGGGGGAAAGATATCCTCACAGTATCAGAAAATCATTCTTACCATCCATGATGAAGAACTGAAATGGAGGGATGTCTATACAAGACAAGTTGGACCAACTACCCTTTTATCTTCCTGCTGCCCTGCCCATGATTACCTGCTTAAGTCCAAGCCCCCTTCCCATGTCACACTTTTACAGTATACTTCTTTCTCCAATTTCACATGCACACAAGCATCCAACTCTACCTGCCCCTTCAGGTCATCATTTTCCTACGGGGTACCCAGGGACATATAAAATTCTGTAAATTTTGACATATTTTCTCAAAAAGTTTTACTTCTGTTCATCTGTTTTGTATTCACCTGAGTCTCTGACCTAGCTGGAGATTCTACGTGGGTGCAGGTGAAATTTTATCTTTTCTACAATTCCATAATGACCCTATATCACACACACACAACACACACACACACACACACACACACACACACACACACACACACACACACACACACAGTCTGCCACAAAGACTGAGAGCATAAAGCATTGCCAAAATATAGGACAACTGGAGCTCCACTACACTGCAGATGGGGAAACAAAAAACATAAGCACTTTTGAAACTGATCAGCAGGTTTTATTAAAACTATATGCCTACAGAGTAATAAGCACTACTATTTCTATACATCTACCCCAAACAAATGTGCACAAAGATGTCCATATTAAGTATGAGCTTTGTTCATAATTTGCTCAAACAGTGCACCCCATATGTGCAATGAAGGTGAGTGGGGAATGTTTGTTTTCTATTGATGCGTAATACACTGGCACACCCTCAGCTACTTAAAACAGCCCTCATTTGGACGTTAATAGTCTTCACCCCCACAGTCCTGCCAGCTCACTGGATTCTGCATGTAGCCTCCCAAGGCAAGGACCAAGGTCATGGCCTGAACAGGTTCTTTTCTCAAGGCTCTGTGGGATAGCCTTCACAGTTTATTCAGATGATTGGCAAAACTCAGCTTCTTGGAACTTTATTACAGGACAGCAGTTTCCCTTCCTAATATTCACTTGATGTTGTCCTCAACTCTTATCAGTAGCTGTAGTTCAGAGCATAGTCCCACTGCAGTTTTGAAGACAACAATGGTAAGTAAATGCCCTGAGTGTTTTAAATCTCTGCTTTTTCTTGTGTGGACCAGCTATTTAAAAGTACTCTTTTTGCAAAAGGGCTCACATATTTTAATTGGCATCCCTGGGTTAACTTTCTTTTGTCACGGGATGCAATAGAACTGCAGGGTTCATCCTTATCACAAACAGAAGCTCTTCCTACACTCAAGCACTGTGTTTTGCTTCTTTTATAGGGATGAGGGTCATTGGTCGATACCTTAGAAGTCCATCAATTGTGATGCATAAGCCAGACATCAAACCATACTTTGGATTCTGATATACACAACACATAGAAGTAGCATTGCTGAATAGATTGAGAGGTGTTTCATAAAGCAAACAATCAAACAAAACACAGTGCTTGATGAACAGACCAGACACCAAAAGAGGGCATATATGATTATATTTACATGAAATTCTACAAAAGAAAATTAAGTCTATGGTGAAACTTAGTTTACAGAATATAAAAAAAATAAGAAGCACTAAATATGAGCATGTCTATATGTGATGGACTGGCCTGTACTTAACTTGGACTCAGCATAGTTATATTTAATTAACCTGTTAATGTCTTTATTTTATGATGCATTTAGTAATGTGCCATGTTTATAAAAGGATTCTTTACTGACAGTCACCATTATTTTCCTCAGTATTTTCTCACGGGGGTTTTACTGTTCACATTTAAGGCTTCATTGGTGTTCATTTGAGCCATTGAACTCCACATAGTCACAGTAACTTTGCAGGTGGTTGCTACTGTTTTTGAAGAATACAAGCATTTTATTTTCAATAATAATGTGACCTCACTTCCTTCTCCCTTTCTGTTCTCATTACATTTTACAGAACTTTCAGAAAACTATCGGATGTTAGTGAGAGAAATTATCTTTATGTTACTGAATATATTGAAATATATTTGACTGTATAGGATGTATTTGTTATTTATGCATTTATGCACAGGTATCAATAACAAAAAGAGGCCATGAAGTGAAGAGAGAGCAAGAAGAGAAATGGGAGAGGTGGGTGAAGGAAAGAAAAGGAGATGGTTTAATTATATTGTAATTTCAAAAAATGTAAGTGTTCAAATATTTGAATAGTGAAAGTATGAACATATTTAATAATCTTTATTAAATAAATGCTGTCTTTCTATTGGTGGAGAACATGTAAAACTCGGTATTGATTCCTACTAAATATAATTCTTGAGCCTAATAACACATTGTTATGGAACAATGAATTCTGTTAATTAAAGGCCACTTGTTTATCTTAGTGTTGGCTATAGCTGAGAAGCACCTTTATCAACTTTATCCCTACTTCCTGCTCCAACTGAGGCACAATACCTATTCTATGTATAAATCAGTAGTTGTATTTTTCTATAGCTTCCATGTAACCTCTGTTCAGAATGCCTTCCTTGTCTGGTCCAAGATTGTTTTCAACTATGCTTAAAGATTTTGACCCATTATGGGATCAGGACATCTCTCTTCCTTTATTCTGGGAACATCTTTTCCTTTGCAATGTTTGTTGTTATGTGAGTTACTCTAGGAACCATGCATTTTCTGGTCTTGTCTTTCACCTCCCTTAACTTCACTAGATTTCTGTCACTGTGATTTGAAAATCTAGTTTCATTGGCTCTGTTTCCTTCGTTGACAATTGAACAAACTCAGCTTTTCATTGTTCCTATTTCTCTCACTCCCTTCCCTTTTTCCCCATTTCCCTTCTTTTTTCTTCCCCTCCCTCCCATTTTCTTTCCTTTTCGTTTCCCAATTTTCTTTTGATTATAAAAGAAATATTTCACCAACACATATTTTTCTCTACCTCAAAGCTATATGACTTTTAAACATGTTATATGCATCCTGAGTTTTGTTGTATCTGATGTGAATACATATTTGAAGATGGACTGATATATTAGTAAACATTTTTGAAAATGGATCATTTATTTTTTTATCCTGTTTCTTCCATGTTTTATTTGCAATTGTTAATGGTATCATCTACAAAATGCAAATAATAATTGAGCACTTCTATATTAAGTAATATGAGAAATTAGAAACTTCTTGTTAAGCTACAAGGCTACACAGCTGTTAGTTTGTATGGGTTTTATCCCATGCTAACTATGCCAGCAGAATTGTATATTACAGGACTTTGCTTAATAACTCAAAGACTTTAGTCACTTAAAATAGATTCCAGCAGAGGTGTATGATGTCAAAGGCCCTTTTCTAGCTGTCCCTGAAGCTTGTACTATAGATCATCTTCTCTGTGGTGTCCTAGATCACAGGTCAGCATTGAACATCAGGTGGTATGAGACAAGGTCAGAAAACTATTCAAAGGAGCCAAGGGGAGTAACAGGCAACAGTACTGCTAGGATACAGGTTACATTGCTTGATAAAATGAAGACTAAGGAAGGAGTTTGAGTGCATTTATTTTGCATGGAGAGGACAATACTTTCCCAAGAACATAGGGGTTATTTGAAAAACTCATTGCCTGTGCATGGGATTATCTCACTACAAGTTATGAACCAGGAAGTCTTAAGAGACTCCCATGCCTCAAAAAACAAAAACAAAAACAAACAAACAAACAAAAACAAAAAACAACCTATTGCCTTTGCTCTTGGGTTTCCATCAGAATGAGACAACAAGACCCTGCTGCCTAACACACCACATTTTGATTGCAGACAAGAGAAATAGAGTCAGAAATGACCTGAAAACTTGCTCCCTGCTGGCTAAATTTAACAAGGCTAGGAAGTGCCATGTAGGCCTCTTGAGGAGGAAGGCCACCAATGATACTATCCAGTGGTATACCCTGTATGTGAAAATACTTTTGCTCCAGACAAGATATACCCACTGTTTGAATACTGTCATGAGGGTTCTTTGATAACTAACCACTTTTGGATTAATTGAGGTCAATAGGCCCTAGAGGAGAACCTACAAGTCATGTTATTAAATTTCCTTCTAAATATTTATGCTTATACACATAGGCTAGTGTTACTGTCAAATTTGGTTAGAGAAGTTTCTCTGTGCATCAGTTAACAATCAATTCAGAAACTCAAAACTGATCAGTGTGCTCAAAATAATGGCTTAGTGCTCAACCCTAAATGGGATATCTACACCAAACCTCACATCCAAGGCCATACAACACTCACAGAAATCTAGGAAGAAGGAGTGAAAAGAATATGAGAGCTGGAAGACAATAAATAATGCCGTTATCTATAGTCTTCTTGACATTACAAGGTCATTCCACTCAAGGACTCCCTGTGGCTATGGTTACCTGTACCAAACCTACACAAGATTGAATCAACAAGATCAGGCAACATTCCAACAGACATCACTGATTGAACTCAGTGGGCTACTTCTATCCATACCAAAAAACTAGGATAGAGATATAAAGGAAATAGGGAGGTAGCTGAGGCTCCTGTGGGGAGTAAGAGGGAGGAAGTAGGGGAGAATATGATCAAGATACATTGTTTACATGTTTGAAATTGTCATAGAAAATAAAAGATATTCCTTTAAAAATAAGGTGAGGCACAATTAATAAAGATATCCAACCTTCACCTCTGGTCTCTGCATGCACTCACACATATACATGACCACACACACATACACACACACACACACACACACACACACACACACACACACACACACACACACACACAGAGAGAGAGAGAGAGAGAGAGAGAGAGAGAGAGAGAGAGAGAGAAGCAGACAGACAGACTCAGAGAGACAGAGAGGGTGAGAGTCCAGGGTCATAACCTATTTTTAATCACAGTGAAAATGCAGCTCAGAACATGAACACTATGTTGGTTATAAACTTAGAGACTGAATGCTTGAACTCTGTACTCTCAATGATGCATCACCACTTTCCTACCCATGAGGCACTCTGCAGCAGGGATGCTGAGAGAGCTAACCTCACAGGGTTATGCGGCCTTCAGACTTCACTACTCTCTGTTTTGAGCAGGGCTCCTGAATAGGAAAGGCTGAACAATGCTACCTGATATCATGGCTGTAACAAAAGCAATGAAAGCAATTTTTTAAAGTGAGTGAATCAAGAATGAAAATGGGCTCACACAACAAGAATAATCCGTGAAGAGCTTAACTATTTGTCCTAATAAAGCATGCAGTTAGGAGTGGCTGATCCACAGACAGTGCGAACTAACAGGGAAATGAGATGGGCTCTGGGTTGTAAGATGAGAATGTGATTAAACATAATGTGATTATGTCTCCTGCTATTTTGATAACAGAACCATTAAGAATGTAGACAGCTGTGATGCATAGAGAAAAGAAGACATATTCATAAAAACCACTGTTCTTACTTCATTTTATTTTTTAAGCGTTCCATAGAAATTGTTCTTACAGGATACCTACTTTGGCAGATTTTAATACATGTACACCATGCACACTGCTGAAATTAGGATAAGAATATTTCTCTTTTCAAACATTTGTTATTTACTCAGAGTGAGAGTATTTTAAATCTTTTCTTCTAGCTTTTCGGGAATTCATAGTACTTTATCATCATGTATAGTCATCGCTCTATTCAATAACACAGCCCAACTTCTAACTCCTGTGTGGCTGAGACTCAATATTCACAGATTAGGATTTTGCTGCACTCTGAATGCTTACTCTCTCCACCTTCTGAGTACTACCATACTACTGACATTTTTGATGGGATGTGTCTTCCTGTTTCCCATGAGTGGGATCACTCAGCACTGTCTTTCTCTTGCTATCTTCAATTTACATAATGATCTACTGTTCCATCCATGTTTACACAGACGACAGGAGTTTCTTCACTGACTATTGTACTGTGTGTGTAAAAGTCAAATCTTCATCAAGTCATCTGCATATAAGATGTGATTAAATACAATATCTGTTCTTATCACCTCTATGTTTTACTATCAGGAAACTCAAAGTTCTTTTAAATCCACTCACTCATATAAAACACCAGAGGGTAATTATGAAATTCACATTGCCTGATACATCTTAAGGCTTCTTAAGAACTGATAAAGACCCTAAAAGTCTATTTTCCTTATTAAAAATTGACAAATGATGGCTTCATAGTCATAACTAAAGGTCAAAATAAAACAACAACAACATCCCCCATGTTTTTCATTGAACGACATCAAACATGTTGTTATCGAAAAAGTGAAAGCAAATTAAATTTTCTAAGCCATTGGACTTGTGGTAGCAATATTTTATCTGAATTAAAAGAGGGGCTGAAGAGATTTCTCAGTGGTTAGGAACATATATAACTCTTTCAGTTTGGTTCCCAGGCAGCTCACAACTACCTGTAACTATGATTTCAGAGGAATCCAACTTGTAACTCTGATTCCAGGAGGATTCAATGTCTCTGGTCTCTCAGACACTGGTACTCACCTGTGCATATTCATACACAGAGACATGTGTCCATAGTTAAACATTTTAATAAGTCTTTTAGTAAAGACTTATTAAAGAGAAATAAATAGGACTTTTGAACTTCTCAAAGCTGAATTCAAATCCAGTCTCTGACATTTGCCTATGGTGTGCTCTTGGAAAAACTGTTTTACTACCTTATATTTTAATAGCTCTTTTGAAAAATGGAGATATTCCTTCCTTTCTGTGGTTAGTTAAAAGGCAATGAATGTGTACATGGCAGGCAATGCTCATCTGCTATATCCCACTAAATATACATTGATTTACTTCCTCATCTCCTAATAATTTTTATTTTATTATTCAAAAATATTCTCAGATGTTAAGAGCTATTTTAAAGTGTGCAACAATGTAGGAAAAATGAAATAGTATAAGTGCAAATGATTCATTTCCTTACATTTAGTCAAGTTTAACTGAGTATTTTATGAGTGTACATATATTTTTTTGAGTATAGAAAGAAACAGTCCCACAGAAAGAAACAAAAACAGGGAGAAGAAAATCAAGGAGAAAGGAAATGTGTCAAAAACTTTTTCCATGTGTTAAGTGGCCAGAAAGAATGAAACTCAAATTGTATATTAGCTTCAAAGTCCAGTGGTGACTAAGTATGCCCATTCATCATTAATAAAAACTAAGTAGGAATATAAAATTATCATATGCATTTTGTGTTGTGCTTGGTGACTTACAACAGCAGAAAAATGTATATATCCAGAGTAGTGCATCTTTCCTCAACTGTCTGGCTTCTCAAGTCTTACATGATCCTGATCTTGTCCCACTGAAAATTTGGCATGCCTTTCTAGCCCATAACATGCTATTTTGTCTGAAAGACTACCATCCTCTCACAATCCTACCAATATGCCGGCTTTCTTGGCTTTTGTTTTCTGAAGCATTTAATTCCCTTAACCTGAAATGTCTTCTAATCCCTCAATTGATAACCAAAAGTCTAATATTTAAAAGAAAACAGATTCAACATGGCCATAAAATCATATTGAATTACTTTCAACATCAGTTCACTAACTTTTAATACCTATTAAACTTTTGCTAACATAAGAGAATAAAAATAAAATCTTTTATAATTGTCTTTGAATATAAAAGACTGAATAAGGAGTGTTCCAGATTTCATCAGTGTTTGTTACATTTGAGTTTCCAAATAACTTTGTAGATTAGGTTCTAGAGGAGATATCTAATTTCAAGTATCTATTTGTTTTCCTAAAAACCAATAAAAAAATCCTGCAAATTCCATCACCCTATCATGAAAACCACCTCTCCCAGATGGCTTCTCATTCCCAATAATGGAATAAAACAAATTGTTGGAACATGAGTCCTGATTTTGGCTTTGTAACATATGGTCTTACATTTATATCACACAATAAAGCACTTAAAATAGATGGAACTTGTGAAATTTGCATAAACTCTCTTGCATATGTGCCAATATATTTGGGCTCTTTTGTCTTATCCCCTGTGCCAAGCAAAACTGCATTGTTTAGGACTCATACCTTGCATTTAGCTGCTTTGGACAAGCCCTTAGTACTTGCTTAATGATACATGATCTTTTACCTGAGTGGAGAATAAAACAGAAAGAGATTTCCATGAGAGAAAAGCTTTTTAAAGTCTATGATTTGATTAGTATACACACAATAGCCTAAACAATCCTGAAATACCAATAAAAAGATGAATCTTGCATTCCTAATGTAAATATTTGTTACAGTTTTTTGCATTCTTATCAATGTATGTATGTATGTATGTATGTATGTATGTATGTATGTATGTATGTATGTATGTATGTATCATACAGGGGCCATCTGGGATATCCAAGCATCATACCAAACTTAAAATGTACAAACTCATACCAAAAAACCAAAAAATTTCTTGCTTAGATTGCTGCATTTGACACATTGCTTTCTCATTTCAAACACACTGAAAATATGACCTAGAAATTTTCTCTAGAGGTGAAACAACAAGACCTCTGTTTATGAAGAAAGAGACCAATTGTGTAATCCTATTGCTTTGCCCTGGGGCAAACATGCTTATATGTTGAAAGGGATGAATCTTCTTGTTATAGCTCTATGCATGTGCCCTTTTGAATGTCCCCTTGGGTTAGAGCTTCCTCCAGCAGCTCATTGTGATGGTTTTCACTCTGTTTCCCATGATTTATATTTCAAAGAGCCAAAATATTTTGTGCATAGTGTTAAAATAAACATGCAACATCCATTCGTTATGTATCTCCATAGATTGCCAATTTCTGCTATATTAATATACTTCCTCCCTCTCCCTCCAAAAAATAATTCTCTAAATTTTAGAAGACCATTGTCTTTTATTTTAAAACCAAACAGCATTGGTTTTAGCTGAGAATACAATCTCAAACTTAAGATCTGTAAAGGGGAAATACTTTGAAGAATTGGCTTGGCAATTTTTCTAGCAAGGATAATTCTAATGGCTTTTCCTTTTAAAACTTGCAGGAATGCTTGCCATTTATTTACATTAGTAGAAGGATTGCTTGGTTGCAGGGAAGCTGAAATCATGTTTATTAAGTTCATGTTTCATATAAATATTAATACGTATATTGTCTCCTTGTGGAATTTAATAAGAGCTTTTTGATTAATACAAGTATAGAAGTTAAGTTGTAAACACCATTAGTCTATTAAATTGAACCAACTTATTATAAAAATTTTGGTGACCTCTTTTATTCCTGTTGAGAAAAAGAAGAAAGAAACTTGTAGAAACTCTATACTGAGAACAAAGGGTCCTGTGTCCTGTCAGGAGTACACAGAATTTTCCAATATAGCAGATCCCAGAAAAGCTCATGTGTCACACACCTGCATATTAATCTTAGCATAGAAAGGATAGGTTTGTGGCTTAAATGTTATCCTAATCTTACCTAATTGATTAAAACAAAATTAAACTCAAGAATTTAGCAGATTAGAAAGATAAAACCTCTTCTATTGTATTTTTTTAGAAGTCAGGAGTGTTTGAATTATTTCTAAATCTAAAGCAGGCAAGCTCTGATGCAATGTAAAATTCTTGCTTCTAATGAAGACAAATGGTAAAGAAAGGGAAGAGCAAATTCACCATGATCTGCCCCTAAGTAACAGGAAGGGAAGCCACTTCAGGAAACCTAAGAGAATCCACAGTCTTTGAAAGGCTTAAAAATAAAGGAACAATATATATATACAAGTTCAATGTCAAAGTCAAAACAAAACTATGCAGGTAGTGGCTGAAGAAGGAGTATCTGAGTCTTCAGACTACACTGTGAATTCAAAGCCATCCCAGGCTATAGACGACTTTCATAAGGGAAAAAAGCAATACTATAAATATTTATCAAAACATGTGTGATATTATATACTATCACATGCATTCCTTATGTAAAAACATACACATCGTTCCCTCCAAGGCTGAGGTAACATCATGGAAGAGGAGACAAAGAGAATGTAGCAATCCAATGATGAGAAGACAAGACCATGAAACTATCTTGTGGATATAATATTGCCTAGCCATGATGCTCATGAATCTCACAGCAGGTGTGGTAACCTTAAACAGGGAAGGTAGGAAACTGAGCCCAGGACCATTTGATTGTATGTGGTTGGGGCTCATGGGACTCAACCTTACCTCTCCATGGGAGCTATTGGCAATTGAAAGCTTCTTTGGAAGACCAAATAGCTGTCTTCAGTGGATTAGCCATTGGTGAGTTGCTCCTGACTTGTGGATAGCTCAACACTCATATCCCAGCCAGCAGGTGTTGTTAAATCCAGTGAGTCACAAAGAAAATGAATAAAAATAACCAAAGAGACTTAATTGTAGGATAGGGACTTGGTACAAGGATGAGAAGGGGTTAGTGTGGAAAGGGAACAAGGGGGTAAGTATAGCAGAAATATGAATGTGTTTGTAGATAAATATATAAATTATATGCATGTATTATAAACTGTCAAAGAATAAATTAATCTAATAACAAAAAAACAAACAGAAGTGACATGAGCTTCCTCTGTATTTATAGCCTTTCTTCTCACTCTAACTTGGAAAGATGAATACTCATAGCGTTTTCTTGCCAAGGAGATAATAACTAGAGCTGTGATCAAGGGGAAAAAAACAGAAAAAAATGAATAGGAAGAGGGGGTTTACAATGCTCCACCCTTTTCTTCTTGTCATAAGAGTTTTAGGATTTGGACAAAAATATCTATCTACATTACTATTATTCAACATTACTAAGGAGTCTACCATACTCACCCTCAGGATAGGAGATTGACAATCTTATTTATAGGTTTATAAATAAAATAGTCCTGTTTTGAATCCAAATGGGTACAATTGTGATAAGAGGCATACATATTGTGATAAAAGGCATACAGTGGTTATGCTATGTTTCCTGGTTAATTCTGACTCCAAAATTATGAAACATTTCCAAAGAGCAAACCTGTGTCACTAAATTCATTTAAATCTTTCTCTTTTTTAATTTTTTTTATTTGAATTAGAAACAAGATTGTTTTACATGTCAATCCCAGTTCCCTCTCACTCCCTCCTCCCCTACCACCTTCCCCTCCACCCCCACCCTCCCTGGGAACTAAAACCCTACCTATCACATATCCTTTCTGCTCCCCAAGGAGGGTGAGGCCTTCCATAGGCGATCCTCAAAGTCTATCATCTCCTTTGGGATAGGGCCTAGCCCCACCCCCGTGTGTCTTGGCTCAGGGAGTATCACTCTGGTGGATTGGGCTCCCAAAGTCCACACCTATGCTAGGGATAAGAACTGAACTACTACAGGAGGTCCCTTAGATTTCTGAGGTCTCCTCACTGAAACCCATGTTCCTGGGGTCTGGATCAGTCCCATGCTGGTATCCCAGCTATCAGTCTGGGGACCAAGAGCTCCCTGTTGTTCAGGTCAGCTGTTTCTGTAGGTTTCACCAGCCTGGTCTGGACCCCTTTGCCCATCAATCGTTCTCTGCAACTGGATTCCAGTTCAGTTGTGATTAGTTGTGGGTGTCTGCTTCTACTTCCACCAGCTGCTGGATGAAGGCACTACGATGGCATATAAGTCCGTCATCAATCTCATTATCAGGGGAGGGCATTTAAGGTAGCCTCTCTCTGTTGCTTAGATTGTTAGTTTGTGTCATCTTTGTAGATCTCCAGACATTTCCCTAGTGCCGATTTCTCTGTAAACCAAAAATGTCTCCCTCTATTATGGTATCTCCTTTCTTGTTTTCTTCTATGCTTCTCCCAACTCAACCTTTTTGCTCCTCATGGACTAGCTACTAAAGTGTGTAAACTCATGGTTCATCTGCGATTTAGAATTTCAGGACTCCAACTGAACTCCAATTAGGAAAACACTGTTCAGAATATTAATAAAGTCACAATGGTCTTGTGTATATCTCCCTCTCATGTGACTGTTCTTCACTAGTGAAGCGTTTTTCTCTGTGGCCCCTGCACAATCTTCTCTGAGGCTCAATGGATTGTTCCTTTCCTTTGGTCTCCATCTCCCTCCTTGGACTCTTCTGCAAAGGTTTATTCTCTTCCACCTTGTTTTTCAACACTGAGGTACCTAGGGTCTGCAATAAACCTGCTACTGACTGCCATTTTTAGCTACCGTAAACCCCATTAAATTTTAAGACAGAGAATCAGCTAGTGCATCATGCAAAGGCTTGTATTGGGGAAGGAGAGCAAATGCTTTTAAATATTTAGCAAGGGAGTCACCTAACATTTTGCTAAATTTCAGGGTAGGCAGTAAAAACAGTTCTCTCAAGAGAAATAGGCTGTTCTTAAGTTTTAATAGCCATTCATTTAAAATTTATCAAGAGGATGGTAGGGACAGGAGCTAAGGTGAGATTCAAAAGGAATTTGGAAAGAACACTTGCAGGTTCAAGGGCATATGAGGGACCAACTGAAAACATTTTAATCCTCTTTCAATTTAATTAGCATAATCCTGCTAAGTACCAATATTTATTACTTCCATTATCTTTGTTTTCAGCAACTTGTGCTTATAATCGCTTATTAAATTAGCAGAATATTACAATTTAGGAAGAAAGTCTAACTTCTTATTGAACTTCACTGTGCAATATATTATCACTGAATGAACAAAACAGCAAAACTACATATTTTTAAAACAATATAGGTAATGTGTGCACTTTGCAGATGTCCCGAGCACAGGAAAGTCATAATAGTAGATGTGATAAGGTTAGTCTTCATTTTCAACTTGACTAACAAGGTCTGTGGAGGTGACAAGATGTACCCTAAATGGAGGCTCAGAGCCCCAACCAAATTAAAATGGGAGAATGCACAAGAAAGCCTGAGGCTCCATCTCAGTAGGCTTCCTAACTACATTGCTGCATGCCTTCCCACCCTCACGGGCTGGCCAAAGTATGTCTCTCCTCAAATGCTTTTTTGACAAGTATTTTGTCACAGCGTGGGGAAAAATTACTCAGTGTATATGTTTTGAAATATTCAGCCAGCAAAGACAAATTAAAATCATGGGTATAGAAATCAAAATGTAAAGACTTTTAAGACAGATGAGTGAGGAGTTGGGGAGAACAAACATGGCTATTAGTGTAAAGAAACCTGATGGCGTAGGAAGGAAAAACATGGAGCTAAACCTAAGGAAACGAACAGGAATGTATTATAGAAGAGTGTGTGCCTATTGTCAGGCAAAGGAGAAAAACCCTGAAGAATAAAATATTAGATGGAGAGATGTCTCAGGATGTACCAATTGATAACATTGGGAATGTATACTGAACACCTCACTGGTGATGTCAGGTGAGGCTTACCTCTTCATGCACAGCTACATAAAATCATTTACTTAAAGTGAGAGGTGGGAAAAGGGAATAAATTTCAGGAAATTGGGTAGAATGGAGATTAGCAACATATGGCCCTACGAAGCCCCTCGGGAGTCTGACTGGCTGGAGCTTCAGGCTGACTGCCAGTCCCTATTACATGGGGACTTGATTAGAGGAGACAACGGGAGTCTTTGCATGATTTAGGAAAATGGATTTCCAAACAAATTAATGACACTTTAAACATGAAGTCCTCAAATTTATAAATCTATACTCAGACAGACAATGCAACAGACAATGGTTGTGTCCTGTTCTTTGTTCCGTCATCACTGTTGCTTTGTTTTTTCTTTCCTTACAAGTTTTCAAAACCTGTGAATGATCTTTAAGATCTAAAAGTTGGCCTTTCCTGCATTTCTGTAAGTCATAAATACATTAGATAAGATACTTCTTGGATGCTCAACCTCTCCTAAAAGTCACTGTGCCCTATTATTTACCTCCTAAACTCATCTTGAATTTCATCCAGTGAGCTTAAAGGTTACCACCTGCTACATTATAACTTACCAGTATATATGTATATCAATTCACTACAACATATTGAGAAAAATTCTAACAGTTAACACAGAGACAGTGCAGCTATAAATGTATCAGTGCTTTTTTTTATTTTGTTTTTCTCTCATACAATACAGCCTCCCTTCCCTAGATTCCTCCCAGTTCCATCCTCCACATCCCCTCTCCCCCAGATTCACTGCCTGTATGTCATTAAATAGTTTTCAGCAGCAGTGACTTGTTGGCCATTGAGGCCCTATAAACTCCCAGACATCATAGGTTATTTTGCTATTGCTCTTGGTTAGCCTCTAGAACTTGGTGGTAAGATTCTAGTATAGTATGGTTTGTTATCGTTTTTGTGCATTTCCCCTGCTAACCTTGCTGAAGCCCGTTTCCCTTACTTGTAACCAGAGTCTCAACTAATGGAGACAAAATTAAGGATTTAGAATAGAACACTTTATTCAAATAAAAATAATGCTTTTCAGATGAACATCTCTATATTCAAATGAAATCTAAGAAAGAAGAGCTCTGGGTTGCTTTGATATGGTGCACACTGATAAAATGCAGCCGGTTGTACTTGAAGCTATAATGAATATAGAAGCCCAGCAAGTATACAGCTAGCTGTTCTATGAGGAAGTAGTTGAACCTTAACAATGCTGAATTATTCAAAATCAGAGTTTTTAACATACGTGTACATGTGTGTGAACACAAACATGCATACATACATATATACATATATGCATGCATACATACATGTATGCATACATACATACAGCTACTCTGAATAAATCCTTTCACCAATAAATATGAAAAGAATGGGTCACTAGAATGTTTTAGGAGTTGGTCCAATTCCTTGACAATATCATCACCACTTATTGCTTCCACCAAATGTCAAATTGTAGAGACACAGCCTCAGCAGGATTAAACACCAAAATAGGCTTCAAATGAATTTTTGACATTTCTCTCTTTGCATGCTGTTGGGGGAACTGACAAGTACTTACTTTTGAAAGAACTACTCAACTCTTATGAATAATCAGGGAATTGGATGTGCCAGAGTTTGGATCATATAAATGTACTTTAAAATATTTCTACCATTCCTTCAATGTTGGGGATAGCAACTTTTTTCAATACAACTTCTAGTCATTCTAAATTACCACCAACATTTGGACAATTTGGAATTAGAATTTACTTATTTCTAGCATGACAATTGTTTGGTCATGTAATAAATAAAGGGTAATGTAGGGGGCCGTTTCCTGCATTGCTCCATTACAATAATGGTGCCTAAAGACACCAAGATGTAAATTACTTCACAGGCGCTGGGTAATCTCCATTCCTTTGATCTCTGCCTATCCCGTGGCTCATTTGGCCTAAGGAGCTGAAGCCATTCATAGGGTAACACGTCCCAGGCGGCTGGTCAGCCTTTATAAGGGATGGTTTTCTTGGTTCAGTGTCTCCACTCAGTCTCCGCTCTGGCAAGATGCATTAAAAGCTTGTCTGCAGAAGGATCCGAGTGTCCTGCGTGTATTTCTTGCTGGCGAGAAAATACAGCACGCGCGGGACAGGGTAATGGAAAAGCATTTGGTAAGAACTTGATGTACTCAAGCCAGAGAAATTCCCATGTTTTTTCTTTAATATTGATAATTTATTTGATTCTCATTCTTTCAAAAGAAATGAGTAGGCACTTGTGATATAACACTCAGATTATGTAATTTGCCCATTCAATGACTGAGCCAGAGTTGGGATTTAAAGAAATTGAGCTGTGACTGCTAAGTCTACACTCTTAACAACTCCATTGTGTTACAGTTATTCAGCTCATATATTAAAAATTAGAGGTCAGAGTTTGGAGAGATATATGTATTTCAACCCAATGAAGTATAACAAACCAGATTATCCATATCCTGTTGTATGTGGAACTTTTGTCTTTTGGGATCTTAGGTTTGGTTACTTTCTGTTATGAAACTAAAACAACTGTCTTCAGATACTTTCCAACTGTGAAACCAATCTTCCTAGAGCCATGCCATAAAGAGACAATTGGGAGATAAGATACAGAAAAATGCATTTAAGGCATATGACATTTTCTAGCCATTCTTCTTTCCCTTCAAAGTTAGCATCCAGCATAGAATTTTCACTTGGAAACGAAATCCATTCTGACCCAGAGAACTTAGAGGGAAATATTATAAAATAAACAGTTCCCTTTTTTAAAATATGACTTAGAAATGCCAGCTTATAATTCTCAGCATAAACTGCTTTAAAACTCAAAGAGAAATTAGTAGTCCTCATTTAAACAGCTCAGACCATATATGCTCTTTCTGCTTTGGTTCTAGATATAGGGACCAGAGTGTTCTGCTTGTTTCCTTCCTGTTATTTGATGGGGTGTGTCTGAGAGCATGAATCTTCTCTTTTTTTTTTTTTTCTTGGATAGAGTCAAAATCTGGGGGTTGGTGGCAGTGACTGCATTGTCAAAGACTATGCAGTTAGGAACTTTGTGGAACTCATGGGTATCCCTCCCCCCTTGTTAGATAGGGGGTTCATATTTTATCTCTCCAGTGACATTTTTAAAACACAGTATAAACAAGTTTGCTTCTACAAGTTTGCTTCTACAAAGCCAGGTCATTCGGTTGCTTCAGTCAATGAAGTAGGTCCTCCAGCTAGTGCAGAATACAAGCATCAACCCCTTGGCTCTAGTTTTAAAATACTTCCAGCTTTAAGTTCATCAACAATTTCTACAGCATCCTTAAGTGGCAAATCATCATAGTAGTTGTCATTTATTTGAACCATTGGTCCATTTACACAAGCTGATAATCACTACTATATGATTGCCTGTTATTAGCTTTGTGCTCAGCCATCCTAAGGGATTCTGAGTCTTAAACTCTGACCCTGAACATCTACTCAATGGGGAAATAATGTTAATCCAGTTTTAAACTGTAAACAAAGCCCATCAGCAAAGACTCAGAAAATCATCACCTATAGCAATTTATGATCAATAAGTAGATGACTACTAAATAAGCCGATTGATGTTAGTGGTACTTCCTGGGCAAAAGCACAAGCTCTGCCAAATTGATCAGGATGGTGTCAGAGATGATGATCAGTAATGAAAATTCTGTCTTTATCAGCAGCTCCATCAGTCCCATTCTGCTCTCCTCTCCTCTCATTTCCCTCCCATGCTGCAGTTCCAGGGATTAAACCCAGAGTCTTACATGTGCCACTCAAGCACATGTGCTCTACTACTGAGAAACATCCTTGAAACTTTCTACTTAACTTGTTCAAGTTTTGTGAAGTGTCTACATTTGCTTCCTTACTCTGATGTTAGACCTTCACTCCACTTCTCTTTCTTATTGTCCATGACCCAACTCTCATTATGACCTTCCCAGGGTTTGTTTTTTTTTTTTTTTTTCAAAATCAGTTCCTGGAACTGAGTGTTAGAGAAGTCTTTCACTCAGAGGATTGTCTCATTTATTTAATAAGAGAAGAAAACTTGCGGATAAAATTGCTTATATGACAATAGCCCAGCAAATACTGTGGAAAACTAAACAAAAACAAAATTGATCTCAGCAATTTGCTAAGATCTTCCTTACTTCTGTCTGGAGAAAGACACTTGGCAATTAATGACAAAGAATCAGGTGTAGAAAATGGGGAGGAAGTGGCTATTCATCACCGACAGGTGCATCTGACATTTCCATGCTGGGACATGACATTGTCATCCACAAAGTTCACGCTCAAGAACTGCACAATTGAGATAAAAATTGTGAAAACAAAAACCCTGTAATATTTTTTGTATGTTTGCTATTTTGTTTCAGGCTGTGTTTCTTGTTCTCCTGGACTGTGGGCAGTAGCACATGGGTTCTGAGTATGAAACCCCTAGAACTTTAAGTAAGGTTGAAGCTAAAAGTAAGCAATGCAAAGACTCAACAAACAAGTGTGTTGAGCATCCAGAAGGACAAATCTTGTGTAATTTTGTCACAGTGAGAGGAGCAAAGGCATGTAAGGGAGAACAGCTGGTCACAGTGCTGGTAATGATGACAATGATGACGAACAGCTGAACGGAGAATATTTTACTTTCCTCACATGCATTTAATTTGAATAAGACCTCAGACTATGCAGCCAGTCTTCAGGTGAAATGCTCCAAATAATATTCCTTGTCATTCTCTCCACTGCCTTTTCTAAAGTTAAAATTCAGAAAGAATTCTAAAAACAGAATCGAACTTGTTACGTGCAGGTCACTGCTCATAACTACTTGCCAAATATGTGTATGCTACTTTTATATTTTACTAGTTGAAAAAGCTAAATGCTGAGAGATAATGAAATGTAAAAGCTAAAGGGAAGAGAGAAGCATGAAAAGCCTGTTCTACACATAAAAGTACTGTTAAATTCATTTGAGACATCTTTGACCTCTAGTTCCCCTTCTTCAGCTTTCCTGCACTGCTACTCCAATTTCTCTCTCTCTCTCTCTCTCTCTCTCTCTCTCTCTCTCTCTCTCTCTCTCTCTCTCTCTCTATTCTGCTACTCTAAAGCTTCATAAATTTCTACGAAAATCCAGTATGACTTAACATTTAAAACCTTATGCTAGATCAATTCAAACCAACTATTTAACTCATTATAGGGGCCAAGTGGGGTCTATGTCAAAAGCAAAGTTCCTGGGAAACACCTTCAATCACAGTTAAATGTTTTCATTATCAAAAGAATAATTCAAGGTCTTTATTGATTAATGCTATAATCTTTTTATTGACTGTTATAAAAGAATATCCAGCAGCATTTTCATGTTGAATAACTTTCTTTTCATTCCTGCATGATGTATTCACTTATCCAAAATAGTTACAATTCTGATCTCGTTGGATAAAAAGAAGAAATTCCTGGGGGCAGGGGAATAAAACAGGAAAATAAATTTGTTCCCATTTTAATTAAATTATATGGGGGTGGCGACATTCATGTGTTAAGAAAAAGAGACTATACTACCTCAACCCGAGTTTTAGCTGTAAAGTAACCTTACGGCCAAGCCAAACACTATTTCCCTAACTAACTATTTAGTTTTTAAAAAAATTACTGATTTCTGGAAAATGCAGGCAATATGATTGAAAGCTATACTAAATAGGATAAATTTTGGGAGGATTTGGATTAAGGCTGTCTTCATTTGCAATTTACAGGTTTTCTTAGTATGTAAATGTGTACCACAAATCAATAATCTTAGTGTCATAAAGGACTGTGTGTGACTTTGTTAAGGATCACACTTTTCAATTAACACTTTTATCAAAAATTCATTTTAAAATAATTTAAGTGGATAAATTGCAGCTGTCAGTGGAAGTGAACTCAGGTGTGATATCAATTTCCTTGAAACACATTTGTTTATCCCTTCACTAGTTTGTTTAGCATGCTCCTAGATTCAGATTTGTGATTTGACTAAGTCATTACACATACATTTTGCCACCTTTTGTTGCTAAAAGTGCAACTTAACTGCCTTTAGTTCAAGCTATTCATTCCTTCAAACTCTTACTGAAGTGAAACTTTTATAGCTTTTGGAAGAATGTTTCTTCTATTCCTTATACCATGAATATCATTTTAATAATTTCTCACAATTACAGGTTCCACAAATATGAAAGCATACATTTGCTTCTGTCAACATTTCTGAGCTATATTCAGGCAATTTCATAAACAATTTTGGTGGTGAAACAGATAAACATAAATAAAAATTAAAGGAAAAACACTCCTTTCAAATAAGAGCTATTGCCAATTCTCCTCAAATTATTCTACAAAATAGAAACAGAGGGAAATTGCCCAATTCATTTTTTCCTTTTTTTATTATTTTTTATTAGTTCAAATTAGGAACAAGCTTGCTTCACATGTCAATCCCTTCTCCCTCTCCATCCCCTCCCCCCAACCCCCCACCTACCTCCCACCCCATCCACCCTCCAATCCCCAGGCAGGGTAGGGCCCTTGATGGTGGCTCACCAAAGTCCACCACATGATACTGGGCTTGGCCTAGGCCCTCCCCTATGTGTACAGGCCAAGAGTGCATCCCCTCACTTGGGATGGGCTCTTAAAGTCCCTTATTACACCAGAGAAAAATACTAATCCACATTTTAAAGATGCAAAAAAATTAAAAAAAAAATGAGAATTACAGACAAACTTCCCTTACGAACACGGGTGCAAAAATATTGAATAAAATACTTTCAAATCCAATCTAAGATCACATCAAAAAGATCATCCACCATGATTAAGTAGGCTTTATCCCAGAGATTCAGTAATGGTTCAACATATGTAAATCGAAAAATACAATCCACCATATTAACAATCTGAATGGCAAAAAACAAAAAAACAAACAGAAAAAAAACAAAACAAAACAAAACAAACAAACAAACAAAAAATGACGCAAAAAAACTAAGAGCCAAAACCCCAAGATCATTTCATTACATGCAGAAAAGGCCTTTGACACACACTTTCATGGTAAAATTCTGAAGAGATTAGGGATACAAGGAACATACCTAAACACAATAAAGGCAGTTTACAGCAAACTCATAGCCAACACCAACAGGACAAGACTATACACTCTTTCCATATCTGTTCAATATAGCAATTCAAGTATTAGATAGAGCAATAAGACAACTGAAGGAGATCGAGGGGATACAAATCAGAAAAGAATTCAAAGATTCTGCATTTGTAGATGATAAGATGCTATACATGAGTGACCACAAAAATTCCACTAGGAAACTCCTACAGTTGCTAAACACTTTCAGAAGAGGTGCTAAAAATTGACACACCAACACACACACACACACACACACACACACACACACACACACAACTGCTGGAGGTGCAGAGTTCAGGATTTCAAGTGTACTACAAAGCTATAGGAATAAAAATAGCATGGTATTAGCAAAAAAATCAAACCAGACATGTTGACAAATGAAATCAAACTGAAGACACAAGTATACTTCCACAAGTATACATCCACACAAGTATACACATATGGACACCTGAGGCTTGATTTAAAAAACAAAAAAGCCCAAAACACACTGGGTAAAACAAACAAACAAACAAACAAAACCACAGTATCTTCAACAAATGGTGCTGGTCAAACCAAATGACAACATGCTGAAGAATCCAAATAGTTCCACCCTTAACACCCTGCAAAAACTCAACTCCTGGTGGATCAAAGTCCTCAACCTAAAACCAGACACTGAACCTGATATAAGAGAAAGTGGTGAATAGGCTTAAACTCATTGGCACAGGAAAAGACTTTCTGAACAAAATGCAATTAGTACAGGAACTCTGACCAACAATTAACAAATGGTACCTCATGACCAACACTAACAAATGGGACCTTATAAAAGTAAGAAGCTTCTGTATGGCAAAGAACAATATCCTTTGAACAAAGCAGCAGCCTACAGAATGGCAAAAGATTTTTACCAACTCCACATCCAAAAGAGGGCTAGTTTCTAAAATACATGAAGAATTCAAGAACCTGGATGTCAAGAAAACTACCCATTTTAAAAATGTGGTATAAATCGAAACAGAATTCCCAAAAGAGGAAAGTTAAATGGCTGAGAAATGTTCAATACCTTAGCCATGAAGAAAATACAAATCAGAACTACTTTGAGATTTTGTCTTACATGAGTCTAAATGGCTAAGATCAACAAAACAAATGACAACTCATGTTGGTGAGGATGTGGAGTATCATAAGTTGCTGGTGGGAGTGCAAAATCATATAGCCACTACCTAAAGTTCCAGCCATAACACTCTTAGGCATAAATTCAAAGGATGTTTCATCCTACCACAAGGGCACTTGCTCAACCATATTCATTGCTGATCTATTTCTAATAACCAGAAATAACTGGAAAAATTTACATATCCTTCCGCAGAAGAATGGATAATAACCTCATGAAAGTTGCAGGCAAATGGGTGGAACTAGAAACAATCATTTTGAGTGAAGTGACTCAGACTCAGAAAGACAAATATGGTACATATTGGATTATATGTGACTGTTACCTGAGAGTCAGTAATAACTAAGCCACAATCCATAGAACCACAGAGGGTGCCTATAAAGGACTAAAGGAACAGGTAAGTCTCATTAGGAAAGGGAAATAGAGTAGATAGTTATAGATGGATGGGGATCCTTGAATTGGAGAATTAAGCTGATAAGGGAGAATGGATTGTGGGAGGGAATACAGGGAGAGGCAGCAAAAATTAAGGGGCATTTGAGGGGTAGTATGGAAATGTAATACAGTAGAAACTTCCTAAAATAGAAACATAAATGAAAGTGATCTAAGTGAAACTGCTGGTTATTTGGGGAGACAGAGTCCCAACGGGCCATCTCTTGTCACTAACAAAGCTTCCAGTACCATGATTGGGACAACACACAATCGAATTATTGGACAAAGGACCCCATGCAGGAATGCCCAAACAACCCCTGCCGTCACCAAGTCTGTGGGTTGCTTTCCACAAACTGACAATAGGATTCCATTGTTAAAGACTATACCTACTCGACTTTTTAAAAATAGAGATGTCAAGCTGGTGCCTACTTAGAGATTTATTTCATCCCTATATGTTCCAGAATCTTTGGTATAGGAAAGTACTCTGCCCACTCTCAAAAGAGAAATGTAAACACCAAGCCAACCACAAACCTTTTACCTACAGTGGTACACTGCCTGCAAGATATGCTAGGGGAATAGTGACACAAAGTATGTAGGAGTAACCAACTAAAAACTGCATTGATTTGACTTAAGGCCCACTCCAAGAGATGAAACCCACACCCAATGTTGCTTGGGTGACCAAGAACCTGAAACCAGATAGCCCAGAGACTTAGGGTAAAACCAAAATATACTGGTGTAAAAAAGGAAAAAAGTAGTGATAAAATGATTCTTAATTATATTCTGCAAAACTCATAGATCACTGCCTTGTTCATTTATCTATCAGAGAAGCTTCTTCCTGCAGTAGATAAGAAAAAATACAGAGATATATGGCAAGATAAGATATTATGCAGAGTGATAGACCTTGGAACACTCACCCCTAAATGGGATGTAACCATCAAATCCTCAGAGCTCAGAAAACCCCAAGAAAGAGACCTAAAGAGTATAAGAGCCAGAGGGGATGGAGGACCCCAGAAGAACAAGGCCTTCTAAGTCAATATGAGCCAAATTCATAAGAACTCACAGAGATTGAGGTAGCATGTATAGAGTCTGTATGGGGTTTGCTTTTATTATTTCTGTATTTTATTATCTTTGTGTGCTTTTATTATGGCTTCCACTTTAGTGTGGTTTTTTTGGGATTCCTGAGTGTGCAAGCAAATTGGTCTCTGATTCTTGTGCTTTCTCTTGAACTCTCCCTTCTGCTAGTTTTTCTTGTTCAACTTCAATATGATAAGGTTTTGGTTTTGTCTTATTATATTCTATTTTGTTATGTTCTTTTTCCATTTTACTAAATATAGATTCATTTCTCATACAATATAATCTGAATACAGCCCCCCAACCCTGCCTTTTACTCTTCCTAATAACCCCCTACCTCCTCTCCAATCTGGATCCACTCCCTTCCTGTCTATTATTAGAAAAGAATAGGCTTCTAAGAGATAACAACCAAAACATGACAAAATAAAGTATAATAAGATAAAACCAAGACCATCATATCAAAATTGGACAAGACAAGCCAATAGAAAAAAATAAGAGTCCCAGGATAAGGCATGAGAATCAGAGGCTATCTCATTTACATGTTCAGGAATCTCATAGAAGAATTAACTGAAAGCTGTAATATGTATACAGAGGACCTGGTACAGACCCATGGAGATGCTGTGATTTCTGCTTCAGTCTCCGTGAGTTCCAATGAGCTTTGCTCTGTTGATTTAGAGGGACTTTTTCCCGTGGTGTCCTTTGTCCCCTCTGTCTCCCCCACTCCTTCTGCCTCTTCTTCCTCAAAGTTTCCTGAGCTCTGTGCAGGATTGGGGCAGGGGTTAATGTAGACACTGCAGGTAGAGCTGTGTGATCCAAGGTCTCTTTCTCTGTGTAATGTCTGGCTGTGGGTCTCTGTATGTGTTTCCATCTGCTGCAGGAGGATGGTTCTCTGATGATGATTTATTAAGGCACGAATCTATGAGTATAACACTGTGTTGTTAAGAGTCTTTTATTTGTTAGTGTTTGTTTGTTTTAGACTGGTAGTATTTGATTTTACCTTAGTTCTCTGAGTTATCTAATTTCTGATTCTTGGTCACTCAAGCAGTCTCAGAATAGGTTCTATCTCAATCTAAAAAAAATAATAAATGAGTAAGTGAAAACCTAGTCACTAGGATAAAGGATAACAACTGAACTGTCACTTATACCTACTAGGAAAGGTAAAACCAATTTTCTCCAGTGGAATAACACTGGGTATATTAACCACTCCAGGACAGGCCTCATGTTCAGGAGTCATTGACCAATGCGTAAACGACTCCACAGTTTTGTTACATGTACTGTTATTTGGTTACAGTTTGATGATTGCTCTTTGGGGGGGGTATTTTGTTTTCTTGGTTTTAAGGGGTTTTGTTGTTGTATTGGGTTTTTGGTTTTTTTTTTGAGAAAGAACTTAAAGTTGAGTGGATAGGGATAGGGAGAGAATTGTGAGACAGGTAGGGGAAGAATGTGATCACTATATATTTAAATTTAAAATTTGTTTTAAATAATAAAAATATAATTAAAAAATAAGAAATGGAAAATGTTTAATGTGGTGATTAATCAAGCCATCTGAAACCCTGTGGGTCTATTTTTAGCAGCTGGACATTAGCCACTTGCAGAACTAATGAGCTTAAAAGTTAATCATCCAATTCTTTACAATGTTAGCATGCTTATCGTAATTTATAAAATGTTCAGGAGTCTCAGGCTATCAAGGGATTATCAGAGCCAGTGACCACTTTTTACTATGTTGATAACATCCTGTAAGCACCAATGTTTTCTATAACATGCAAGTTTCAGTTTATAAGAAGCTCACAGCAACCTCAATGATTTTGTCTACTAATTAGTCAAGATCACTGTAGTTGAAAATACATAGAAATCACAGGCGGTCTCATGAAATTATTTATATTATTTTCTCTAAACTAAGTAATAAATCTATTATGTTATCATTTAGAAATTATTAGGAAAGAGTATCTTTAGAAGGATAAAAACCAATAATGTCAGAGTGGAAACTGAAAAGGTAAAATCTGACACCAATTCCCTCTCATCCTTGGCCTCTTGCTCTTCATTTTCCTCCAAGTGTCAGGTGTTGATTTCCAACACTCATTTCAACCTCAAATGAAGGTCTACCTCAGGATTTTCTCCACATTATCAACTAACTTCATCATTTAAAATCACTAATATAAAACTCTAATTTCCATCCACAATATGCTGCTATTCCTCTAACATAGCTGATAATGAGAATTATCTGGTAAGTTTTTAAATACACCAGTCAGGACCCCACTTCAGGTATCCTGCATCCAAATGACTTGGAAGAAGGCCCACTGTACTAGCTGGTTTTGTGTGTTAACTTGACACAAGCTAGAGTCACCAGACAGGAAGGAGCCACAGTTAAAGACATGCCTCCATGAGTCCAGCTACAAGGCATTCTCAATTAGTGAACAATGCAAGAGGGCCCAGATCATTGTAGGTGGTGTCATCCCTGGGCTGGTGGTCTTGGGTTCTATAAGAAGGCGGGCTGAGAAAGCAGGAGTAGCAAGCCAGTAAGCAGCACCCTTCCACGATATCTGCATCAGCTCCTGCCTGCAGGTTCAGTTTCTTGCCCTGTGTGAGTTCCTGTCTTGACTTCCTTCAGTGATGAATAGTAATGCCAAAATATAAGCCAAATAAACATTTTCTTCCCTGTCAGAAGCCAGCCTTGGCGGCCCCCCATGCCTAGCTAGCCGCCAGCCAGTCTAGCATCCCACCCCTCAGGTTCCGGGACCTGGCCTGAGAAGCAACTAACACCTATTCCTTCCCCCACTTCCTTAACACAGGAGATTCCGGATACCTGCCTGAGAGCAATTAACATTCATTCCTCCCCCCACCTCGTTTTTCTCTGCTTCCTCCTTTCTCTTTAAAAATCCCCTTGGTTTCAATAAAGTTGGCCTTGACAAGAAAACCTGCTTGGTCCTGCTCTTTCTTTTCCGCCCATTATTTTCAGGCGGATCCACCTTGAATTACCAGAGCCTGCGGGACGGGGCACTTCCCCAACTTGCTTTACGGTCATAGTATTTTTTTGCAGCAATAGAAACTCTAAGACACCAACAGATCACTCTGGCCATTAACTTCCTGGATGCTCATGATAATCTAGTTAGGGAGACAAGTGTATTGTAGTTGTAGTCTTCCACAAGGAGAGCTGGTGATTGTTAAAAATAATTCAGCGTTCTGTTAATGGTCACATTTCCATTCTTTGGGATCCTGTTCTTGTCAAAGTATGTTCCTGCATTCTAGCAAACTATCAAACCCACGAAATAAACCCTGATTATCTGTCTATCACAAGTATGAGAGGGCCCAATCTTCCTGTAAAGACTCAAGCAGGGTTCAGTCTTTTGGAACCAAGCCTCTAAAGTGGATTCTGTGGAAACTTCAGACAGTTAGTGTCATAGTTGAGGTAAATTACAGAACACAATTGGTGTCAGCAGAGAATTAGAGAATTGCTAATGTAGCATCCCCACTTGCCCTCCTTTTCACATACTATACTTGGTGTCAGAAGTATTATGAGAGTGACTGCAGAGCAGGCTGCTTTCCCTTTATTTACACCTGAATATGAATATGAGCAAAAGCATTCAGGAATTAAAAGCAGAGAGCATGTAACCTTTGCTGGTAAATAAAGAGACACACTAAGATGGAATATCATGAAGAATGAATTAGTGTTGAGCTATCAAGCTTATGTGGTTCTATAACAAGGATGGGGTTCAGAGGAGAATGGCTAAAGGCTCCATTATGTAAATTGATGTTTTTATTAATTATTTGAAAATTTCGTATTCTCCCCCAACTCCTCACATATCCATTATCCAATCTTCCAACTCCAATCCACCGAACTTTCAGATTTCTTCTCCCCTCCCCCCTTATTTAGTCTAATTTTTGTTACCCTACTACTCTTGGGAATGGGACCTACACTGTAGGTTGGTGAGTGGCTAACCTACACATCATTAAAGAAAACTGACTCCCCTTCTCTCAACAACTAGGAAAATGCCAACAGTTCCTCAGCTAGTGGTGGGATTTTGTGTCTGCCTCCCCATCCATGCTGGCATTTTGTCTGGCTTGAATTTTCCCAGGTCTCATATATACTTTCATGACTGTTGTATGTTCATATGTATAACTGCCCTGCTGTATCTAGAAAACACTTATTTTTTTTTTACCTACTACCTTTTGTCTTTGCAATCGTTCTATATTCACTTCTATTAAGATTCCTAAGCTGGGGTGAGCTGTATGATATAAATGTCCCCTTTAAAGCTGAGAACACCAAATTTTCTTTCTTACTTCCCATTGATCAGTTGAGTCTCTGTGCTAAGTGCCACCTACTTCAAGGAGAAACTTTTCTGACAAAGGTTGAAAGATGTACTGAGCAATAAATAAGTCATTAGGAGTCATTTTAATATTATGTCCATTTAATAGAATAACAGTATTGAGATCTCCCTTAGGACCTATCTAGCCACAAGTTCTTGACCTCATTATGAGGCCTTAGAGACAATCACGAACTGGTTGGCTACTATCATAACATTCATGCCAGTATTGCTCGAAAGAGAATAATATTGTCAAGCAAGGTAGTGTTGTTGCTTGCAAGGTTCAAAGGTAAGTGAGACTGGTGATTAATTTTCTTCTCTTGTAGCATGTGAACTACCCTCCAGTACCATGAAAGCTAGCTAGTAAGGTTAGAGCACCCAACTAAATAGCTGTTATATGAAACTGGATTCAAATTGTGTCTTCAAAATCATACTGTCTGACTTCTCTGATTTTCTGCACAATGGTTTATTTCAGACAACAACTGGAGCCAAAAGAGGTACCAGGCTGGGCAAACTAGAACCATTTTAGAGGTTCTGATTCAGTGGAAAATGATCAATGTCCACAGCTTTTTAAAGTTGTCAAACAGCTACCAGCTACTCCAAGGCCACCTTCTCCGAAGGACTCTGCTCTCTGCAGGCTGAATGATGCTTCTCTGTCTCTATGCTACATCTTCCAAGCTTAATATCATTATACTAACTTCAGTGATAGTTCTATCCTAGGAGCAGTGGTGGAAATACTTGTGGCTGAGTATGGGAAACAGAAACATGAAGCACAGGGATATTGGTGGTCAAGAGTGGCAGTTAACTGGAGTTAAAAGACTTTGCAAAAAAAGCAAAAATATTGGATACTTAAATAATGAGTGTCAGAAATGAAGGAAATACATTTTCAATGAGTGTAATCCTAGCAGCAAAGTGAAGAAGTGGTACTAGGAAACATAGATGGCAAAGTCAAAACATACAGTAGTTTGGTTCAAATGGACCCAGTTTAAGATGGGCAACAAAATATGGAACCACTCATTTAGTAGAATCATTTGGGCCACTGAATGACTGGGGTAGGAGAATGAAAGAGATGGGTTGATGCTACCTACCTGCTCAACTGGCACTGAGGTGTGAGATATTTTCAGGATAAAAGTGAGAGTTCGTGATATTGCTGTAGCAGTTTGTGATGCTGCTGTTGAATTTCCGATAGAAATTTTTTTGAGCTTTGCCAAGGAAAACAGTTCCCTAAATGGAAAATGTTTCTGTTACCTAATTTTTAATTGTTAAAAAATGTCGCTAATTCAAGTTTAAGGCTAGTATCAATAAACCAAATAATACAGGGTGGAACTGTTGAAATCAAAATAATTTAAAAACTCTCTCCATACATTTATGAATACTTAATTTAAATGTAAACTTTATATACAACTGATCAAAGCATTCACTGGGGACTGGGATTACTTCAGTGGTGCATACTCAGTTAGTCTGTCAGTGTACTGCTCGTTGTTAAGGACAATGGGGTTTCTATACACAATATGAAAGCAATTTAAATTACCCAAATGCATCCCTTTAAGTAGCTGTCATCACCATCTTTGAAAACAGCTTGTCAGACTAATTCTAGATTTATTTAACTGGACTTGTCAGGATTTTACTGGTAGACCACTTCACCGTTATCTCACACTTAAAAATTGCTGCTTACAGATTTCATTCAAAGAGCATATATAACAAGTTAGGTATGCGGCTATTCATGATAGAAAACACTTTTTTCGTGGGAGAGTGCTCTGTTTAAAATTAAAATGTGGTTTTCATCTCTCTGAGAGCAAATAAGGCAAGGGAATAAGGTACATGAAATGGTACGGTTGGTTTTTGTTTTTTGTTTTTTTTTTGTTTGTTTGTTTGTTTTTTAGTTTCTGTTTGGGACTTATTTAGAGTTAGCTAACAGACGCCTGTTCCTAATTAATTTTCTTAATACTGGGTTTAGATTTTTGAGATTATAACATAATAACATTCCCCCCTTCTCTTCCTCCCTCTAAACCTTCCCATGCACTCTTTCTTGGTGTCTTTCAAATGCTTGGCCTCTTTTTTCACTAATTGTTGTTACATACATACATGTTTATACATACACATATGTATCTCTAAATACATAAACACAACCTGCTCTGTCTATATACTGCTATTTCTATGCATGCTTCTAGAGCTGATTATTTCATGTTGGATAACAACTTGGTGTTTTCTTCCCTGGGGAACACTATTTTTCAGCATTTCTTAGTTGCTTTTAGCACTTGGACCTTCCCCCACCCACTTTACCATTCTCAAAAAAACTAAAACAAGGTCTACTGTAAGATCAAGCTATGCTATAATTTGGCATATGCTCAAAGGAATTGACATCCTATTTCACAGATACTTGCTCAATCATGTTAATTGCTCCCCTATTTATGATAGCTAGCAACTTAATTGTCCCACAACCAACAATGGAAAATAAAAATGTGGCAAATATACAGTATAGAATACTATTCACCTACAAAGGAAAGCAAGGATGTAGGTTTTAATCAAATTCTTTAGAACCAGGGACTTTGTGGCTTATATGAGGGATTAGACCAACTAGATCAACAAGGGCTTAACATTTTTATCCTGTTCTTTTTGCTGATTGCTCTTTTTCAATGCAAAATACTAACTCCAAGACATCTTGTTCTTGTAAACAGCAACATCTGCAGAATAGACATACTATTGTATGAAGGCCTAAAATGTTTCTGACCACTTCCAAGCACTATAGAAAAAAAAATCATTTGTTGTCTGCTAGAAACTGGAGTACTTCAAACATTTACCATTACTCTAATGTCTCTCCATGGATGCTATTTGAAAATTACTGTGATGATCAGGTAATTCTAACCTGCCTTCAGCCAAATATCTCCTGTCAGAACTCTTCATGTACTATATAGTCTTTCCTGTAGTCAAAAATTATACATATTTAGCAAATTCTAAGGAAGGTCTCTGTTAAGCATTGGTTATTCAGTAGTGACCAAGTCAACTGCCTCTACTATAATATGCCACAAGATCCTTAGCTTTCACTAAAAGCAGTTCATTTTCCTAACTCAGTAAATAGCACAAATCAGTTGTCAACACCAGTTTCATCTGATACACTGTTTTGTTATTTGTACCCCACTCCCAACCCCCAGGAGCTGAGGATCAATCCCAGGACCTTGTGCTTGCTATGCAAATAGTCTACTGCTGAGCTAAAGGCCCAACCCTATCATGTGATGTACTTAATGCTTCCCACTTCCTCTCTAATACTCATCTTCAAATCAGTCCCATCAATTATGAAACTTTTCTCCAATTAGAATAGTTTTTATAAAACACAAGTCCGTATTACTTAATAGGAAAGGGTTTCATCTCTATACCCCGTTCAGTACTTTCTCTTTTAATTTCTTGCAATATTTAAGTAGTGTGCTTTGTATTGGAGGCTAAAATGAAAAGGCACATTTACCTGTTTGATGGGAAATTTTTCCATTCTCAATTTTCTCAGAGACCCAAAACATTATTTTTCTGACCTCAGTGCTCTTCAGGGCACCTATAATGATCACCTGGTATTGATTCCTCCTTGAGATCCGTGCTATGGCAATGTGACCTCTGACTCCACATTTTCCCATTGAAATGTCTGTTTGGCTCCTGCTAAGCAGCAGCCCACGTGTTATGTCCTTTGAAGCTGAAGTCTCAGTCTAAAATTTCATTTGCTATTACACTTTCTATTCTTCCAGCAAAAGGAAAGGTTCAAGGAGTGAACACCATTCTTTCAGCAGCGTTATATTCTATTAGACACGGCACAACATCTGAAATTGCAGGCTCAAACAGTGGGTCAAACACACAGCAGTAAGTGCTGGGCTTTGAAAGCCTTTTTTCCCCCACTTTGTTCAAAAAAATTCTATGAGCTCCATATTGTTCTAGCACACTGAGACTTTCCTAAATAACTTATATTCAGACTTTTGCTTTGTTGTATCCCTAGAATTTCACTTATGAAGTAAGGTTCACAGGGGTCAAAGAAATACAGAAGTATCCGAATGCTAAGACTGTCATTATAAAGCCAAGAACAGTATAAATGCTGGCATTTGCCTCAGGAGAGCAACTGTGTTTTTAAAACCTATTATCATCCTACAGCTTTTGTGTATCTCAGAGCTTTAAATCAATACATAATCTTATCAGAATGTTTTGTTCATTTAATAAATATTTACTAAGAATATCCTGTGAGACTGTGAGCCAGGCCTTTCTCATGTAAAGGGGATAAAGGCTCATGGTGTTAATTAGACATTTATTTGAAGAATGCAAAGGAGAATATCCACAGTTCTCACAATAGATTTTCTCTCTGTTTTCTTCTAGTCATCCAATAGTATATGACAGGAAACTATGAGAAAGGACTATATTGTGAATTTGTTGAATGAGGAAGAATGATGCCAAAGAAAGGCAATGCTATACTACCTTAGGGATTTTGGCATAGACTTTTGTTCATTCACTAAATCATGTAGTGAATATCACCTATGTTCCAAAAGTACATTAGATGCCATTGTGCATGCTGGGAATATCAAATCTCAATGAACCTCAGTTTTCATGGGAGAGGGAATTATCAAGAAATGTTACAATTATCCAGTTATAAAGCCAGAAAACTTCTATGAAGAGATTATGAACCTAATGTTAAAAAACACAAGCCATTCATAATTGCCTTACTCTTAAAATACAAGTCAAGACTGTTAGGATGTTGGGTAGTTTCACAGAGAATAAAAATCCCTGAGTAAGACATCTTTGTCAGCATGCGTAGACTGATAATCTGAGTATGTTCTAACAAAAATGTGTCATAACAATGTTATGACAGAAGCATAACTTAGGGAGTAACAGATCTCCCACTAGAGACCCTTTAATCTAGACCTACATCAGATTTTTCTCATCTATGATATAGGATACTACTGTCTCTTGTGGAATTATCGGGAAAAAAATGAATTATACAACTTAATTACTGAATCTACTCTTGTAACTAATATTAAAGGGACCAGCTGCCCCTTTCAGCAGCCATGACAGTAACACGTGCTTGCCATGACCTTGCCTAGGTCACTAGGAGGTCAGATGCCTGCCTCGTGGCAAGGAACCAATCAGAAGTTAGCTGGTGGCGCTATGCTTTATGGCTCTGGGTGTGCTTTACAGACAAGTGCACAGCAATGACACGCAGAGCATAGCAACCACCCTGAGAGGGCCGATGGCCATAACAACCAATTGGCCAATCAACACAGGGCAAGCCCTCCAAGCCTGGAGGCACACCAATTCTGAGCCTGTACGGACCCCTAGACACTCCCCTTATGCTGCCCTACAAGATCTCTCTGCAGCCGGTTGGAGCTGTCTTTGCTAGCCATCCACCATGGCAGGTGGGTGAAAGACCCGAGCTAACATGGGGTTAGCTCGATAAACAACAATAAAGCCTCATGCAGTTTGCTGCAAGTTTTTGAATCTGCCTGGTGATTGGGATGACCAAGTCCTGGGCTGTAATCCCAGAGGCCTGAGTTTTCCCGGGGGGTCTAACAATATATGCAAATATATGCAAATACATTATTTTTCTGGTGTCGTGTGTGTGTGTGTGTGTGTGTGTGTGTGTGTGTGTGTGTGTGTGTGTGTGTGTGTGTAAGAGACAGAGACAGAGACAGATTTTTTTTTTGACATGAACACCCCATACTTTGATTTGTTTTGTCCATGGTTTAATCTCCAATACAAGTCATAGACATATTCAAAGATAACTTCTTGGCCATGTCATTTCACAAACACTTCAATCTGAACATTTCAAAGCCCAGACCATCAGCCTCTGATTTTATCATATTGCCACAGTATTTCTCAGGGCAGCAGCAGAGTTCACAGGACTGCCCAAGCTTCAAAGTGATACTTGTCTTTTCTTTGTCCATGAAACTCCATATTTAGCAGTCTAAGAAAAGGTGTGTTGACTTTCAAATCCTACTGTGAGCCATATTATTTCTCTGCTTCTTGAGTCTATATGGCATGTGGGGGACCAAATAATTCTGTTATGGAATATTTTGGGGCCCAGCCTCCAGCTCCTACAAACATGGAACACCAGAAAGTTCCGACCCACTATTGCATTGTTAATGCCAGTAAGGCTACTGTTGTTTACAATGGCCTCAGGGTAATATGCCTCCTATTTGCATCTCTGTGGGCCTAAGCATCTGAATAGACCTGCACCTGGGCAGAGGTATGAGATGTGTGAGTGACTAGGGAGGAAAGGAGTCAGGGGTGAGCAACTAGAGGAGAGAGGAGAACAAGGAGAGAAATGGAAAGGATGGTTAAGAAACAGCAGAAAAGATGGCAAATAAAGAAATTACTCTAGTTCTACAACATCGAACTGAGAGCTCTCTAAAGATGACAAGATGCCTGTGTTTGATCTTTATTGCCGCTGGGTTGCTAGGAGTTTCCAGGTCCACACACCCCCCACTCAGGCCGAACCTCATGGGTTAAGGCTGAGACATCGTGGTCACAACAATGGCAGGCAGGGTGGCACTCCTTAAAGAGATAACAGGTATCAGTCACCCACTGTAATAAAGTCAAAGTGTCCCCCAGAATGAATGTGCCACTTTGTGATTTACTTTGTGGACCATATCCATAATTGTGGTATGCTGTAATCTCACATCATTCTTTACATCCCAGCCACTTACTCTTAATATGCTCACTGTTCCCTCTGCATGAACTATTTTGCCCTAAATTTCCACTGAGGTCACTGACTCAACTCTAAAACTGCACCCCCTAATTCTGCTCTTTTATTAACATAAGAGCATCATTCGAAACTATCCGTGGACTCCTCTAACATTAGAGTGCAGGTGATCATTCTAACCCTACATCTGACAGGTTTCACATTCTTTCTGGGGAGTTACAATGGGCTCACTGTCCATCCTGCTATGACACTACTATTTCTTTCTACCATAATTTTGCCTCTGAAGTCAAGGGAACATTCTTTGGCATTGCAAGAATAATGTCTGGATTCAAAGCAATTCTCTCTTCAGTTTTGACTCTTTTACCCATAGTTATATCCTTTGGAAAGAAGAACAGAAACAAAAAGGGAAATAAATATTAGAAATTTTCCCTCCCTGTGGTTATGTACTATGCTCTGATTTTCACTGTACAGTTCTGTGCTTTGCAACATATCTTACAGTTGTGGTCTGGCATCAGAAGTCAAGCTTCAGGCTTCCCTACGGCCATTTGAAAATGAAAACCATTTTCCTCCTCATGCATTTAACTTCATAGGAACCTTGCCATCATCTTCCCTTTGCCCATCTCCAGCCAAGTGGAGATGAAGAACAGTGGGGCTGACCATTACCACCAGACAATGGCATCCAGTAATCGACCATTGCTCTTCCATCTGCCTACTCACAGCTCATCTAGAAGCCTAAGGGAAGTCTTTGGCACAGAGATAGAAGACAAATGGCCACTGATAAAAATCATCGTGGCTAAATACATTTCTCTCCTTTAGGTTCATTCTTTCACCCATAGCCCTACTCACTAGGCCTTACTCTGACATGTTTATGTTCCTGTTTATTTTATTCATTTGGCTTCCAGCCTACAAAATATTTATTTATTACCTCTTTCTGGTCATGCAATTATTATAATGGGGATAAAAGTGTAAATAAAGAACATTTGCTGGCATATAGCAGGCACTCAAATATACCTTTAAGTGATAAATTGATGACCTGGAAACTCAGTATCTATCCTAGACAATATTAGGACATTATACATAATATAAATTAGGCTATAAAGCAAAACTGTAATTTATTGATTGCCACTTGAATTAAATGATTTTAGAAGAGTGTAACTGGTAAATAATAAGCACAAAGTCAAACCCTGTACTAATTATTATGACTTTATAGAAAATCAAGCACATTTTTCAGAATAAATATGGAAGGAATAAAAGAGATTTAATCTGAACTACAGCTAAAGTTTGATTAACTATTTGCCAAGGGACCCAAGGAATATAGGCTTGCTGACTGCAGTACAATGTGTGTAAGGCAGATCCAGATACTTCATTGGAAGACCAAGAATGAAATGAAAATGACAGACTGGGTCTAATGCCTGAAAATATGTGGAAATTCCTACTACATGAAAATATAAGGCTTTTCCTTTGTGTCCCAGTTTTTCCCTTTTGACATTGTGCTTGGTATTAACCAATTAATAACATTCTTTAAAATTTTTTAAATTTAAGAAATGAGGATGAATTGTACCATTCATGTTTACTTAGCATTATCAGTTTTAGGTGCAGATACAACATTTAAGACAAGTGAAGTGAAAATAAACAAGTTACACAATTTTGTAGAACAATTTTTATGTTGCATATATGTTAGACTTGACAGAATACTGGAAACGCTACAAACAGAACACAGGGGAATCCCATGCTTCAGTACCATAAAGATATGTTAAAGTGGCTCCCAAATTATTCATAATATCATTTTTGAACAAGTTTAAAAGGACAATGGAACATGGTGCAGCAAGGATGCATACTATGTCCAACTTTCCTTATGCAACTTGCTGGCATACATTATTCAACCACAATGGCAGAAAGTGAAGAACTACAAGAATAGGAAATACATGGTAACCCCACAGTTCCTTTTTCTTTCAGTCTTGTGTGGCTCTTCAATAATAAAGTATTGCAGTAATCTTAAATATGATATTACTAAGTGAAATGAAGACAGTCATATAATAAAATGGTTTGTCCAGAGTTGGAGAGATGTTAAGATTACCTGTTCTTCAAGAGCACCTGAGTGTGATGCCAAACACCCATATCATGCCCCCTCACAACCGTATGTAACTCCAGATCCAGGACAGTGTGATAACTTTGGCCTCTGTAGGCACCAGCATTCATGCTCATGTGCCTACACACACACACACACACACACACACACACACACACACACACACACTATACATAATTAGAAATAAAAATAAAATAGGTCTTTCTTAAAAAGGCTCACAACAAATACATTAAAATCAGACATTAACTAGGAGTTTAAAAAGAGATTTCAATAGCCAATTCCACGAGGTTTCAGTTATGATAGATATAGGCCCATCTCTTCATAAATATTAATAGCCCACATATACAAATTGCCTCATTTGTTATTAAGAATATTTATTTGTGTGTTTGAAAGTTTCTCCATCAGTAAAGTTCATGAAAATGTTTAGGATGATTGTAAAGCAGAAAAAAAAATGAAATGTTACTATCCCAATTCATAAAATTGGTTCAGCGTGTACCCACTCACAATAGGAATCAATAGTCACCTGCAATAGACTTCCATTTATGCTCAGCCACATTTCATTTTACCATTCAGCAGCAGAATTTCCAACTTATAAATCATATATCACTGTACTGTGTGAAACCTTCAACAGTATCCGAGTGCAATTAGAACAAAATCAGAACCACTGAAGATAATGAGTATTGGTTTTGAAATAGTTCAGAAAATAAATTCCACTAGCATGCCTTTTTCTTTTTCTAGAAGACACTACATAGCTATATTCCCAGAGTTGGCTTATTCTCTTTTGTGTTTTTTGCTTGTTTGTTTTTTTGTTTTTTGAGACAGGGTTTCTCTGTGTAGCTTTGGACCCTATCCTGGCATTTGCTCTATAGACCAGCTGACCTCAAACTCACAAGTGCTGGGATTAAAGGTATGCACCACTATCTCCCGGCTGACTTATTCTTTTTTAAAGATGTTATTTTTTAAATCTTTAATCACATGTAAGTGTTTATCTGTGTGTGGCGGTATATGCATATAAGTGCAGGTGCCTGTAGAGGCCAGAAGAGGGCTCAAAATCTCCTGAAGCTGGAGTTTCAGATGGCTATGGGCTGCTTGATGTAGATACTGGAAACTAAACTCTGGTCCTCAGAGAGAACTGTGTATGATTTTAATAAATGAGTTATCTCTCCAGCCCATCTTCTTTTAGGATTACTTTATTTATTTATTATTTATCTATTTATTTATTTAGTGTGGTATATGGGTATGTGTTCTTGTATGACACTACTTGGATGTGGACATCAGCAGACAACCTACCAGAGTCAGTTCTTTCCCATGCCTGACCATATGGTTTCCAGGGATCAAGCACAGTCATCTGGCTTGGCAGAAAGTACCTTCATTTCCCTGCTGAGCCATCTTGTCAGTCCCAATTGTGTAAGTTGTGGGTAAAAATATTTTCCAGAGAAAGGTCCTCTCCTTATTTGGTTTGTGTTATTGTTGCTACTGCTTTAATTTACAGACTAGCTTATATGCTTTGTGTTCACATATTAGGGTCATGTGTTTATTGGTTTTTATCTTAGAATGTAATCAGAAAAAATCTAGTTATCACTATGTCCTCATCATGTCAGAATGAGTTAATATTTGATTTGGAAATCTTTGTGTGGTTTGTCTTCTTCAGGAAGAAAAAAAAAAAACAGCTTATTTCTAAAATGCACACCACGAGTATGAACCCACTCATTGTAGGTAAATTAAAAGGCACGTTATAGCCAAGAGCACTGCCTTAACAGAGTATTAGCAACAGTAACTACAGACAAATCAATCTAGAGCACAGCCATCATTCATTCACATTCCATCCTGTCAGATTCTGTTCAATCTCATCAACTCTGTGGACCATCCCTACAACAGCCATTCTTCTCAGGTACAATTAACCATTCGTGAATCCACACATCTGTATCTACTTATATCAACACTAGAGTGTATAATCTGCTTAAGTCTTCTGATATGTGGCTCTTCTATTGACTGAATCATCCATTTGAACTCAGAGCATGGCGATTTATCAACCTTGCCCTCATAACTATTTTACAATAGCAATCAAACATTTTAATGAATTTTATGCTTTTAAACTAAACATAAAACATCCTTATCAGACTCAGTTTAAACATATATAGGCACCTATCACTAGTCTGGGCACCTGTCAATCATAATTTTAAAACTATGGTCAATCATCTTAGTCCTATGTTCACAAACTAAGAATGATTTGTACATTTGTGAATAGTTATTTTTGTGATTATAAATTGATTATAGTATTTTTCCTTTTCCTTTTCTCTGTGCAAACTTTCCTACATGTCCCTATACAAAAAATGATTTTTATAATATGCAAAAAATGGTTCAACATCCATAACAAAGTTCTACTGAAACTTATAAGGTTCTTGTAATGTAAAATGTTTTTGTTTTTTTACTCTTTAACTCTTTTGGCCTTTTGGGGATCCTGCTACCCAGCTTCCAAATAAATTACACATAGAGGCTTATTTTTAGTTACAAATGTCCAGCCTTAGCTTGACTTGTTTCTTGCCAACTTTCCTTAACTTATATTATCCCATCTATCTTTTGCCTCTGGGCTTTCTTGTTCTTACTTCTGTAAATCTTACTCTGTGGGTTGCTTTGTAGCTGAATGGCTGGGTATCTGGCCCCTGATGTCCTCCTCCTTCTTTTGTTCTCTTGCTCCACTCTTACGCATATTTTTCTTCTATTTATACTCTGTCTGCCAGCCCTGCCTTTCCTTGTTCCTGCCTCTCTATTGGCGATTCAGCTCTTTACTAGGACCACCAGGTTTTTAGACAGGCACACTAACACAGCTTCACAGAGTTAAACAAATGTCGCATAAACAAAAGTCAAACACCTTAAAATAAAATTCTACCACAGGGTTCAATACACACTACTCCAAAAAGAGGCACCTAGGCACCTAAGAAGGCAAACCAGGAAGGGTAGGCTCATTGCCAGCTTCTTTGGTATTCTGAAGTCAATACAATAAAAGCTAGGAAAGGTTTCCTGATCACCTCTTTCAACAGTTGCTAAGACCATCATAAGACCATAATTCCCTACCTAAGCTTACCTGTTTCTCTGGTTCACAATTTCCCATGGCTACTTGGTCAAGAAGCCATGCAGAACTTGTACTAAATATATCCATATGCTTTATTTTGTTAATGTGCCTCTTGTTATAGGAACCGATTACCTATGACATATAAGATTTTTTTCTTTGAAAAACCCATCCAAATAGAATAGTAGTGATAGAGTTGGACAATGACATTTTAGAAAGTATAACCAACTGAACTTTTAATATTTCCTACCTGATCCTACAGAAAACAATCATGGAAAGAGTTGCTATATTAGTCAGGGATATCTGACTGAAAAACAAAGAAACATATGTTTTCATGAATTTTAGGGAAAAATAGCTCTCTTCAAAACTTCCCCATGTGCCCTATCCCCTACTCTACAGTGTCCACAGACACTTGTAGGAAAGTGCACTTGGTATGCAACTCTACTAGTGTTTTCTAAAGCAATGTCAAGGTTTATGAGGGTAAACCCAACATCTTTTCTAATTGATTGACACTTGTAAAAATACTTCATGCAACTACAAATTGACCTAAACCTGAGGAAATTCTTCTCAGGCAGGCCTTTGTACTAATTTACCCAACTTCTCATGAAAATGGGTTATGTGATGAAATGGATTGAAGAGCACTGATATTTTTTCTCAAGTAGTATGCTGCTGCTCCACTTGATGATACATCTTGAAATAAAGTCAATATTCTTTTTAGCTTCCAGGATAAAAATAAAGAAAAGGAGGAAGGAAGGGAGGGGGAAGGAGGAGTAGGTTTGTTCTTAGACTTCATAAACTACTGGAATAAATACGTTGACATTTCATTTATTTGATCATAAATTCCAGGGTAATTAAAATGAAATGCTGAGAGAAAATTAGTATGTCATTTTTTGTACCAAATAGCCTTCCTCAGATATGTTTATGCTATGTTTTTATTTATTGACTTCCTCACCTCCATTTTCAATATCCAACACTTAGAAAAGTGTAAGTGCTTGTCCACAAATGCAGCTTTCCATTTCTAATTTTTCCAAGGAATCAACAAATTTGAACAGCTGACAGAGTCTGTGATTTTCTACTCAGCACTACTGCCGGAAGTCAACACCTCCTCTGGGCAAATCCACACTGAATGAAGTTCCCTTTGTCTCTAGACATCTTAAGGAAACAAGATATAAACTGACAAAAGAGGAAGAGAGATCTTTTAAATTGTGCCTATTCGGATCACATTTAAGCAGCCATTTTTTGGGTCTTTTCAACACTTATAAAAACATAACAAAACCAACAAAAACAGCCAAGAGGCTTTAAAATATTTTCCAAAGTATTCCTTTCTAGGGTAATTGGAAATGATGTTCAATAATGGGCAGTAGGCCATAAATATTATGCCCTGAATCTGAAGTTAAAGACGGTCTCTATGAATAGCTTGCATCTCCTCAAGTTAAAAAAGAATCAAATCAGTCTCTCCCAGGCCCTGGCAGTCTTAATGAAAAATGTATCATACATGGACACACATAGCCCCAAAATGCATGACGACATGTGTAATTGCAGAATGCTGGTTATTAAAACATTAGCCACACACATTCTTTTCTACTTAATGGTAAAATAAAAATTAAAAAAAAATAAAAACCACTGAAAGTGTTGTTTCTAACTCGTTCACTTCCCCTTACAAAGAAATAGTGTTTAGATACTCTTTGCCTTGGCCGAGGAGCCAGAGAAAAGGATCTTACAATTTCAGAGCTGAAGAGAAGAGCTAGAGCATAGAGATATAATAGCTGATGAAAGTATGCTGACCAGGAAGCTTTTAAATTCCTTTCACAATCTTTTATCCAGGTATATTCTATTATAGAATACGGTAGGTTTTTAAATTGGATTTTCCTCTAGCTGTAAAAGCAAGTTTGCTGTCTCTTCCCTTTGTGGAAGCCCCAGGGCTATTAAACCACTACTTTAGCAAAGACAACAAATGGCCCAAAGCCTAAGGGAGGGCTTGAATCTTTGGGTGTTCAAAGAAAACAGAAGAGTATGTCTGTTAATCCATTTGGTATCTATTGTGGACTAATATGTACTAACAAAATTGGTAAAAAAAAAAAGAATCCTGCCATTTAGTGCTCACTATCTAGTTGAGAGAAACAAATAACAGGTAATAGTCACATCACATAAGTGAGTGACTTATTAATCATATAGACAAGATTATTGCTGTGGAAAAACAAAGCAAGGGAAAGAGAATTGAAGCTGGGGAGCATTTTACATTTTTTAATTAATTGTCAGACTGCAAAATTCAGGAAGAAATGGTATTTATGTCTCCAAACAGTGAATATTCAGGAGAAAGATTCAAGCAAATGAAACAACAAGTATAATAGTCTTGAGTTGGACAATGCCCAGCACATTTGTCAAAACACAAGGACTTGAGTAGCAAGATCATAAATGAGTGAGGCTAAATGTAGTTAATTAATTTAAGGGTGAAGAGATGATCATCAAAAGATTTAGAGTCATAATTTGAAACATACTTAGGGACCCACCAGCAGATTTGTGGAACAGCATGGAGATACTTTTATGCTCAAGCTATATGATATGTACTTGGAGATAGCATGAGCATTTTAGAAATGAAAACTTCTTTGCCTCACATTAAACGCGTAGTATAAAAGTAGTGTAGTTAACCTTGTTTAGAACACAAGAGAATTGACTATGTCGAGGAGGTTGGTGATAGGATTAGTGTGCTTCTGTAGCTCTAAGAGTTCGTGGGCAATGGTGTTACTTTCCAGACATAATCCTTATAAGGGACTGAGAACTCTGAAGACAATAGAGGAAAGACTAAAGTTTTGGACCAGTGTGGCTTGTCTCATACCTGAAGTGTTAATGATAATCTTCATACATTCCAGTTGTCACAGTGACTATACTCCTTTCTATCTGAGTCAGAGTGTCTCTCCTGAAGCTGCACAGTCAAATTGCAGAAGGCTGTTTTAACTGTGAGAATGATAGGACAGAAGCATATGTAAAATATGTAGTTATAAGTAGGGGAGATGCTGACAAGAGGCCCCTATGACAGATGTCAGATAGGTGTAAATGATGAGAGCTCAGGAGTGCTGTGCAAAACGTGGGAGGAGAGGCTCAGTCTCAAGTCATGCATGCCACCAATGTTAAATGATAATACCAGCTGCTATAAATGCTTAGTAAGAGAATAAGATGTGTCATAAGAATGCTTGGATACCAGAACTTAGTCGCACAATCTAACATGCCCATTTCATGGAACAAGAGGGTAAAAGTACATAACAAAGATAGCTTGTGGAACTCATAGTAGTCAGAAAACAGGGTTTTGAATTATGGTAGTTTGAATGTGATTGCTGCAAGCTCATGGGGAGTGGCACTATTAGGGGGTGCGGCTTTGTTGGAGTAGTTACGGCCCCCCCTGGAGGAAGTGTGTCACTGTGGAGGCAGGTTTTGAGGTCTCATTTATGTTCAAGCCATGCCCAGTGTCTGAGACCACTTTCTGTCACCTGCAGATCAAGATGTTGCTTCTCCATTCTCAGCTCCTTCTCCAGCACCATGTCTGCCTGCATGCCACCATGTCCCACCATGATGATAATGGATCAAATCTCTGAAACTGTAAGCAACCAATTAAATGTTTTCCTTCATAAGAGTTGCTGTGGTCATGGTGTCTCTTCACAGCAATAGAAACTGTTAGTATTTAGGTATTTCTACTGGCCTGCCTTTGAAGTTGTGACAGGATACTAAGATCACCACCTGTGCCTATTCACTATGTCACCTGTGCCTATTCACTATGTCCTTTAAAAGGGCCCTGCACATCTCCAATCCCTCTCTCTCCCTCTCTCTCCTTCTCTTTCCCTCTCTCTGCCTCTCTCCCTCTTTCCCTCTCTGTCTGTGTTTCTCTCTGTCTCTCTGTCTCTCTATCTCTCTGTCTCTCTCTCTCTCACCCTCTTTCCTTTCTCCCACTGCTCCTGGAGGCCAGTCTCCCCCTTTTCCCCTTTTTATGATCCTTTTCCCCTTATAAAAATTCCTTCCACTTGACCTTTGTCGCATAGTGTCTTTCTCAAACTTCTTTTTTAATTATAAGAGAAGCCCTAAGACATGTATATACTCACTATAAAGAACAGATTTTGAGATAATCAATATGCTAATTATTATGGTTTCATCATGTGATTGAATCAAAACCGTACACTGTGTTCTTCACAAGCACATACAAAATACCATCTAGTATGGATTTGTCACTGGCAAAGAAGCAAGAAAACAGGTTCTCACTAGCTGAAAGCTTAACAGAATTATGTTTGTTAAACATCAAAAAAATGAAATGCTAAGATTATAACTATATAGCAAAATAACAATGTGTAATAAATAAAAAATGGTAGTATAATGTACATCTACAAGAAATTCATGTGTGAGAAGAAAATCAAAGTGTGTCCAAATCCTGACTATTGTATTCCCATGAATATCAACAATTAAAGACAAATTTAAGCCATTAAGAATGTGTCCTCTATGAAGCATAGGGTTAAAAAAAGTAAACAAAATGAATTAATCAGGCACAGCAGCATTTCAGCCTCCAGACTGGAATAAAAGGAATAGGCATAGCAAATACTTTCTGCTAAAGGAGGCCTAGTGGGACAGAGATATAAAACAAAGATTTGATGAAAGAAAACAATACCCATTGGCCTCTAATAATTTATGAAAATGATCTGTAATCAAATCTGAGAAATTCCTATTATCTTGAAAAAAAGGAAGCAATAAGGCAAGTGAGGAGATTCCTTAAAAAATGACAAAATACAAAAGAATGCTTCCTACTTTGCTGTTTTACCAGCCATATACTGTGTAAAAACTGTTATGTGTCTGTGTTTAGTTTTTTTTTAAAATTGGAAGTGTCCCCCAAAGCTTTTGACTTCCATTTTTGCAGCTACAGCCAAAAAAAATCTAGTCTGAAATTCATGAATTCAATCAAAAATAATATTCTTTGTCTTCAAAACATCTAAATGTCACAAAAGAAGGAATATTCTTTAAATAGCTTATGGTTGTCTTAGCTTCATTTGTGGTATATCACTTCTGATGGTTTTTACCACTAAGAGTGAAATTGTTTTTTTGTAAAAGAATCTCCACTTCTTAGCAGACAAACTAAAACACCCAATGTTCTTGTCAAGTGATCTAAAAATACAATGTTAAAGAGTTTATCTCCATTGTCTGATTGCCTCCTGCCATCTTACCAACAATGAATTCTTCATTAGCACTTTCTGAATTAAAGCAACTACAGAGATGACATCATGAAGGCAATATTCATTAGATAAAATGGTATATACTCTGGGAGTCAAGATGGAATACAAAATTTCAAGTTAGCTATCTCAGCAATTCTAAAGGAAATTATTACACACACACACACACACACACACACACACACACACACACACACACACACACACACACCTGTACAGAAACATAGCAAATTATTTTAAGTCAGGCATTGGACCCAGGCATCAAATCAGGGATTCCTGTCCTAGGATCAGTGCTTTATAGGGTCAGAACCTTCTATTTGCTCAATACAAAACAAAAAAGTCAATGGAATCAAAGCAGTTGGGAGAATTGCTAGCAGAAGCAGGAAGTGACAGGAGTCCTTCAGTCTATTCTTACAACTGCCTATTATCATTGAAAGAGACTTGATTCACACTAACAAAGTAGTTCAAAAAGGAGCAGGAGGACATTTTTTTCATGTTTTTATTTTCGCACTCTACTTTTAATGTAGATGTAACAGGGGACATGCTTTGTGACTGTATATGTATTCCATGCAGGTAGAATTATGCATTTGCCAGGGAAAGGCATTTATATTAACTTCCCTCCCCATTGCTTTTGTCTTTGCCTCCTGAGTAAATTGCTTCTAAACCTCCTGGACACAGTGGTTGCTATATTTACCATGTTAGGTAAATCTCACATGTTTTTGACACCTTGTAAGAGCATGTGAGATGTCATTGATTTTTGTTGGTCTTTTTGTTTGTTTGTTTGTTTGTTTGTTTGTTTGTTTCAGACAGGGCTTCTCTGTGTAGCCTTGGCTGTCCTGGAACTCACTCTGTAGACCAGGCTGGCCTGTGACTCACAGAGATTCACCTGCTTCTGCCTCCCAAATACTCATATGTTCTTTTATGTTTTCGGAAATTCTGTCTTTTCCATTACAATTAAACTAATAGCCACAACATCTCACCTTTACATAGGACCCTATAATGGTCAAAGACCATGAATACTCTGTTTTAAGAAATATGTCCTTTGTCTCTTTGGAAATAGTGCCTCCCCATTTGGGTCTATCTGTAAAGTTACCTGTCTGAGAATGGTTCAGTTTGGATTAAAACACTGCAGTTGATATAACAAATCTATCTGAATCTGCATCTCCTTGCATTCAATAGCCTGACGGTGTGACAAAGCCAAGTGCCTATTAAGTGCTGGTCAAGAAACATTCAACAATAAAGCCAGTTTACCTGAGTTGATTTTCATCAGCAGCTGCATAAATTATTACATTCTGTGCTCTTCTGTTCTGCACGCTTACTGACCAATATGTAAATGAGGTAAGGTAGCCAGTATCTTGACAAGCAGCTACAGTTTTATTCTTTATTACAGAAAAAAATATCCCCCCAGGAAAAGAAGTTTTTTAAATCCCTCAATGTCAAGCAAGTCAGAAAGTATTAGTTCATAATACACTTTTCTAAATGCTTAAACATTAAAGATGATGAGATACAAAGGAAAACAGAAAACTCAGCACAGAGAATAAGGTGAGACCTTAAGAGGATACAGGGGAAAGAATTGCACCTGGTTTCCTCTATCAATCTGTCTATTATCTATCTATCTATCTATCTATCTATCTATCTATCTATCTATCTATCTATTTCTGCCTATCCACCTATCCACCCATCCATCCTTCCATCCATTGATCCATCCATCCATCTTCCTCTCTCCCTCCCCTCTCCTTCCTTCTCTTATCTAATTATTCCTTTTTTAATTTTTATCTTTACTTTCACTTCCCCATTTACTCTCATGAAGGGGGAAATGCTGACCACACCTGCTTGGGGCTGGCACAGACACCACTGAAGTAGCAAGGGTTTAATTATCAGAAATGCACACACTGGGCTCTCTTTTTCCCTCTCCCACCTGGCTGAGCGAAAGAGCAGGCATCGGTGTAAACCTGGTCACTGGCTCCATTGCATGAGTACTTTCTTAATAAACTATCTGTGATCAATCTAGTTCTGACTCCATATTGCATTCATCTTTACTCTTCCCCTCTTCTTCCTTCCTTTTTATTTACATTTTATTCATAGTAATAGAAAAAGTCATAATTTGCTTTAGATATCTGACTGTAGCTGCGAGACTCAGAAATAAACTTGTGTGACTCAGAGTGGGTGGACAGTCCTTCACAGCCATAAAAACATGATGATACTAGTAGGAGACTCTCCATTCTTTTTATGCTCTCATCCAGCTAATGTCTTGAGTTACTGTGTACCAAACAGCATCTCAGACACTAGGAATTGAAGTGAAAACAATACCTAGGAAATATAGGTTATTTACAAACTCAGACAATAAAGAAAAAAAACAAATTTCTAAAATATCAGGTCAAGTTATGATTAGACAGCTCTAAAGCTGTCTTATAGAGCATAGCAAGCTTAAATAGGATGGCCTCATTGAAAATTGCACTAAAACACAGTAAGTAAAATACAATTTTATAATGTCTGATATAAAAGAATAATTTATCAGAGACAATCAAATACATTTGTTGATAGCATAGTTCCTTAACTCTCAGCTAATATCACAACTACTTGTTAAAAGACACATAAAACAATATATTCTGATAAATATTACTATCACTTGTATGCATGATACTATTTATCTACTATATAGGACACAGGGCTGAGTTAGACCTCGACTTGGACCTTTGTCAATTTATAATCAGATACTTATATACAAGCAATTATAGTGCAAAAAAAGACTATAATAAAAACAAATGAGTATTAAACAATCTACAGATTATCACAGGAATTATTGTTTTATATCATAAAATGAATTATGGCCAGCCTCAGCTTCAACCTCCTCGTGGCTTCCTGCCTCACTCAATATAAATGTAAAAGGCCTAGCAATGACCTTCAAGGCCCTACATGATTTGTCTGCTATTACATTTCTGACCTTCTTTCTCACCGCTTGTCTCTATAGTTCACTGTGTTCAGTCATACCGAATTGCTTGCTGTTTTCTAAAGTGAAAAATACTATCCAAGATGAAGGCTTTAGAACTGGCTTTAAATATCCATGTGGATCATTACTTCTTTCAAGACTTTATTCAAATGTTACCTTCTCAATGCAGGGGAGATAATATGACCTCTTTTCTCTCCTGTAATGGCTTCCTTATTCCACTGTAGTTGGCTTCTACCAACTACATATGGAGAAAGTCACTTGGGTGCTATATATGTTATCTTTAATTTCTGCTAATTAAAACACAAACCCCATATATCTAGGAAGTTTCATATCTTAATTCTACATGTATTCTAAGAATTAGGACAATTTCTGAAATACGGTAGGTTTCTGTATTATTTAAGAGTCTCTAGAGGAATAGAAATAGAATGGGAATATATATGCATATATATGGGACATATTATATATAATGGGGACACACATACATACATACATACATACATACATACATACATACATACAGAATTTATTAGAGTGGCTTGTGGTCCATCAAGTCTAACAATTGCTATCTACCAGTGAAATGTCCAAAAATCTAGTAGTTCTTCAGTTCATAAGACTGGATGTCTCTCTGGGTGGTGGTGGTGCATGCCTTTAATCTCAGCCTTTGGTGCGGGGGGGGGGGGGGGCAGAGGCAGGCAGTTTGAGGCCAGCATCTTCTACAGAATGATTGACAGGATAGCCTCCAAAGCTACACAGAGAAACCCTATCTCAAAAAACAAAACAAAACAAAAGACTGGATGTCTCAGCTGTTCTTCAAAAACCCAACACTTTAATACCAGTGAAAGAATGGACTTCCAAGTGAGAGCAAGAGCAAGCAGGCAAAGAGAGAACAAGCTTCCTTCTTCCATGTCCTTTATACAGGCTGTCAGAAGAAGGTATGGTCCAGATTAAAAATGGATCTCTTATTTCAAAAGATCTTGATTAAAGGTGAATCTTCCCACCTCAAAAGATTACAAGTTGGTCTTCTAACTTCAATGATTTAACTGGTAAAAAAAAAATTCTCTCAGAGATGTGCCCAGCCACTTGTGTTTTAGTTAATTCCAGATGCAGACAAGTTGCCAACACAGAGTAGCTATCAGAATGCCCTATAAGTTCCTATGAAAAATGAATGAGTGATGAGCTTCAACAGGAGGGTAGACATAGTAAAAGAACCAGAAATGGCTTAGTATGTGAGTTACTACCATGAAGATAAAGACAGGGAAGGCGCCCCTGTACAAATCTGCCTCACCTCCTATTATTACCCTTTCAGAATGTCTAAGATATTTTCAAACAGAGCTAAGTTCAAGAATTTTCTTAGGTAACTTTGTAGTGAGTAAGTATGAGTCATGGGATGTAATGGCAGAGCACACTTATTTTAGTGTCCCAATGTCATTTACAAGTAGCTTCCTTTCTACCAGATGAAATCTTAGAGAGTATCAAGACTCTTTAGACCATTCTCAGAAATTGTTTCCTTTGACTCAAAGTTAGTCTCAGCTTTTCAAATGGAGTTTCAAGTCCAATTTTTTTTTCAACACCAGAACTTAATCCCTTCCTTCTGTCAGATGTAGGGGAAGGTGGGATAAGGGAAGAGGAACTAATAGTAAAGGAAGGACAGTAATTAAACTTATCTTTCTCTTCCCAGAACTTTAAGCACAGACCCTTCCAGAGCTGGAGCCAGGAAGGGCAAGAGAGAATGGAGAACAGAGTAGAATTTAAACAAGAGTGTCTCAAGTTAATGCTTATTGAATCTGAAGGCTTTTTGCAGCAGAACCCTTTTCTTATTGGTGTTTCCATGGCTTCTCAATCACTTCTGATCTCTTGCCTACTGTTCCTTAAGCACCTATAGAATCTGTATAATGAGTGGTCAGTTGTTACTTCTCAGCTCACATAATCCAGAAATGGATCTGTAGGCAGTCTCTGACATCGAACCCAAAATGCATAAAACTCTGAGAGGTTCTGCAGTTCCTCACTTTCACTGGCCCATGGAAAATACTCAAACATTCCCTCAACAATAACAATTTCTCCTTGTTTTAACTATTGCCAGAGATATACAGTCATTTTTCTCTTTTGAAAATGTTCAAAGTATGTGCTGTCTGCCCAGTCTATCTGCCCACCTCCATTTTTAAAGTATCCATTATAGTATAGAATGCTCTTTAGGAAACTTTCCTTTGAAATTGTAATGAAGGAAAAAGCATACCCAATTTTTCTCCAACAGAATTAAGGCTGACATTCGTACAACCTATCTCAAAGTTGGCTTAATCTACACTTAGCAAATTGTACATTCTCACAGTAATATTGGATGAGCCTAAGAGGTATGTCATGAAGCATTGTTTATAAAAAACAAAACAAAACCAAACAAAACAAAACAGTCTATTTCACTCCTGACTTTCTACTTGGGATGGTTTCCATTTACTTAGAATTTGGGCTCTAACTTTTATTTTTGACATCTAATTCTCTGATTCTCAATTGCCCATAAAGCCAATTCTACATTCCTAAGCTTTTCTTGCAAAATACTAATATGGTCTCTTTCTTGCTTCTCAACCTTCTTTTCCATTGTGCACATATAATATTTCCAAATACCTCATTCATTCTTCTGTGAAACTCCAACTGTCCAAGTGCTCTCTTCCAGTCCATGCACTACACCTTACTATGAATACATGTAAGATTAACATGGCAGAGAATTTCCTTTTGTCCAAACATATTATAAACTTTTACTTTTTTCCTTGTTATCCAGAATAATATTTTATTCTTCTCTGGACAAGAACTCAAATGTACGTCTTACTCGTGTCATGCCCTAAAATTCCCATCTCCATTAAGCCTCTCCTGAATTCCATGGACACAATTCACTCCTTTTTATTCTATGTTGCTGTCACACTGTTGCTTTTGGCTAAGACACTAATATGTTGTGGTGTGAGCTGTGCATATTAGAGCTGCCTATGCACCAGAGAGATGCACTATGTTCACTTTAATTTGTAATGATTATTTTGTCTCAGTAGAAAAAAAATAGTGTTTTTGACTATATCTATATATAGATGTTTGAATTATTAGAAATAAGTCTAAAGAGAGAATCTTTTAGAGGGATATAAGCAGGTAGTCCTAATGCTTGTGGACTAATCATTTCTAGATACCAATAACATGCATTGAAGAATGGAAGACTATAAAAACAGGTGGGGGGCAGAGCTTGAGGAACAGGCCAGTCAGTGCTTGCTGCTCAAAATTAAGTTTAACCAGGTGGCAGAAATGAAGATATTCTAAAGAGACACTGTTTCTTTTAACCTCTATCAGACTATGGAAGCAATGGACCCCAAAGAAATGGGAACTTCCCCAGGAATCTCATACTGGGAGATGGGCTCCAGCCAAAAAGTAAATTTGTCTCTCTGGAAGAGATTTCACAGAATTCTACAGGATGAGAATAAAACCCCAGATAATGCTGGGTCAATGGTGAATAGGATCACAACTTGGCTAGGACTGCTTAGATGTGAAAATCCTTGGCCTTCTATTTAATCTTGGATCTCCCTTCAGGACCTGTAAGGTAAAACTTGAGGGGTTTGAAAATCTATAATTCCTACCTGGAGGTAGGAGCTGAAGCAGAGGTCACTCTTTTTCTCTTTCAACTTTCAATTTGGCCCTTTTACTGGCTTATTGAGGGCAGGTGGCCACACCAGACTTGAGCACAAGTTGTGAACCTGAAGTTCGATAATGTAAGGACTTGAGTTCTTATCCCTAACACCCATACGGAAGCTATGACTTGTGCTGAGGGCTGGGGGTGGAGCTCAGAAGCCAGACAATTTGGTGACATCCTTATCCAAAAAGATCTTGTTAAAAAAAATAACAGAAAGTACTATGGAAGACACCTATCAACTTCATGTTTCCATAAATACATGCACATACACATGAACATGTACATACAAACACACAGAGATAGTTTCCATATTAAGTAAAAATGAGACAGTATAAATGACATGGAGATGAGTATGTGCTTAATTGAAGAAGCAGAAGAAATATAACCATAACTCTAAAGAAATACATTAACCGAGTAGAATTTTAAAGAAAATATTCTGACAGTATTATGCAGTATGCTTTGAAACAAAACAATTCCCAGAGAGTCATTATTAGAACAGTAAATGTACAACAAGAGAAGGAACTGCACAAATGCCACAGGAATCACAGCGGAGCTGGGAATGCCTTCATCAAAGGATCAAAAAGAGGCGAAGCAAAAGATGCTCTGAATGAGGGAAGATGATTGGCAGAATGATAATACAATTGCTGTGGGAGTTCAGAAGGGGATGAAGATGATTCTTATTCTAGTTTGGACATGGTAATTTTATGGGCAAGTGAGATGATCTATTAAGTTCTACAGGAGACAGACCAAGTACAGGAAAGTTGTTGATAGGATCCACTAGAAAGGATGTGAGCTGAGAATTGCAATCATTTGGGACAAAGCCCCTACCCATTTATGATAATAAGACTCAATGAAGAATATGCTGCATATTTTAAAGAGTCACTAATTCAAAGAGTGACAAGAAGCATAACAGCATTATATTTATTCCGAGATAAGAAAAGAAAACCTGTATGCAATTCTCCTTAAGAAACAAAAAGGAATAAAGAAAAAAGACACAGCTTCTATGAACCAGGAACTGAAAACAAAGAGAGAACAAAACTTTTGATCAGCAGCAGTTACTGGATTTCAAAACAAATACTTTAGTCCAAATCAACAATTAGCAGACTTGACATTGCAGAAAATTTAATTAGCAATTTACACGACAAATCGGAGAAGACAACAGAAACTCCACAAGGAAAGGTCAAACAGTCACTGACAGTGAAAACAAGTAAAACGGCAAACCTAATATCCAGTTCATGTGAGAGAGACTCTACCAGAGAAATCAGCACAAAGGAAATTTAAATAAGAACCACATGAAAAATTCTAGACAATTATCTGGTTAAAAAACTAGAATACTTATTTTGCAGACAAATGAACTAAAGGCATACCCCAGTATATTACTGGCAGATAACACTGAGTTTTAAGCAAAACAAATGCATCAAACACAAATATAGAAATGCAAGAGGGCATGACACTCCTTTCAAATACCAAATGCCAGAACACAAGGGAACCACATCCCTGGAGGTAGAAAAGAAAGATCACAACCAATTTCCATATTCAGCCACTTTGCTGGTCAAATGAAAAGCAAAAATCTGGGTACAGTCTCATAAAAGAGTCCACTTTCCTGAGAATACTTTTCAAAAATGAATCCAAGGTGACAGGTGGACAAAATGAGATGAGGGACAATAAATCAGGAAGGAAAGTACTATGAAAGAATACTGGGGAGTTCAAGAGAAAAAAAAAACAAGAATATCTAAAATATGGCATCTTAGTTAGGGTTACTATTGCTGTGAAACACCATGACCAGGACAACATGGGGAGGAAAAGGTTTGTTTCAGCTTATTCTTCCAGGTAACAGTCCATCACTGAGGGAGGTCAAGGCAAGAATGCAAATAGGGCAGGATCCTGGAGGTAGGAGCTGAAGCAGAGGCCATGGAGGGGTTCTACTTACTGACTTGTTCAGCCTTTCTTTCCTTTCTCTTTTTTAATTAATTAATTTATTATGCATACAACATTGTGCCTCCATGTATGCCTGCATGCAAGAAGAGGACATCAGATCTCATTATAGATGGCTGTGAGGTACCATGTGGTTGCTGGGAATTGAACTCAGGACCTCTGGAAGAGCAGCCAGTGCTCTTAACATCTGAGCCATCTCTCCAGCGCCCTACACACTATGAATTTGATGTATTCACTACCATCTTCATTCACTCAACATGGAGAATTAAGATATGGTAGACAGGTAGACAGATTGCTTAATAGAATCAGGGTTATATTTTTATTTGAAGTAGTTATAAGTTCCAGAATATTTGAATTATAAAAAACTAAGTGGTCAACATACAATAAATAAAATGTATAAGGGAAATGAAAACAAGTAAAATAAAAATATAAAATGCATAAAATAAAAGCATAACATGGAGAATATTATTTATTGAAATATTTTTTCATACCATATATTCTGATCACAGCTTCTCATCCCAGAGAAATTATAATTAAATTTTGAAAAATGGACCAAAAAATCCTCACCGAAGAGAAGCATAGACTGGCTAAGTTAGATTCTGAAATTAATAGATATCGTACATGGTGAATAAGGCATTGTGGTAGCTTGGATAAGATGACTTTCTGTGCACTCCAGATACCTCTGGCCAAGATTCCTCTGATGTTTAGTGATTAAATACCAATCTACCTCCTCTAGTTATAGCATATCATTTTCACTCATTCTTATTTTTAAGGAAAATGTTATTTGAAATTTAAAACGAAATGAAATATGGATAAGAAAGATCCAAAGTAAAGGAATACTAAGGATTTTTGTTTGTTTTTATATTTTGTCTTAGTCAAAATGCTGGGAGACAATTTGTGTTTCAACTTTCCATTCTCCCTCACTTTCTGGGCAATCTCTTACTATAAGAACCTCCACCTATCCCACTATCCCCATTGCTACACATTCATTGAGTCACTGTCTTAAGCCTTTGAATATTGCTACTTCCTGGAATTATTCCCAAAGACCCACAGTCTCCCCAAGTGTCATCCATCCCCGTGGTCCAGTTACTTTATATTATACCTGCATATGACAACAGCTTAATCTCTAGCCAGACTACCTCCTGAGCTCCAGACTCCTATTTCACCTCTGTCAGAATCTTCATTTGGATGGAATTCTTCCTCCTGGCTCACTCCCAACTCTCCGTTCCCACTGATAGCACTAAGCTGGCTACCCAAACAGTCTTCTTTTCTCCTGACTTGTATCTCATCTAATTGTCCATATTAGGGTGAGAATATTTTCTAGAATGATATTTTCATCACTCAATTATTTTGTTAATAACTTTATGCTTTCTTCCTGCCCCTGGGAAGAAGCCTATCTTGCTTAACCCTGTTGAAAGCATGGTAAGAAACATCTAGTGTTCACTCCTCTCTTTATTGTCTGCTGCAACGATTTCTTATCAGGGTTCCTATTCTTTTCTCCACTTGGCATTGTAGTTCAGAGATGCATGGTGTTCTTTCACAGCACACATGATTTCCTACTGCTTTACTGGAAAATTTGGTACATCCATCTGTATTAGTCAGGGTTCTCCAGAGTCATAGAACTTATGGAATGAAGTGTGTGTGTGTGTGTGTGTGTGTGTGTGTGTGTGTGTTATTGGAATGACTTACAGGCTTCAGTACAACTCATCCAACAATTGCTAGCTGTGAATGGGAAGTCCAAGAATCTAGTAGTTGCTCAGTCTCATGAGTCTGGGTGTCTGAGCTGGTCTTCTGTACATGCTGGCACCCCAAAGAGATAGGCTCCAATGCCAGTGAAAGAATACATATGCATGTTCTGACAGTGCGAGGGCAAACAGGCAAAGAAGATGGAAACTTTCCTTCTTCCATTGTCATTATATAGGGGTACCCCAGATTAAAGATACATCTTCCTGTATCAAGATCTGGATGAAAAGTCTGTGTCTTCCAGCCTCAAGACATAGATCATAGGGGAGCCCTCCATTTCTGGGTTGTAGTTCATCCAGATGTAGTCTTCTTTTTTATCTTACCCACTAAACCACAAGTTCTGTACAGGTATATATTGGGCCTTAAATACCAGTCTACTCTTAGCTCAAGACATAAGACTAAGTATTGTTTCAGGTTATGAATAAAGAAATAAATGAAAGAATATAATTTTAAAATTAACTAGAAAAGCTACAATTAAAATGTGACAAATATCTACAGGTAAATATGATTTTTAAAACATCAGAAATTGGGGCTGGAGAGATGGCTCAGCGGTTAAGAGCACTGACTGTTCTTCCAGGGGTCCTGAGTTCAATTCCCAGCAACCACATGGTGGCTCACAACTGCCTTGAATGAGATCTGGTGCCCTCTGCCTGCATGCAGGCAGAAGATTGTATACATAATAAATAAATAAAATCTTAAAAAAAGCATCAGAAATAGCAGCAATAATAACAATTTGTAATTTAACAAAAGATCCATTAAATATCAAAGCAATAAATAGTGGAAGAAAAACATAATAATTGGAACGTATCAAGAAAAATATTATACAATATAAATATAGATATTTATATAAATAAAAATAAATATCAGAGTGGATAAATACAATATTGGTATTTATATACAAGGGCAATTGATAACTATATAATAGCATTGTTAAACTTAATATTCACTATCACCTACTTTAAAGTGAAATTATCAATTGATTTACTGCATACTTTCTAGAATAACATATTTTTAATATAAAATGATAATCATTGTGAAAGCGAATTTAAGAAAGGGTTACATGAGAAGGTGAAATAAATTATCTCAATCCTATCTAGATTATCTGTCAACCTTTCATTTCACTTACATATAGCTTTCACCACATTTCAGAATTTTATCAGCAATAAGTATCATGCCTATCAATTGAGAAATTATAATTAAAATTTGAAAATGGTACCAAAAATATCTCACAGAAGAAAACTATAGAATGTCTAAGTCAGATGCAGGTTATAGGAACCATAATATTTGATGAATAAGACATTGTGGTGGCTTGGATAAGATGGCCCCATAAGCTCATATATTTTAATGCCTGATTCCTAGCTGGGAGACTATTTAGGAAAGATTAGGAGGTGTGACCCTCCCATAAGAGGTGTGTCACTTTGGGTGGGCTTTGAGATTTCTGAACTATTTCTCACTCAGTTTCACTCTCTTTCTGCCCTTTGCTTGTGGATAAGACATAAGCTCTCAGCTACAGCCCCAGCCCCATGTCTACTGACCTGCCGTTATGCTTCTACCACAATGATCATGTACCCTCTGAAACTGTGAGCAAGTCCCTCAATTAAATGCTTTTTTTTCTACAAGCTGCCTTAGTGATGTCATCTCTTCACAGGAATAGAACAGTAACTAAGAAACCATTTGTGATTTTCAGAGACACTGTTCAGACAGGTAACCCATTATGTGGCTTTATTCAAGAGTAAGAACCTACTACCACCCCTTTACTAAACCAATGTAACTCCCAACTGTAATCTAAACACTTACTTATCCTTGTCCCCACAGGTGAGTGTAGTCCTCACCTTCATCAAAAAAGTTTCTCTTTGCAGTAGGCAGAGACCATTACAGAAAGCTATAACCAGTCTAAATGCAGAAAAACTGAGCATGAGGTGTCCAGCACCAGATGGTACATCTACCGCACAACCCCTACACCTAAGGCTCAGGGAAGAGCACAGGAAAGGGGTAAGAAGCAACTGTAAGAGCCAGAAGATGACAAAGTCTGCTGTGAGATTGTATCTTCTAGCTGTGCCAGGGACTCTATACCTGAGAAATGTCAACGACACAGCTACTTAAGCAAGAGCTGAAAAACTGGATCATAAGATGATATGGCAAAGATGAATGGGTGAAATCTCACAGGGTCTCATATCTAGATAGGGAGATACAGGAAAGTAATGACTACTGAGAGAGTGACAGTCTTCCCCAGGGATGAGCGCCTGTGTGATACATTGCTTAGGATTTACTAAAGCTTGCCTGGGGAACAGAATGCAAAGCTAGCCACACTAGATAGCCATAGACACTAGGCAGTGGTAGTGCACATGTCTATCCCAGGACTCAGGAGACAGAGGCAGATGGATCTCTGTGAGTTCAAGACTACCCAGCGCTACATGAGAATGAATCAGTCTAAAAGAGTAACAGAGCTCATGTCTTTAATCCCAGCACTAGTGAGGTATATAAGGAAAAAGCAAAGGGTTTCATATGAAATTCAGTTTCTAGTCACAGGGAAAACAGGATCTCCATTTCAGCCTTGTAGAGGTAAGAGCTACTGGCTGGCTGCTTTTCTTCTCTGATCTTCAGCTTGAACGCCAATATTTGTCTCTGGGTTTATATTATTCATGCTACAATCCCCATTACTGGTTTTCTAATACCAACTGGTCTGTCCTTAAAACATTCCCACTAAATAACCTCAGTAGGCTGCACTTACATACTCATGTGTACTCATACGTGTGTGTGTGTGTGTGTGTGTGTGTGTGTGTGTGTGTGTGTGTGTGTGTGAAAACAACAAAAAAGAAAAAGAGACTATAAATTTGAGAGGGTACCACAGGGACATATGTACAGTTGGGGGTGAAATTATATATAATTTAAAATAGAATTTTAAATATCACAACTAGGGCCAGGACTATTGTTCTGTGGTATGGTGTATTTGCCTACCTGTTCAAGTACCTTGGGTTCATGCTCATATGAAAAAGTACACAAACAAGAAAATTACTAAATAAACAAACCATTTTCCCTTAGAAAGAGTAAACAGGGAAGCAGCAGCAAATGGAGGCTCTCAAAGTTCACTAATTAAAAGAAGGTGGCTTCAGGGTGTAGTGAGAAAGCAGTCAAGGGAGAAACAACCAATGTTTTTAGAACAGGAAGATATGGATTTATTATTATTGACAACTTGCCTTCAGATGAAAGAGGGATAACTATTCAAAGGTGTGGACCAGGACAAACTATGATGGCACATGTGGATTTCAGCACTGAAATTGGACATGTCTCTCTAATGGAAAGGAAATGAAGGACATGCAGACAAAAAAGTATAGGTGAAGAAGGGGAACTAGAAAATGGCCAATCTCATTATGCTTTTTCAATTTTTACAGTAAAACAACAGACCATGTCGTAAGTAGGAAATAAAGGCTGTAGAAAAACCCAGGAAAGAGGAATGCAGTTATAGAGTTGTAGTGATAAGAGCTGGACAGATGGATCAGCAAGTAAAAGAGCTTGCTACATAAACATAAGACCTGTTTTAACCCTCCTGGGACCCATGTAAGGGCCAGATATGTAAAATGAGCATCTATAATCAAAGCTTCACATAAGGGTGACAGCAGGCAGTGGTACAGGGTGATGGGAGGCAGTGGTACAGGGTTATAGGAGGCAGTGGTACAGGGTGATGGGAGACAGTAGTACAGGGTAATGGGAAGCAGTGATACAGGGTGATAGGAGACAGTGGTACAGGGTGATGGGAGGCAGTAGTACAGGGTGATAGGAGGCAGTGGTACAGGGTGATGGGAGACAGTGGTACAGGGTGATGGAGGCAGTGGTACAGGGTAATGGGAGGCAGTGATACAGGGTGATAGGAGACAGTGGTACAGGGTGATGGGATGCTGTGGTACAGGGTGATGGAAGGCAGTGATACAGGGTGATGGGGGGAATTGGTTCACAGTGATGGGATGCTGTGGTACAGGGTGATTAGAGGCGGTAACAGGAGAATACTGGAAGCTCTCAGGCCTGCTAACCTGGCCTAGGCAGCAGAAAGACAACAGTGTTTCTATCTCAAACAGGGTAGAAGTTAGGATATCCAACACCAGGGATTATTCACCACAACATTGGGTATTTTTCAGCCTGCTATCTTCCTCTGAAAGGTTCATTTCATTTAATTTGACTATTCCTTGGCATTTGGTATTGGTGAGTTTCCTGGCAGAGGGTAATTTGGAAAGGGAGCTTAGTCTGTAAGTATTGCTCTTGGAGGAGAATTGGATGTGTAATGGTTCATATGCAGAGATCATAAGTAGAGAGGGGAGTTCAGAATGTGATTTTCTGTAGTATAGAGATCATAGAAACATAGTGTACAGAAAGAAAAGAAAAGAATGAGAGGAGAGAACATAAGGGAAACAAGTGATAGTCTTTGGGTACAGGGATATGTGCTTGGAGATCTAAACAGTGTTAATTAGGTTGGCAAGTCTGCATTTGCAACTATAGGCACTTACACAGACACATCACTCCCTAATCTTACAGTCCACAGCTGGGCAGCTGCCAGTAGCACTTGTGTTCCACAAAGTAGCCCAGAACCCCAGTCTTTCCCATTTCTGAACTCTGTCACCGCCTGACATCCTTCCCCATGCAAATAATTCAAATGCCCCTCCCATTACCACATCAAGGACTAGTCTACAAGAAAAGCAAAGGGGAACCTTAAAGCTAACCACCAAGCTGGACATGGAACAGGCTGGAACTTAGTCACACGACACGCGAGGAAAACAAAAGAAAGCAACAGTTGCAAGGACAGTGAAAATACATACTTTCTGACTAGTGATCTTGTTCTCCTAAAGAAGATTACAAACAATAAGTATGAATGATTGGGTGGTAGACAACCTCAGACAGAAAGCCAGACTACAGGTTATAGCAAGTGAGAGAATAGAAACAGGTGAAAATAGTGTGGAAAGAAAAACTGAAACATTTCCTGACACATAGGTAAGGAACTTCAAAAAATGGATTTTAGAGCAGTGGCTCCCAATCTTCCTAATGCTGTGACCCTTTAATATAGTTTCTCCTGCTGTGCTGACCCCAACCATGAAATTATTGCCATTGTTATCTCATAACTGTAATTTTGCTAATATGTTGGGGAATAGTATTTTAAAGTGTGTTACATTTTTTCCTACAGCTTTTGTTAGCAATGCAAAGATGTGCTTCAATTTTTATGTTTAACTCTGTGAATCTGTGCTGCTTTGCCTGTCTAAAACACCTGGTGGTCTAACAGGGAGTGCAACAGCCAATCATGAGGCAGGAGAAAGAATAGGTGGGGCTGGCAGGCAGAGAGAATAAATAAAATAGAAGGCAAAATCTTGGAGGAGAGGAGGAGGAGCAAGACAGAACAAGGAGAGCAGGACATCGGGCCCCAGCCACCCACATAGCCACCCACGTAGCCAAGGAGTAAGAATGAAAGTAAGATACATGGAAGTAAGAAAAGGAAAAATCCCAGAGGCAAAGGTAGATGGGATAATTTAAGTTAGAAAGAAGCCAAGCTATGGCTGGATGTTTATAAGTAATAATAAATCTCCATGTGTGATCTATTTGGGAGCTGGGTGGTGGGCCCCCAAAAGAGCTCAAAGAGCCAAAGATGGAAAATCACAACAGCACTGCTGTTATAAATTGTAATGTACATACCTGTTTTCTGATGGTCACGGGAGACTCCTGTAAAAGGGTTCTTTGAGTGCCCAAAGGGCTTACAACCCACACGTTGAGAGCTGCTGTTTTAGAAGAATACAGAATTACTGAATATCACTATCAATATAACTTTTATCTTTTTCTGAAGCACTTGAAAGAGTAACAACACTGCCTACCATTATTCAACAATGTGGAGAACTGGGGTAGCAGCAATGAGCTAACCAGGTTGTATCTGTTGGTCTCATTTCTGTTGGAAAAGCTTTGGTACTATGCTTTTTGAAATGTAGTTCCCTGGTATGTCCCATCAAATCTTGCATCAGAACCCTTGAAAAGTCTTATGCCTGCTATCCAGTGACCTCTTGGCTATTCACTAATAGATTTCCAATCCACTGAGAGGTAAACCTTCACAGACACTTTTCAAACTTCCAAAGCTATGATTAAATGCACCTTTACATCAAAAATCAATCTTTTCTAAGGCATTCGAGGGATTTGCTCTGTGGAGCAGAGACTAACATGCCAGATAGGCTTTCCTGGACTGTAAAAATATCTTCCATTTCCCCTTTTAGGAAGTCATTATTCCAGGGGCTGTTTACACAGGTAGGTTTTCAGTGGTCCCCAAATCACATTTAAGTACATGCTCCTATTTATTGCTGAGTATTCTTAAAGGATACAAAAATTGCTTACTATTGATATAATGATCATTAATTGGTAGCTGGGCCTTTTCTGATGCTTGACTGGTTAGCCAAACAGCAGACTGTCTTCACTTTTAGGAAACGCCAAGGGATATTTCTGTATGCAGACTATTATTTTTATGAACTATGTAGCAGTTCTATGAAGAAAAGAATACTCATTTTCTCAAATTGTCATCTTGAAACCAAATAGCATTTAACTAGCATTGACCGAATTCCTATGTTCAAGATAACTGTTGTTCACATAGACAATGGCTCTTATTTAGACTCTGTAGCTTTAATTGTTTCTTGTGCAGGTGAATGTTACTTTCATAATAGATATATCCACTGTGAGGACAGAAACCCCCATGTGGTGTTCTTAATTTTGTCACTATGCTTAGCACAACACTAGAAATCCTCAATAAACACTAATGATAAACCTTTAACAACACAGAAACCCAATTACAGATCTAAAGCTTTTATGTGGAAACAATAGCACCACTTGGGTCAGGGCATGAACAGCAGATTGAGATCAAAAGGTGCTATCTCCATTGATCCAATGTCATGCTTCTTTCTCACATCTCTGTTGTGGTCAGGCTGTAATATTGAAGCAGTCAATGAAACCTTTTCGCCAATTGTCCTAAATGTCACATTGACCTCTCTTGGGCTACTTGGTGTCATTCTCTATTACATGAGCTTTGCTGCCATTTCCTAAACTTTCACTCATGCTGATACTCAATCAAACAGCATCTCCACATAATTTCCCACAGTCCTTGAGGTTTTCATGTTCATTCTCTTCATTTCCTAGCAAACCCTTTAAGTGGACTGAAATTAATGGAAGAGGTCTACATATGACCACAGATTGCTTGGCGGAGGCTGGGATAACAGAAGCCAAGAGAAGGCTGAGATCATTTATCAGCTTCAAGAAGCAGGTCCTGAAAACCAGTGGCAGATGTCCGACAGGAACACAAGAGGAAACAACAATGCCTTCCATTTCTGACTGAATTATGCAATCATTAAAAAAACCCAAACCGAAGACAACCACTGCTGTTTCTAATGCATTGCACTCTTCCAATTACTGAGTCAGGAATCTTGCTGTCCCAGATTGCAAAGGTCTTTTTTTCTTAATATTTCATACTTAATGATATTATTATTCTATTTTCTTGATACCTTTCAAATTTGTCTCATTCTTCCTTATCCAAGGACCAGCATTATACATTGCTCCTATTATCCCTCCTCTAGCAAACTAGCCTCTCAACTCATTTCTTCAACCATACATAGGCTTGCTACATAAGTCTATTTACCATGTTGGTCACCTGTTTACTTCCCAGCCTCATGATTGTTCCTCTCCACTTAAATATCCTTCCGAGACATATTCATTCAAAAGTCTTAACAATAACAACCCAAATTCTCTACCAGGACAACCATACCTCTTTATGATGCAATTATCAGATACATCCAATCTCATTTCCCTTCATTGCTTTACTGACATGGCCTGTTCCAGTAACTTTCACTTTGAGCACCTTATGTGCTGGTCCTTCAGTGTTATCCTGTCCTCATAACCCCTCTGTTTATCAGGATAATTTCCAACTACAAAATACCCACACTGTTTTGGCTTCACCTCCTTCAGATTTCAATTCTCATTTTATTTTTATTTTATTTTATTTTATTTTATTTTTTGGTTTTTCGAGACAGGGTTTCCCTGTGGCTTTGGAGGCTGTCCTGGAACTAGCTCTTATAGATCAGGCTGGTCTCGAACTCACAGAGATCCGCCTGCCTCTGCCTCCCGAGTGCTGGTATTAAAGGCGTGTGCCACCACCACCCGGCTTCATTTTATTTTTTTAAGTCCTATTTTCTTTGTCATTTGAGTGTCTATACTTTATTGAAGAAAAAAGAGAAGAGAAGGCACAACACCAGGGCACTCTGGGGAATCATGTGAACCACTAAGCTTTAGAAACCTAAATGACAAAAACAAGAGCTAAAATAAATAATAACAAGCAGTAAAATATTCCAGAGTTGAGATGAAATAAAACTGAAAAATTTGCTGCTAAGATGTAAGAAAGACAAGAGGTAGGAAGGACTGCACTAGTCCCACATGCCAACATTGTTCTATCCTTTTCTGTCCTTCTCAGTTGAACATAATAATCTTCATATGGGAAGCAGTGAAACAAGAGAATAGAAATGAGAATAGTAGTGCTGGTTTCAACTCCTTCTGTAACAAATGACCACAGATTTAATGTTGCAAGTAATGCAAATATTAGCTTATAGCTTGAGAGGTCAGAAGTCAAAAGTATAGTGTCTCCTCTGGTTGTAGCTTAATACATCAGCATAGCTGCCTTCCATCCTGAGATTACATTTGCTCACATTTTCTACCTCTTCCGGGAAATTTTATATTCCCTGACCAGTGCTCACTTTCTAGTAATGGCCAGTAAACTCTTTCTCACATAGAATTACTCTATCCTTGACTCTCTTTTTTTTCTTCTTTTAGAATAATAATAGTTGATTAGCAAGTTTAATTCAATCCATTTTCTTAATCAAGTTTCTCCCTATAGTCCACTGTATTCACAAACTCCTCTTAATCCGGGAAGACCAGAAAGCTATGAACAATACAGAAAAACCCATGTGAGCATCCCCCAGACTAGTGTAGGAGGCAGGTGTTGTGGCTGGCTGGTTTTCTGGGGTCAGAGAAGACCACAGGAATGGAGAAGGCACAGAGATCTCTACAAAATGCAGAACAGAATACTGCTAATCAATGGATCATTAACCTTCCAACTCAAAGATGGTTAAGAAATTTTGTTCCTTATTTTTTAGTACTGCATTAAAGCATCCCTTTCACAAAAGTTAAATCCTAAAAACTTTAACCCTGAATATTTAAAACATCTGTTTTTAGTAGATGGTAGATCACATAGGTAGTCTTGTTCTAGTGGTATCATGGGGTGTGATGAAAGGAGCTATGCAGAGCATAGCAGCCTGGACAGCTGCCTGGTTAGCTATCAGGCAGCAAACAGATGCAGGGCCATATGGGAAGTGAGTCAGCAGAGGCATGAGAAAAGGTCTCCAAATAGCCCACAGGAAGGAGAACGTAGTTTTGTGGAGGAGGGTGAAGTTAGCAGAAGCTGTTGATTCCTGACCTCATAAAAATGATGTTACAGAAATTAGAGCTATTCAAATAGTTGATTGTGCCACTGTTATTATTATCCCTTATGAGATGATCTATATTACCAGGGCCCTGAGAGATCCTTGGAAGGCAAAAGTAGATAATGGGGAGTGAGTCCCAGCAGTGGTCAACTCTGCCCAGAAACTACACATTGAATAGTTAGTCAGTCATGCAAATAACTGCTTTCACCAGAACTAACATAGCCAACTGAAAGATTATAACAACTGGTTTTTAGCATAATAATAAAAGATACGATATATAGTGGAAGGCAGGAGGAAGAATTTGGGTAGCATCCTCTCCTCAAGTTCAAGCAAGGCTATGTAAAAAGATTAATTCTTGGTGAGTGAGGAATAAGTTTAAGCCACAGAATTGTAATTAGTTGCTAATAAAACTCAGTACCAGGAAATGCCCCATAGTCTAGACTACCTGGTCCATGCCAATGCATAGAGATTCTGGACCTTGACCTGAAAACCAAAGAATTGCCTTCTATCTCTATCACAACCTTGAGTACATAGTACTGAAAAGCCAATTCTCTGCTGAGACATTAACTAGAAAGTAAACCTACAACATGGCGTTGGACACTGTTCCAGGATGATTAGGCCAAGATCACTGAGAAGATCATTATGACTCCATTCCTGGGATAAGACTAGCAGAAAGGGCTTCTGAAACCATTTGGTGTCAGCCAGCAACAGGGTGGACTATTCTGCCAGCAATATCTGTAGCTGTGTGCAATGAGGTTGGATAACTTGGATAAAATCACAACAGGCCAACCTTAGACCTCTACCTCAGCCCAAACTGCATGCTCCAGTTGCCTCAGCATTTATGATCACAGATATATATATATATATATATACATATATATATATATTATATATATATAATATATCCATTGCTCCTAACAGGAAGCACAAATTAGAGTGTCACTGTTTTCCAAGAGGAGGAGAAGAACTCAAGACAATACTTGGAGACTAAAGCCAGTCCTTCCATGCTGAGGCCCAGTGTTTGAAAGAATCCTACTGTTTGTCCACAGATCAGTGACCACGGACTGGGATTCTGAAGCTTCTCTTCCTCCAGGTGGAGGAAGGTTGTGGGGATGAACTGTCTTTGTCATGTGCCCTCTCATAGTAAGATAGCAACAGTTGCCACCAGCAAAGAGAACATAAGTAGGTCTTGAATATCTACAAGAAAAGGCAAAGCCAAAACAATTAGAGAGGAGGTAACAAGTACCTAACTCTTCAATTTCATATGTTAGATATAAAAATACTCCCCAATAGGCAACAGAAGGTGGTAGAAACTGATCACAAAAAAATGGCAAGTATAAATTCATGGACCAAGGATTGAAAGTGGCTATGAAAGGGACTAACAATGAACTTCAAGAAAAAGTAAACCAGACAAAATACTCAGATGGTTATCATGGGAGCTTTCTAGAGAGGCTGATGTGATTAAAATATATGAAACAGAAATCTTAGCACTTCATATGTTCAAAGAGTCTGATTTCTCTTCAGATTCTATCAATCTTTTGCCCTTAAAATATATTAAGTGACATTAGAAGCACAATAGGAAAACACCAAAGACAGAGCAGACCAGACAAAAGAATCCGCAAGCTTAAAGGTGAGAGTCTGAAAATAATACTTCAGAAGAAGAGAAATCAGAGTTAAGAAGGGCTCAGAGGTGATAACTTTAACCCCACAACCTTTAAAGGTGGGGTTAAAGGTCAGGGCACTTGCCTTTAATCCCAGGACTTTGGTTGCAGAGGCAGGGGGATCTCCGAGTTCTAGAATAGCTATGAATACACTGAGAAAACCTATCTCAAAAAACCAACATAAATAAATAAATAATCTTCAGCTAGGTGGTGGCAGTATATGCCTTTAATACCAGAACTCAGGTGGCAGAGACAGGTGGATCTCTGTGAGTTTGAGGCCAGACTGGTCTACAGAGTGAGTTCCAGGACAGTAAGGGCTACATGAAAAAAAAAAACAAAAAACAAAAAACCTATCTTGAAAATTTTTTTTAAAAAAGAAGAAGATCACAACATGGTGGTCTAAAACTGCTTGTAGTCTAATTCCAGGGTGTTTTATATACTCTTCTGGCCTCTTCAGGCACCAGCATTCACACAGGCTCACATGCATGCACATAGATTTAAAAAACAATAATTTTTTCCAGAGTAGGAAAAACTGATATTTTTAAGAGAAACATCAAAAGAGTGAATGTTATCAGTATGAAAGTGCTTGAGAAAGCCAAAGGGCTAAAAGCATAATACAAATGATAATAGCAGAAAATTTCACCTGCCCTTGAGGAGTAGTATCCAGCTTCAGGAAGGCTACCAATCAAATGCAATTCAATCAAATCAGTCAAAAACTCTATTCTTGGGAAATGAAAGTTGAAGCCATTCCAAAAGCCCCAAACAGAGACCCACCCTCAAAGAAATACCAAAGAAAACTCTGAAAAACAAAACAAAAAATACCCCATGTTGATGAGTGAGGTAAAGGCATGGGAACGTAGAAAACTCACTGAGAAGAATAACCATGTAAACAATTTCACTATGCTCACCATTGATACAGCAATGTTTTTATCTATTTAACATGAGAGCTGAAAGGATAAGACAATGGTCATATCATTGTATCAAGAGAGAGAAAATATAAAGACATAAAATGGGACATTAATAACCAAACATAAAGAAAGAACAGATGGCAACCTTAGGGGTTTCTTGATGTGGTTTCCTTGGGTTCTTATTTTAGTAGTATTATTCTTTCTCATTTTTTTTTCAGTTTCTGCTTTGTTATATTTACAGAGCTAAATTGATGCCATTTCAAAATAGTATACTTGGTTTTGTTTTTGTTTTTTTGAGACAGGGTTTCTCTGTGGCTTTGGAGGCTGTACTGGAACTAGCTCTTGTAGACCAGGCTGGTCTTGAACTCACCACCTGGCCTCAAAATAGTACACTAAAGGTTAGATATACACTGCAATCCATTAGTAGTTGGGTACCTTAGCATCCACTTTTAGTAATAGGCAGATTATTTAGGCATGGAAATCAAGCTCAACAGAAGGCAAAGTCAGACTTTGTGACACAAACCCATTATCTAGGCTCCTTGGAGAGAGGATGGGGGAAGCCTACCTGGTCTGCAGAGCAAGTTCAAGGCCACATTGGTAAACTTTCTAAGACTGTATTCCAAAAATATAAAAGAACAAACATTAATAAACAAACAAAAAAACAAGAGTGCCTCAGTGGTAGAGCATGTGAAACCCTAGGTTAAATTCTTAGTAGGTGCCACCTCCCACCACAGACAAAGTTAAACTGGATCCTAGGTCAAGCAGATACCCAGAGAACACTTCACTCAACAATTGCATAAAAATAGTCTCATCGATGCATGGAATATTATCTGGAAAAATATAATGTATGCCACTAAGGAAATCCCAATTAATATTGAAGGAAAAAAGGGAGAGCTGGGAGGAGTAAGGAAGGGAAATAGATAAGTGCTGACTTTAGCACAGCAAACACTAAAACCCAGAACAATACAATGATTAACATGGACCCTGTCCAAGGGTGTCATGCAAATTTGTATCACTGCCCATGTTATGTCTGGTAGAAGAAATAAACTCTGACATTCTGTGGCACAGCAAGATGAATGTAATTAACAGCCTTATATCATGTCTCAGTAAGAGACACCATAAGAAACAATGGTTAGCCCGTCTAGGAGCACATATATATTAGAAAAGTGAAAATACTTGGGCTTAGTTTTTCAACAAGTGAATATTTCATGTTAAAAGTTTAAAATGAATGAATTATACAAATATTCACAAAAATTTAGGATTCATTTTACTGATTAATTTGAATATACTCGGTAGGTTACCCAGAACTTGAACAGATTAACAGAAAAAATGACACGTGAAATGCTTTTTCTTTTTTTTTTTTTCCAACTTTTTAAATTTGAATTAGGAACAGGATTGTTTTACATGAGAATCCCATTTCCCTTCTCCCACCTGTCCTCCCCTACCTGCCCCCCCCACTAAAACCTTATCTGTCACATATCTTTTCTGCTCCCCCTGGATGGTGAGGCCTTCCATAAGGTGTCACCAGAGTCTTTCATTTCCTTTGGGGTAGGACCTAGGCCCACCCCCATGTGTCTTGGCTCAGGGAGTATTCCTATTTGAGAACATTTCTACCATTTTCAGGGCAATTTAGAAGTGTTCTGAAAAGATAATTGTTAATATAAATAAGCTTCTGTTAGAAAAAGTGTCTTCCAAAGTACAGTATTTTAGGCTATTACATGAATTTCTTTATGTAACTAATTTATAACCATAGCAATATAACCAGGTCCTTAAGAAACTAAAACATTTTGCATATTGCCCAAAAACAGATGATGCAGTCATGATCCAGTGTCTTTCAGTCTCCTTGAATACATCTTATTTCCTGTGATACAGATGTTCCTGTAACCTTTAGTTCTAAGATCTATTATAGATGTAGAATTTATCTTATCATCCTTTAAATCATGTTGTACCCCTGCCAAGTATCTAAATAGTAGTAAACACATTCACAACTAAATAAAACCTAAGCATTTCAAAGCCCAATTAAGTGTCAATTCAATAAAGCATCTCTGAAAGGGATGTGTACAAACATATGTGAGAGCATAAGCACACGTGCAAGCACTCCAAGAACCCCACTCATCCCTGACGTGGGATATTCAAGTCTCCGTGCAATCCCTCTCCAAGTCTGAAATGATGTGATTACTAGAATCCAGCAATGGTGATGGCTAGCCACCTCCAGAATTATACTTGAAAAGAGTATGACATATGTCCAGTGGGGAACCCCCTTGTGCATGCTAGTGTTAGTTAAGCACCTGATCATGTTGGAAAAGCCCATAAAGCAAGGTACTGGGGCTGACAGAAAGAAATTGAAGAGCAGAGTCTGTCCATCCATAACAAGCTTGTGTTGATGTGACTTCGAGAGTCTGCAAGCAGATTTGTGTCAAGATAAAACCCAGGACTGCTTCCCACAGGCTTTGAGACAGGACCTTGCTATATAGCTCAGGCTGGCATCAGCTTTTCCAAGTGCTGGGATATCATACCATCATACCATTGCTGGTCCCTGGCTGACAATTTGATGGCAGCTTCTTACAAGATCTACCTAAGCTATGGCTGAGTTTCTAATCCATGAAAAAGACACAGAACCATGAGAAGATAAATACAGGCCAGAGAGAAATCAAGACAAAACCGAGGTAGAAATCACCCTCCTGCTAGTTAGAGCATTTATAGAACAGAGAAGTGCTAGACAGTCTTCAGGGGGAGAAAACTCATCAATGGTCTCACCCAGCTATATAGCCAATGTGTCTACAAAGCCAACATACCAAGCAAGAAACGCCTACTAGTACAATAGTGGTACAGTTATTTTGGGGATAACCAACCACCTGGTGGCTTTATTTGTGAGATGATGAATGGGAGTGAATACCCACATATTCCCTCTTCATAACTTGCCTACTTACCTTCTCTAATCCATTCTCCACTTCGCCCTTGACAGTTAATCATTTTTGTCACTTCATCATTTCAAGAGTAAGAGGCCTGAACCACAGCCTGGAAGCAGCGTCTGAAGGCCTGAGCTTCAAGTCCAGAGCAGCATCAAGGGAGCCACAAGTCTCAGAACCAGAAGCAGGGTCAGAGGGAGGTCCCAGCAGCAAATCGCCAAATCCGGGAGCAGCATTGGAGGAGGAGCGTTCACCGGAAGACCTGTTCTACTTGTGCCTGAAGGAGTGGTCAAGGGAGCCACACCCCCAACTAACCAACTGGAGAGAGAGAACCCCTGAAGCATAAGCTCCACCTACACCAATTAGAGGACAAGATGCATAGACAACAAGGTAAGAACACACTCAACAATATAAAGAGCAACAAGGCACCACTAGACACTAGTGGTGCTACAACAGTAAGACCTGAACATCCCAACAAAAATGAAATAGAAGAAAATATCTTAAAAAAATAACAGCTAAACCTTGAACTGAACTGAAATCCAGATGTAGAGAAGGACGACTGATGAGCAAAGGGTCCATGTCAGGATGGTGAAACCCACAGAAACAGCTAACCTGACCAAGGGAACACCCTCCCCCCGCCCCCCCCCCCCCCGAGACTGACAGCATGGGACTGATCCAGACCCCCTGAATGTGGGTGTCAGTGAGACTACCTTGGAAATCTATGGGGACCCCTTGTAGTGGATCAGTACTTATTGTTACCATAGGAATGGGCTTTAGGAGCCCATCCCATATGGAGGGATACTCCCTTAGCCTAGACACAAAGGGGTTGGCCTAGGCCCTATCGAAAAAACTATGACAGACTTTGAAGACCCCCTATGGAAAGCCTCACCCTCCCTGGGGAGTAGAAAGGGTATGGGATAGGTAGGGTATTAGTTGGTGGGGGGGGGCAGGGGAGGAGGAGAGGGAGAGGTACCTGGGATTGACATGTAAACTAATTTTCATTCTAATAAAAAAATAACTTGATGAGGATGATTGAGGTCCTTAAGGAGGAAATGAAAAACTCTCTTAAAGAAATGGAGGAAAAAACAAACAAAAATTGAAAGATATCATTTCAAGAACACTATAAAAATGAAACCATGTACAATGCAACTTTTTCTAATGGATTTTTCCAACCATCATGTTGGAAAAATTTCTCAGTCATGCGTGTTTTTTTATTGCTCTTGTCTTCTCATTGCATATTATTTCACGATATCATGGAGAGTTTATTCAGATCTGAAGTATAACTGAGTGGTTTCCATTTTGGAGATATTACATAGGAGGAGACCATTAATCATAAATATGTAGGCTATATTCTAGTAAGTGGATGGTTATAGTTCTTTAGGATACATGTCTGCAATGTAATCATTATGTGAGTGTTAGTGTTCCCCATTCTCAGAGTGGATAATGTGTAAAATTCTCAAAAACAATTGGTAAAGAAGTGGTTCGGTTTCTCTGCATCCCCTACAGAAACTGACATTCCCCTCCTCCCTTCTTCCCTCCCCGTCTTCCTCCCTCCCTTCCTTCCTTCCTTTCTTTCTTTCTTTCTTTCTTTCTTTCTTTCTTTCTTTCTTCTTTATCCCCCCTCTCTCTCACACACACAGAGTTTCATACGGAGTGATCTTCCTGTGACTTTATTTCTCTAAAGTCTAATGCTATCAAACATCCTGTCATGAGCTTACTCTATATATCACATCAATGAAATATGTCTCCATTGTCACACAGTCTACTCTTAATCTCCTATTCTATTACTAATCTATTTTCATTTTAATGATTTTGATAATTCTTTATATATTATATATGCTATTCCTTTTGTTAGATAGGTGGTGTGCCAATCTTTTCTTCCAGACCAAAGCTAGTATCTTATCAAGCTGTTTTCCAGAATGATAATTTTTAATTTTGATATAAACTAAACTACCACTTCTAAATTTTATAGAATGAATTCTCTTGTTATTCAGCCTAAGAATGATGTGTTCAACCCTAAAGATGTTCTCTGAGCTTTAAGTTTTAGAGTTAGATCCATGATTCATTTCTAATTAAAATCTCTGCTTTCCCAACCATTAAAATTGTCTACTAATTATTATTTCTGAATGTTTATAACACATTAGAACCACTCAAAAAGACTTTAGAAAACTAAAAGTCCGAAGGCTTCAGTCCAGATTAATAATATGAAAGAGCTTGGCATGAGTCCCTTAAGTTAGTAAATGGTGTGCAGTGATCAGTAAGCCTTGGAAGCTACATTCTAACCCTTTTTGAAATTATTATATTAGTTGTAAAAGATGACAAACAATAAGACAATGACATCTCTGCCACAACTTTCTATAAGACCTAGTGGTGTGCAAATCAAGTTCTACAGGAAGTACCTCAATACTGGAGCACTATGTATGTTTTATGCTTGCATTCATGGTCCAGCTGCACTACTGCTTAGGCCTGTCAAAGAAAACACAGGACTTGATATCCTGTTTCTCCCTTTATTAGTTAGAAAAAATGGATTTTAATACATAGTTAGTTAAGGCAGAAACTGGAAAATAAAGAGGCACCTGCTATAGGTACATTTGATCTTGTTCTTTCTTCATAAGTTTTCTCTGCAAAACACACATTTAATCACCCTTGCCATGAAGGAGTTTCATATGGAGTTTTAACTTTGAGGAAGAAGCAAGACATCTTTAACTGATTCAGAATCTAGATGCTGCTGATTTTATTTTATTTTTGTGTGTGTGTGTATACTTTTTTGCCATTGATATACTATTCAGGAAGAGTTGTATACATCTCCTCATTCAGAAGTAAGGTGGCTTGTCTTTCAGTTGGTCATTATTGGACTTTGACCATTCCTAATTCTGTACAGGTATTTCAGTCACTCCACAAGATATTCTTGTATCTCAGGAATTATTGAGTTTCCAGAGCTAAGATGCTACCACTAAGGTATTTCTCTTGATATTCTAGAAGGAGTTCTAGCATACATGTGTATCTGGAATGCCTACCCCAAATTATGAGCCTTGTAAATTCCTGGGGAATGGAAAGAGTTTGTTTTTAGATGCATTTCTGTAACATCTAACCAGTCTCACCCTGATGACATTTGTTTGGCATCCATCCAGGGGAATTATAGAATGTGTGAAAAAGAGCTCAGATATTTCAAAGATGGAATGCAAATTCCAGAATTGTGTCATTCCAGAAAAATATAACCACCCACTTAACCCCAACAAGCCCCTCACAGGCATACACAGAGAAATATGTGAACACACACATACACATATACACACATATTCACACACACACACACACACACACACACACACACGCACACACACACACACAATCTCAGAACTCTTAGAATTGACATTTTGATTCAGTAAACAGAATGATATTTCCTATATTTTTGCTTATTTCAGTCAATCAGAAATTGAGGTTTGCCTAATACTCACCTAATGGTTACATTGGAGACATGTATCCTAGAGAAATAAAAACCATCCAGTCACTAGAATATACCCTACATATTTGTATTCACTTTATATTCAATAACCCCAAATTGCACATGACCCAGATATCCTTCAGCTCTGAATAAACTACCCACAATTTGTTCATAATCACAAAATTAATTGTCTTCTTGATGTAGCTAATAAACCATCAAATTACTATGAGATCTATTGTCTTATCTTCAGACCCACTTCATGTTTAGTTGGTGTAGTATTGACATCTTAGAGTCTTGCATATGGAATTATATTGTTACATTAGTATAGAAGTTGAGGGGTTAGAGAGAAGGCTCAGGGAGGAAGAGAACTTACTGCTCCCACAGAGGACCTACATTCAGATCCCAGCACCCTAGTTGCGGGGTTCATAACTACCTATAACTCTGGATCTAGAGTAGCCAACATCTTCTGACTGTACTGGGCATCTGCACACACCCATGACAGACAGACAGACAGACAGACATATGCACACAAATAAATAAATACATAAAATAATAAATCTTTCTAAAAATAAAAATTTGAAGCAATCCATCATAGAAACCCTACTGGTAAAATCCTTCCATCTCCAATAAAGACAATATAAAATGACAAAAAACACACAGTGGCAACAGAAAGCTATTACATTTCTTATTCACTAGCTATGAAGTTATAACAAAAAAAAATGGCTTGTTTTAAGGAGGTTTCACCAAGGTATTTCAGGAAAGAAATTTCATCTACAACAGAACTGAGTCATGTTTAAAGATAGATTTTATTTTCTAAACACAATCTTCTGATGTGAAACTGGGTTTAATTTTTGGGCAGTTTTCAAAACCTCTTTCAAAAGAGTTATTTTTACCTCAGTTATGATAGTCTCTTCCTTCTCAGAAACAGTTTTGTGGAATCAGTGATGAGGAGGCTGAAAATAGACAGATCAGAGAGCAACTAAGATAGCATATAGCAAGCAGTAGGGTGAAGATCAGAGAGTTCAGTGCAGTGATTTGGGGGTCCTAGGCTTCTGCTTTTCCCTCTTTTTTAATGTGAAAAGTTTATATGCCTTTCCATTTTCTTGAATCTAAAGAGGAGCAAAGCAGCTCTTAACTATTTCAATCTATACCCGGCTCCCATTTTCTTACTAGAAAATACTATTATCGTCCCTCTGAGAAAGATAGCTTATATAAGAGCCAAATAAATACGACTCCATTTAGACGACCTTGAGAGTGCGTACAATGAGCCCAGAAATCAATGGCAGTCCCTTTGACGCCTGAAATTAGATGGTTTCTAATGTTTTGCCAGCTTCATAGAGCATTGTGCCTTTTCAAGATGCCCTCTTTTTCTTGTGAGGCCTTATCTCGCTTTTCCTTTCTTGTTAGGAGTACAATTCTGCACTTTTGCTAACATTCCATGGGCTTAGGGGCATACTTATAAGACCCAGCCACAAAGGCTTGAATTGGTGGCTCAGATGCTGCTAACAGCAAATTAACCTGGAAAAAAAATTATTATCACATTACCATTGGTAATTTCTGTTTTCAGGTTAACGCCTTCCCTTCCTTTCATGACCCATGATGCCTAGACAAAAACAAACAAAGGCTGCAGAGAGTTGGCCTGAAGAAAATGAGTGCCTATCCTGTGACTGCATATCAGTGACAGTCTCTTGTCTTAAAATGTGGAAATGCAACACAAGAGTACAGATTTCAAATTAGGAGAAAGAGATGGGAAACTAAATAGCCAGCTAGCTCCAAGTTGTTTACTTGGGGACAGGGAAAACTATCCATTAAGAAAGATTGGCAAAGACACCTTATTAACTAAAGGCTGTGTACATTTTCATAAAATTTGACCTGATCTTTAAAGATGATTTTATTTCTATGAAAAAAAGTAAGAAAATGATCAATTCCAGACAGTATTTCTTTTATTAAAAAAAGAATAATCACAGTCCAAAACAGGCTTTGGAGCCTACCTGTTCTTTTGTTTAAAATTCCCCATCTTATTACCAGCACGAATTCTCTTCCTTAACTTGTTTTGCCTCTTCTTATTTGCATATGCTAAAAGAACTATGGAATTTAATATCTGTTTGTTTGTTGTTTGTTATAAATCTTGTTTTACTGAATTACAAAACCTTAAGGTTCTATTCACTGATATTGAAAGACCCCCATGGGTGAGACCCCAGGGTGACCACTCAGGAATGCAGCAACCCCAGTCACCAGGTGGAGGTAAGAACTTGATGCAAACCGCAAGAGGCTTTATTCAGCAACCAGCGTGCTGGGGCCCAACTTGTTACTCAAGCAGGAGCAGAGGAGCTGGACCCTGAGCTGGGGTCCAGGAGCTTCTTAAAGGCAAAAACTACAAACAGATTCGGGCTGGGGTGGGTGAGGGAAACAGTTCTGATTGCCTCATTCCAGGTGGCCAACAGCAATCTCTGGGTTCATGGGGCATTCAGGGCAGTTACATCTCTATCTCAGGGAACCATTTGTCAGGGTGGAATTCCTCAACCCTAATGGCCCTTTCCTGTTAAGGTCATAAATTCAGGTTCTCATGTATCTGCAAAGAAAACATCTTAGGCTGGGCTGGGGTCCTTCATTTTCTTGCCTGTTAGGGTCATAAGTTCAGATTCTCATGTATCTGCAAAGAAAACATCTTAGGCTGAGGTCCTTCAGTATATCCTAGGAATTCAGACTAATGCCTGACACAATGAGTTTGATGAGTGCTATGGCATGAATGTAGTTTAACTCTCAGACTTGGGCAAAAGTTTAATCCCCCTAAGTAATAGTAGAGTAACTAAGAAAGTGGCTATGTAGTTTAGAGTTTGGTTCCCAAGACTGAATCCTGTCAGCTTTATGAGTAGAGGAAGATGTAGCCATTGCCTCTACCTTACACTCCCTCTTTCCTATTTGCCCCAGTCTCACCTCCCAATAGCCCATTCAGCTGCACATTCATTAATAGTCTAACATGTTGGTTAAATCAGCACTCCCATTACCCACCCAACCACCTTTCAACAGTACCATCTCATGATCATGGAGTCTTTGACACATGAATATTTGTACAAATACTTTATATCCAAACTGTGACAACCATGATGAAATCTACTTTTCAGAGTTTATCTAAAGCAGAATACATACATCACACACACACACACACACACACACACACACACACACACACACACACACGTCTCCATATTTCTGTTCCTGTATAGTTATCTCATTTTTTCCTTAAAAGATGTGAACTAGCCAGGCGTTGGTGGTGCACGCCTTTAATCCCAGCACTTGGGAGGCAGAGGCAGGCAGATCTCTATGAGTTTGAGGCCAGCCTGGTCTACAGAGTGAGTGCCAGGATAGGCTCCAAAGCTACACAGAGAAACCCTGTCTCGAAAAAACAAAACAAAACAAAAAAAACAAAAACAAAAACAAACAAACAAAGATGTGAACTAGAATGATAATATCAAATAATTCATAATAATAATAATTCATAATAATAGCCACAAACCAGACACAATGCAAATAGCTTTCTACAGTCCAGTGAAAAAAGAGACTGTCATCTATTCATCTAGTTGAGTATATGTAACAATATAAATGAGTAATCTTCATTAAACAGCATGGAAGCCACAAATATAACATTAAAGTATGTAATATAGCCACACACACTATGTGGTTCCATTTAAACCAAGTACAAAGGTCATCAAAATTAATGCAAATGGTTAGAAGCCAGGAGAGTTAGTATCCTTGGAGCTCAGTGCCTGTAAGAGATAATGCAAGAGTCTATGGAGGCCAATTGTATCACTTGTTCTGAGAATTCATTGACCAGCTTGTTTATGACTTGTGTCTTTTCTCCAAAGCATAGGAATGTTGTCACTATCTAAGCATCTCTCCCTGTCTGATTATCTTTCCTTATCTCAGTATGCAGTCCTGGATATCTCAGATTTCTTGTCCTTTGAAGCCCCAACCTCCTGTTTTTCTTTCATCCACCTGTTTTTCTGACTTCCCTGACCACACACACCACCTTTCTTGTACCTTAATTCAAAAGGCGTGGCTCTTTCTTCTTCTCCACCTTCTTCCTCCTAGCAGCTGCCAAGATTGCACCCTGTCTGCACTGTTATATTTCTCTCAAATTCTGCTGCCCCCCAATATGATCTCAAACTTTCTTTTGAGTCTCTTTCTGAATTCTTTTATTAATGTACTAAGGACACCAAATTTCCCAATAATATTTATACACTTAAATTCTATAATTAGAAAGGCACTAGAATTTATTTATTCTAGAAAATATTAGGCAATTAATTCCAAAGGGGCTTACAAGCATCTAATACCATAGGCATTCTACTTCTTTACAAAATACTATGAGATTCTTTCAGTATTTATAGCCTACAAACCTTCATAATTTAAAATAAACAAAACAAAAATGAACTGATCCCTCATGTCCTTGGCATCCCTCTTCTTCTCCCCTTCTCATTCTCCTAGCTCCCTGCCCCTTCTTCCCATGCTCCCAATTTGCTCAGCAGATATTGAACCTCTCTCCTTCTCCAAGGGACCATGTATGTTTCTCTTAGGGACCTCCTGGTTTATTAGCTTCTTTGGCAGTGTGGATTGTAGGCTGGTAATCCTTACTCTATGTCCAAAATCCACATATGAGTGAGCATACCATATTTGTCTTTTTGCGATTGGGTTACCTCGATCAGAATGGTTTCTTCTAGATCCATCCATTTTCCTGCAAATTTCAAGATTCCATTGTTTTTTTCAGCAGAATAGTACTCCATTGTGTAAATGTATCACATTTTCTCTATCCATTCTTCGGTTGAGGGGCATCTAGGCTGCTTCCAGTTTCTGCCTATTACAAATAGTGCTGCTATGAACATCGTTGAACAGATGTCCTTGTTGTATGAATGTGCTTTTGGGGGGTATGTGCCTAAGAGTGGAATTGCTGGATCTTGTGGTAGACTGATTCCCATTTTTTTTGAGGAGTCACCATACTGATTTCCAAAGTGGCTGTACAAGTTGGCACTCCCACCAGCAGTGGAGAAGTGTTCCCCTTTCTCCACATCCTCTCAACATGAGCTGTCATTGGTATTTTTGATTTTGGCCCTTTTGACAGGAGTAAGATGGTATCTCAGAGTTGTTTTGATTTGCATTTCCCTGATGGTGAAGGATGTTGAACACTTTCTTATGTGGCTTTCAGCCATTTTAGATTACTCAATTGAGAATTGTCTATTTAGTTCTGTACCCCACTTTTTAATTGGGTTGTTTGGTGTTTTAGAGACTAGCTTCTTGAGTTCTTTGTATATTTTGGAAATCAGCTCTCTGTCAGATGTGGGGTTGGTGAATATCTTTTCCCAGTCTGTGGGCTGCCATTTTGTCTTGCTGACTGTCTCATTTGCCTTACAGAAGCTCCTAAGTTTCAGGAGATCCCATTTATCAATTGTTGATCTCAGTGTCTGTGCTACTGGTGTAATGTTCAGGAATCGGTCTCCTGTACCAATTAATTCAAGGGTATTTCCCACTTTGTCTTCTAATAACTTCAGTGTGGCTGGATTTATGTTGAGATCTTTGTTCCATTTTGACTTAAGTTTTGTGCAAGGCTTGGGTCTAACTAAAGTCTTCTACATGTCTGCAACCAGCTATGCCAACACCATTTGTTGAAGATGTTCTCTTTGTTCCATCATATAAATTTGGATTGCTTGTCAAAAATTAGGTGTTCATAGGTGTGTGGGTTAATATCAGTTTTTCAATTCTATTCCATTGGTCTACCTGTCTATTTTTGTGCCAATACCAAGCTCTTTTCAGGACTATAGCTCTGTAATAGAGCTTGAAGTCAGGGATGGTGATGCCTCCAGAAGTTCCTTTATTGTACGGGGATGTTTTGGCTATCCTGTGTCTTTTGTTTTTCCATATAAAGTTGAGAATTGTTCTTTCAAGGTTGGGAAGAATTGTGTTGGGATTTTGATGGGGATTGCATTGAATCTGTAGATTGCTTTCAGCAAGATTGCCATTTTTACTATATTTATTCTACCTATCCAAGAGCATGGGAGATCTTTCCATTTCCTGGTATCTTCTTTAATTTCTTTCTTAAGAGATACAAAATTCTTATGGTACAGGTCTTTCACATTTTTGATTAGCGTTACCCCAAGGTATTTTATGTTGTTTGTGGCAATTGTAAAGGGTGATGTTTCTCTGATTTCTTTCTCCACCAATGTGTCATTGGTGTATAGTAGGGCTACGGATATTTTGCTCCCCAGTCTCATAGCTGGAATACCAGCATGGGACTGATCCAGACCCCAGGAACATGGGTTTCTGTGAAGAAACCTCAGAAACCTATGGGACCTCCTGTAGAAGTCCAGTATTTATCCCTAGCATAGGTGTGGACTTTGGGAGCCCATTCCATATAGAGGAATACTCCGTGAGCCAAGACACACAGGGGTGGGCCTAGGCCCTATCCTAAAGGATACAACAGACTCTGATGACACCGTATAGAAGGCCTCACCATCCAGGGGGAGCAGAAAGGATATGTGACAGATAAGGTTTTAGTTAGGGGGGGGCGGTAGGGGAGGACAGGTGGGAGAAGGGAACTGGGATTGTCATGTAAAACAATCCTGTTTCTAATTCAAATAAAAAATGTTGGGGAAAAAAAGGAACTGAAAAGGGAGAAACTTTAACATTAGGTATTGATATAATGGTTTCACAAAAGCAAATGTTAGGTGTTTTTAAAAGTCACATTTATATAAGATGAACCACATAGCTCTTAAAAGGGCTTGTGTGCCTCACTGTCCAATTCTGAAGTTCAGGAAGGAATGATGGCTGGTTCTCTGGAAAGTGATTCTGAAATTTCAATGCATTGTCAAATATATAAGCTTTCTTTTCCAGATGATGCAGCAATTGAGCTGTCTGTGATGGGATTCTACCTCAACAAACATCCTGCAAGAGGTCCGAGGATTCCATGTTAACTCCCCTGCACAATGGCAGGAAGGAAAGATACTGCTACTAACACTCAGCATCTCCAGCAAGCCCACTCTGGCAGCCATTGCCTGTTGGTTTGTATTTTTTCATTGAATGTATGCTCTTCTCTTAGCTCACTGAAAACATAAACAGTTTCTAGCTCTTATCTAAGACCATTTGCTGACAACTAGATGACTCTTCCATAGGATCTGTCACAAGCTTCATTATGTCCTTACCACTCTGTCTATCAAATTCTTGTCTTGAAGCCCCAATCCCCTGTATTCAAGAGTATCACTCTATGTGGAGATAGTTTCTTTGAAGAGTTTATAAAATACTACTTAAAGATTTATTTATTTTTGTTTATATGGATGTGTATACAACCCAGTATGTAGGTATCTGTGGAGACTAGAAAAGGGTAATGAATTCCCTGGATCCTCAGTGACATTTGACCACTTAGCCATCTCTCCAGCCTTGGCAATTAAAGTGAGGCAATTTTGGCCTGCCCTAAGCCACTGTGAATGGTATTCTTACAAGAATAAATTTAAACTCTGAGAGAGATAGAGGCAAAACTAAGATATGTGAGGACAGAGGGAAGGCCTTCACTTACCAGCCTGCTAGAAGGAAACCTGGACGACTCAGTCATCCACAGCCTTGAGAAAGAAACAGCCCTCCTCATTGATCACCTCAACTTCTTGCCTCCAAAATTTCCAGAAAATAACTGTTCAGGTGTAAACACCAGTGTGTGCTAAATTCTTAAGCGTAGCCACAGAGAATTAATGCAATTGATGTAATCTACAACTTGTCTCTCCTAGCATCAATAAGCCTAACCATCAAACTGACAGAGGGTATTTTATAGAAATGACCATTATCAAGAACATCACTTTTTCACTGGGAATTGGGGAGATTGTTCAGTGAATAAAGTGTTGCTACTCAAGGACGAGAACCTGAGGTCAGAACCCACAGAAAAGCTAGGCTCGGAGGAGTCTGCAGCCAAGTTCTGGGGTGGGGAAAGACAGACCTATTTCTGGAGCTAACTGGTAACCAGTATAGTTCAATCAGATAACTTATATTTAATGAGAAACCCTGCCTCAAAAAATTAGGTAGAGAGCAGATTGAAGATGTTGTTTTAACTTTAATCTCTGTTCTTCACATGTATCACACACACACACACACACACACACAATCATAGCAATAGATCAAAATGAATCTCAAATGATTAATGTTTACAATATATTTTGTTTGTTTTGTTTTGATAGGGTATTGCTATGCAACCTATATATCCCTTGCTGGTCTTGAACTTGTAACAATTCTGCCTCCCTAAATATTCAGGTTTCTGACTGGAGCTGACATTTTTATTTCATGGTAATAATCATGGAAAGCAAGTTTTCAGCTTTCAGTCTTTCAAATTTGGCTTGTCTCATTCCATAGCTGAGATTTGAAGCCAGATCCTCTCACTTCAAATTCTGACCTATTATAATGTCACCTCTGTGTCCTGATTTAATTTGGGTTTAATTTCATTCATGCTAGTTTGCCTTAGGAAAAGGAGTATTATTTTCTTTAAAGCTTAGGTTAAGGTAATGATATTATGTATAGCAATTTTAATGGTATACTAGCATTTATTAAAAATAAGCTGAAGTTACTAATAACTCTCGTGATGAGATTTCAGCTCAAGACTCTAAAATTACTCAGCTGCAAAGGTTTGTTACCTGTTCAAATGTGTTATTTGCTATTTTAGCATGACCATGACTATAATACAGAAATACCTCAATAATTTATCAGAATCTAGTTGATCATCACGTTACTACTGAACATTTGCTGTCATTAGGTCACAACTGATTAATTTCAATTTGTGTGTCTTTATTTACTGTTGTATAATTAGTCTTTAGAATGAGGAAATGGTATGTGTCTCAATATTATCTAGCCAATTATATATAGTACACTTTGCATACATGTCAAGAGAATAGAGACAAACATTTTCATCAATTTGAGTCCCACAACCACGGAACTAAATAGTACTGTGCATTGACATGTTGCATTTATTTGTATGCAAAGTAGCCTTCCCCTTATTTGAAAGTTTACTTTCTGTAATTTTCTTGGCCCATGGTTGATTAATGTCTCATGATATTAATGGAACATTCCAGGAACAAATACACTCATTACATTATAAATTGTTGTTTTTTGAGCAATGTGGCGAAATCACATGCTGTCCTGTTCCATCTCATCTGCCATAAGAATCACTGCTTTGTCCAGAACATTCATAGTTTATATGCTATCTTCCCTGATTGGTCACTTACTAGCCATCATATCAACTGTGTCAGTATAGCAAATATTGTGTTCAAACAACCCTCTCATTGCTTGGTAGTAGTAGCAGAGCACAAAAGTAGTGATGCAAAAGCAGTTCCATGACACGAAATGTAGAGAAACATGCTAAATCTGGTACTATGTAAGAACCCTGCTATTACTGAGTTTCCTGTCCCACCAGATCCCACCACTTCAGCCCCAAAGGAACACACACAGAGACACTATATTAATTATAAATCTGTTGGCTGATGGCTAGGACTTCTTATTGGCTAGCTCTGTCTTAACTATTAAACCATTTTTATTAATCTATGTATTTCCTCGTGGTCTTGTCTTACCAGAGAAAGGTCTGTATCTCTTACTCCTTCTTCAGCTACATGGTGTCTCTTCTTATCTACTTTTCCCAGAATTCTCCTCATCTCCTAGTCCCACCTATCTTCTTGCCTCTATTGGCCAAACAGTGTTTTATTCATCAAACAATAAGAGAATGATATATACAGAAGGACAACCCCCATCATCCTGCAGGGTATATATGGACAACCCACAAATGTTTGAGAACTACTCACAGTTCCAGACATTTACTGGGAGTATTAGAACCCACCCACTCCCATGGATGTGGAGGAAATGTGCATCTTTTATCTTCTGTTAATTCTGTACAATCAAGTTTTTGCCTCATTCATGCTTGAAACCCCAACCCCTATAAAATTTATAATAGATGCTCAACAAATATTTATTTCATGAATTAACAATAAGTATATTTTCTATTCATTCATCATACTTATTAAAAATGGGCACTAAATGAGAATAACTCAGTAAATTAATATTTCATATCAAAGAAATCTTGTATACCAAAATAAGGGTATTTAAGCTTTTGTCAGATTTTAAACAAATGAAGCACTAAAAGCAGATGGCAGCTCTTTCATCTGTGATAAATAAATGCTGTATTAATTTATAAATGGTATTTATCAAATTCTTGTAGTAGACAAGGATTATCTTTCTTAAATTTTCTGTCTTTGGTTTCATACTTAAGGAACTTTAAGTTCATTATTTTGTTTATTTGTGCCATCATCTTAGGATTTTGGACTCCTTGGGACTATCCCTTCTTGCTGTTTCAATTAACACTCTAGAATACTCACTATCTTCCCTAGAAATTCTCTTTGAAGCCTTAGTACCCTTCATTTGGAAATGACGCTTTTTTCTGTGGTTGGCCTTTGTTTGTTTTTCACTAGAAGGCATAGTATATTTATTAAAGGACTCACTGGGTGGTGGGAAAATTACAAGTGAAGAACCTGCTTAGACAAGACACTCTGAATAAGTGATCACCAAGTTCCTCTCATGGATTAGCAAACTAAACAAGTCCTTATATCAGGGCACAGCTGAGGTTAAAATGCAGGAAACCTATGTGGCCAGATATCCAAAGCAGAGGACTTCCCTTTGGAACTATGTGCAACAAACAGCAGGGTGACAAGGACTGCCTTCTCACTCTGATGCGATAGAGCACTTACAGTACTCACAGCTCTTAATTTTTCCCAATTCGATTGTGTGGCTCCAGGCTCTAGTCAATAGGGTTTATTGAACCTCTTTCCTATAGAAATCTTGCAACTAAGCTGTATATCAGCACACACACACACACAAAAAAAAAAAAAAAAAAAAAAAAAAAAAAAAAAAAAAAAACAGGCCACAGTAAACTCTTGCTTCCCAGGATCACTGTATAGGAGAAACTCAGGGAAGATGTTAATTCCAACATCTCCTAATTCTTTCATTGAACTGCACAGAAAGAGACACAGATCAATACAAGTGGTGCTGCCAGAATCATATCTTCTGCATTACTATACTGTAATGAGCAAGACAGGCAGGTTAAAATGAGGATCTGAGTGCACACAAATTGTCTTTATTTCTAGGCAAGTACTCCATATGAATTTGAAAACACATGCCATTTACTGAACGGTGACCTTATTAGGAAAATTAGCACCTACATGCTAAAAAGGCATGAAAAGTATGAGAAAACGTTTCTAAAAATACCCCAGTGCAGCCTCGCATTTACAGGCAGGAGGCTTGATTAACACTGGTGAAGTCATAGTTTATCAAGAGCACAGTCTATTTCCAAAAACCATTGTTTTATCATAAACACATCCCACAAAATGTTTTATTACCATGAGGGCTGGTCATTCTGCTTTGTTGTATTTTATGTCTTTTCCTTGCTGTTTCCTGAAATCTCATCCGATTGTTGGAAATACAGTCTTCACAGAAAACAGGAAAAGACAATCCAAGAAAACAAGGAGCAAGTCACTGGGACAAGGACATCAATTTCTAGAAGCATGTATGACAACAATTAATCTCTCCTAATATCATTTCCCTTGCAATGTGCTTTATAATCAATCAATAAACTTGCTCAGTATTCTTGGAATTGATTGTTTTCATCGAAGGCAAGGGATGTATTCAGCTCTAGTTCATTGTTTGCTATCTCTAATACATTTTTGCTCCATTTTTGCACTGGAAAGGTCATAGACCCCAGAAGAGAATTGTCCACTGCCATTTTACTTAACCAATTTAACTTCTTCCTGATTCTAAATATATATCCTTATGCCTATAGATAGTAGCTCTCAAACCTAGTCAAAGGAGCCTCTCTGTGCAGCAGACAGGGACTATTACAGAGATCTATAACCGGTCAGCGTGCAGAGAATAAGTAACCATGGGATGCCCAGCTCCAGAAGGTATATCTACAGTGTAACCCTTGAACATAAAGCTCAAAGAACATCACAAAAAAGGGGTAGAAAGACCCTAAGAGATAGAGGATCCAGATGCCTGCTTCTCCATAGTATCTTCTAGACACAACAGGGATGTTGCAACCATGATATTTCACGAGTAGTGCTGTCTAAACAAGACCTACACATTGACACCACCAATTGACAAGCCAGTGCAGATAGGGGAAATTTCACAAAGCTCCTAACCCTAGATGAAGAGCTGTATGCAACCCATGACTTCTGAGAGGGTGACAATCAGTCTTTTCCAAAGATGTCCACTGAAAGTAGTCAATCCCAGGTAGCCAGCCCTAAAGATGTGGACATATGAGTAATAGCAAATGAGCTCAGGAGGACACACATCCATATATTTAAATTGAAAACTGTCAGATGGGGTGATACCCTGGGAGGGAGAAACAGCTGGATCCCTAGACCTTGCTGGTTAGGCAGCCAAACATTCTCAGTGAGCTCCAGGCCAGTGAGAGATCCTGCTTCAAATAAAAGGCAGAAGGCAATTAAAGAATGACACCCAAGGTTGTCTTTTGGTACACACACAGAAGTATACACCCACACATGTACATACACATATACATGAATGCAAACACACACACACACACACACACACACACACACACACACACACACACACACACACACACACAAAGAAAAATAGTAATTATAAATGATAGTGGATATTTCTTTGCCAAACAGGCTCTGTGGGTAAAAAGGTATTTCATTAATATTGTGATTCTGGCTACAGAAGATCTAAAATTTTATGCTAACAAAAGGACACCTAAAATGAGGCAACTTGAAAACATCAAATAATGAGTGCATGGTGTTAAAAGCAATGATTAGCTGGTTATGTTTGGGCAGATCTTTACTGCCACAAAAGAAAAATTTCAAGCTTTTGTGCTTTCTGAAAACATGGTATTTTCAGAGGTTAGAATAGCAAAGACTTCCCACTGACAAGATGTTTCTTCTTAATATTCTATAACAGAACATTTCCTGGGAATTTTTCTCTTGATCTGTTAAGCTCCCGCAAAGCCTACCAGTTGAGCAAAGCAGAGAAACTGAAGTTTTCCAAGAAAGGAGTAGGTGGGAATTTCATTAGCAAGTCTTGGTAGCCTTCTCTAAGGAAAAAGTTAGTTCAAAAAAAGCATTTTTAATGGACCAAAGGTAAATTAAAGAAAATAATTCCAAGTTCTCTAAAATTAATGTCAATTGGAATCTTATTATTTTGGAGGTAAAGTTGACTGAACTTTATAGAACACGCTGTGATTTCTTTTTTATTATTGTAATTATTTAAGACATTTTAAACTTTGACACGGACATCAATGTTATATGAGTACCACTGTATATATTTCTGAAAGAAAGGCATCTGTGATATTAAGTTTTAATTTCATTAGGTTTCATGCATGAGAGCTATAGTAAATCTGAAGTACAAAATGAAACAAGTATACATGTAAATGTTTAGGATGTTCAATATTTATTTTTGCTCTGAAGGGTAAGGCATTAATGAAAAGCATCCAATGATTTGGGCTTTTTATAGGTTTTCAGAATATTCATGGTTTAGGGAAATATTCTTTTTTTGACTCACAGAGTTTGTAACTAGAGAGAAATTATAGGAAGCATGAAAATCCTTATTGTTAAATAAAATATATTCAATATTGTTATAGTCTAAATTTTTATGAATTTAAGAAGAGTGAAAGCATGGTAATTCTTCATGGAAAGGATACAAAAGCTTTCATTAATGTAGGAGCCCATGACTTGAGTCTCAACATCTGAGCAAGAATTAAAAGGTATAAAGGTACTAAATCAAGAGGAAAACCATTAACAGGAGTCTTCAGGTATTTGGGCATGGGCACAGTCTTTGAAAATGGATCATTCTATCTACCTGGACAATGGAGTGTGAATAGAAGATAGAAAAGTAAACCTAAAAAGAATCTGCCATAATTTTGAGTGACAAGCTATAAAACTGGGACAAAATCCTCAGGCAATGAAGAAGAATAAAAATGACTGTACTTTGCATATTTTTATATATCATTGAATTTCCACAAAAGCCTCATAAAGAAAACAATTTGCGTTCAGGAGCTCATAAATGTGCTTTACATGATCTTTTTGTAGTCAAGACTAACTTGAAAAGTCCCATGAAAGCTATGAGATTATCTCTTCCCCTCAAGTGTTTATGGAGGAAGATAGACAAAACAGTCCCTACACCCCATTAAAAGATCTTGTTCTACCCAGAGTCTCCCCAAAGTGTGAAAGCATGTTTCTTTCTAGTTTTATGATTCAGTATCATCTCAAACAGGAAGTACATTAAAAATGTTAAAAAGTCAATTATTTAGTACAATCCTAATTCTTTACACTCTATATCAATAAGGACAGAAATGTAAATAACATAATTAACTAAACCAATATAATTAGTTCACCCCAAAGTTTAGAATGTTCCTGTTTTACAAAGCAAATACAGAAATCGAACAACAAAAATCAAATTGGTTTAACTCAGAACCACCTCACAAATCAACCCCATTCTTCCAGTGGTTCACTGGCTCTCCTTTTATTTACTTAAAATCAAATCTTCTCTTTTTGAAAAGAATGCAAATGCCGCATTAGGTTTATTCATATCTTCTGATTCAAATATGAACATTTTCCTCAATTAAAAGTTACAGTATTTCAGTTGCTTAAGAGAGATGGTCTAACGCAGTGGTTGTCAACCCATGGGGATCTGGACCCCTTTGCCAAGCCTCTATTTCCAAAAATATTTATAATATGATTCATAGCAGTAGCAAAATTACATAATTGAAGTGGCAATGAAAATAATTTTATGGTTGGAGGTCACCACCATACAAGGAACTCTATCAAAGGGTTGCAGCATTAGAAAGGTTGAGCACCATTAGCCTGATGGAAAAACAGCTACATCTGAGTCCTGCATTTGTTCTGATGAGCTTCAACATGTTATGTTGTATTTAAGACAATAAAAATCTGTCATACTCTTCTTCAATAAAATAGAGGTAGAACAATTACATATGCCCTCAAAGTACTGTTCCATGTAGAAAGTGCAGAAAGAAATTCTGCAATCCATAGTATTATTCTACACATTCACCATTCTTAAACCTTTAGTTGCCATAATGGCAACTAAATAATTCCAGAAAGCAAAAATAGAAATAATGAGGTCACAGAATAGTAAAAGAGACACAAAAGTAAAAGGCAGTTAGGTGGAGTAATGAAGGCACATAAGATGCAAGGAGAACACAGTTGAAGAATTATAGAAAGATTCCTGGGGGAGACGGGAGTGCAGTGAAGAAATGACAATCAACTGGAACCCTCCAGAATTTCTAGGTTGACTTAGCTTATTATAGAAGCGAATTTCACATAAACAACAGCCTTTCCTTATATATCAGACATGCAAGAGTGCTTATGCTTCAGAATATAATATTTTGTAAGGGTGGATTTATATAGTGTGGTATAAATGATGCATTTAGGTACTTATTTAAAGAATTTGTGTGATGGTAAAAGTATAGTGTCTTTTTGGTTGTATACGGAAATTTATCTTTTTATAATTCAGATATCACAAGTAAACAATGCAAATTTGTAATTTTAGTTTTGAGGGGGATTTTGATTTGCCATTATTTATAATCTAAAAGATTAGTCATTGAATTTGACAATTCATTTATTCATGTTAATTACATTTTTCTGTTGTTTGTAATCAATTTTATAGATTTTTTTGGTTTTAATATCCATGGGAAAACATATTTCCATGTGTGTTGGGGTGGATCTGGTGGAGGGAGGAGGTTGGGGAGGCGCTAGGAAGAGCAGAGGGAGGAAAGCTGTGGTTGGGTGTATTGTATGAAAGAAGAATCTAGTTTCAATTTTTAAAAAGGAAGAATGAGAGGTGGAAGGAGGAAGGGAGGGATGGAGAGAGGGAGAGATCACAAAGACCAGGCAGAATGTCACAGACCTTCTCTACTCCCTCTGTTCTCCCAGACCAGAGTCTTCCCTAGCACTGCAAAAGAACACCAGCTTCAGCCTCCCCTCCCTCCTGTCCAAGCCTCATATGGATCCCAATGCCCCCAACCCATGGTCTCCCTTTCCCCCTCATCACTGTGTCCAGCCCCAACTTCGGAAGATATCACCTTCTCAACTACAGTCCAGGAGCTGCCAGAAGACCAGGTGGGCTGCCTATGGACCTTCTCTACTCTCTCTGTTCCCAAACCCCAATCATGGGGGTTATCCCTAAGGCTGCAACAGAATCTGAGCTGCAGCCTCCCCTCGCCCTTACCCAAGTATCCTGTGGATGTCACAGACCACTGCCTCCAACCCAAACCTACCTGTCACCAACACCCGCAAGCATTCCCTGTGAACACACCAGTCAAGCAGGTCAGTAAATAGACAACAGACATCACATTCTCTGAAAATCCAGAGAGGAAACAGAAACTAAAGAACAAAACACCCATGTAACAAGGACAAAGCCAGAAATCAGCACCTAGCTCTAGAGCTATGATCACCACCAACACAGATGCCTAGACATCAGTGTAGCAGCACAATCAACAACAGCCAAGGCAGTAGATTTCCACCAGAGCTCAGCAATCCTATCACAGCAAGCCCTGAATATTCCAACATACCTGATAATCAAGAAAAAGACCTTAAAACTAACTATATGAAGATGATAAAGGTTCTTTAAGAGGAAGTGAATAAAGAAATCCAGAAAAATGTAAGCAAAGTAAATGGATAAATCCTCCCCTTTTTTGAGTTGCAACTTTTTAAAATTTAAATTAGAAACAAGCTTCTTTTACATGTCAATCTCAGTTCCCTCTCCCTGCCCTCCTCCCCTGCGTCCCACTGGCCCCCTGTCTCAACCCCTTTCTGCTCCCCAGGGAGGGGAGGCCTTCCATGAGTGATCTTCAAAGTCTGTCATATCATTTGGAGCAGGGCCTAGACCCTCCCCAGTGTGTCTAGGCTGAGAGAGTATTCCCTCTATGTGGAGTGGGCTCCCAAAGTCCATTTGCGTACTAGGGGTAAATATTGATCCACTACCAGTGGCCCCATAGATTGTCCAGACCTCCAAACTGACCCCCTTTTAAAAAGTTAAGAAAACACAAACAATTGAAGAAAATGAATAAAGCTCTTCAAGATCTGAAAGTGAAAACAGAAGCAATAAACAATACAAAAACAGAGGGAATCTTGGAAGTGGAAAATCTGGGTAAAAAAACAGGAGTGACAGACAAGAGATGGAAGAGAGAATCTCAGGCACTGAAGATATATGATAGAAGAAATGGATACATTGATCAAAGAATATGTTACATATAAAAAATTCCTGATACAAAACATCCAGGAAATCTGGGACACTATAACAAGACCAGACATAAGAATACTAGAAATAGAGGAAGAAGAATCCCAGCTCAAAGCCCAGAAAATATTTTTAACAAGATCATAGAAGAAAATTTTCCCAACCTAAAGAAGATGTCTATAAAGGTACAAGAAGTATACATAAGATGAAAGAAATCAGACCAGAAAAGAAAGTTTCCTTGCCACATAGTTATCAAAACACTAAACATTCAGAATAAAGAATGTTTCAAAATCCACAACAGAAAAAGACCAAGTAACATACAAAGGTAGATCTATGGGAATTACAACTGACTTCCCAATGGACACTCAGAAAGCCAGAAGGGCCTGAACAGATGTGAGGTGGACTCTAAGAGATCACAGATGCCAGTCCAGACTACTATACCCAGAAAAAATTTTCAATCACCATAGATGAAGAAAATAAGATATTCCAAGTTCAAGTCAAATTTAAATAATATGATATAGTAAGAGTTCTACAGAGCATTTCATCTAGCTTGAATTTCAGAGTGTTGGCATCTAAGCTTTGAAATGCCTTTTTATGATTGTTACTTTTTGTGATTGCTAACCTTTTAGTCATCCATTGCTACCTTTTGTTTGAAGTGTTTAATTCTTATCTGAGCCCTTCCTGAAGGACCCTAGGCATTTTTTAAGTCTTAGTTACAAGAGAACCTGGAACCTAGGAGGTCTCATGCCTGAGAATTGCTTAGGCAAATGTTTCCATCAAACAACTCCAGATAAGAGGTTTTAGTAATCAGACATTGACTTGTTAAGAGGTATAAATTGTGTAACAATAAAAGAGCTTTTTGCAAAGCCATGGGCAGTCAATTCACTAGAAGCCAATTCCCCCGCAATTTTGGCTAAACCTAAATCATGCTAGAGTGACCCTTTTACTTCCAAGGAACCATGCCAAACAAAACACCAACAATATTGATCAGCAAATACAGACCTACAGAAGTTATTAAAAGGAAAACTCCAATCCAAAGAGCTTACTACAACCATAAAGGGAATAAATAATCTAAAGTTAGCAAAATTAAATGAAAGGAAACACACACACACACACACACACACACACACACACACACACACACACACACACACCCTACCACAACCACCTGTATGCCTGCAAGACATATAGGGGAAATGGTAGTACAGAAGTTGTAACAGTGGCCAATTAATGTCTGTTTTAAGTTGAGGCCCATACCATGAGAGGTCCTACTTGACAAGATGACCAGGAATTGGAGACTGGATAACCCAGAGACCTAGGATAGAACCAAACATGACTGGACAAAACAAACAAACAAACAAACAAATAAATAAATAAGTGATGAAATGATACTTAATGATATTCTGCTGTACTTATAGATCAGTGCCTTCATTAGAGAGGCTTTTTCTGATGGCAGATGGAAGTGGTACAAAGACCCACAGCCAGACATCATTTGGAAAGAGTCTAAATTGGTGGTCTTTGTTGGGCCCTTACCTTCAAAGCTCAGGGAAGCTTGTGGAAGAAGGGGAGGAAAGATTTTAAGAGTCAGAGGGGATGGAGAACACCAAGAGACCACGGACCACTGATTCAGCTGAGCAGGCCCCATATGGGCTCACAGAAACTGCAGCAACAAACATGCAGCCAGCATGGTCCTCTGGGTATATGTTAACAACTTTTACCTAGATGTTCTTGTGGAACTCCTAAGAGTGGGAGTGGGGGTGTTTCTGACTCTTTTGCCTGTTCTTGGTACCCTTTTCTTTCTACTAGGTTACCTTGTCCAGCCTTGATATGAGGGTTTCTGCCTAGTCTTATTGTTATTTTATAATGCCCTGTTTAGTTGGTATCCCTGGGAGGCCTGTACTTTTCTGTCAGGAAATGGAAGGGGAGTAATCAGGGAGAGAGATAAGGATGGGGAGAGCTGGAAAATTGTGGTGGGAGAGGAAACTGTTATTGGAATGACTTATATGAGGGAAGAAAAAGAAAGTGATCACATTTTAAAAATTGTATTTATGAAAAAAAATCCTATGCTTTTAAATTGAGATATAAAATATAATACACACATTCTCATAACTGGATATTTCTGTAGTAGGGAAAACATTTAAGGTTTCAGAAATTAATATCTTTGCCAGTAATATATTCCAGAATTAATCAAAAATTACTGTGAATTTCCACAGATCAGGGAGGGATTAACCAAAACATTAATTCCTCTGATACATACTGGCACAGCCAGGGGTATAATAGATAAGCACCCAGGTTGAGAATTACCAAATACAAAAGGGTACCATTTGCTGGGACAAACTCCTGATTTTCTTAGCTTTTATGAAGGTTGTTAGTATGTAAATAGCTGCTCAACAATTACAAGCAGATATTTTTTTTCAGAATCCATCTGATCTGTTAGAGGTGAGTATTACATAATACAAAAATAAGCATGGAAATGTGGAAGAGTTTTTCCAAAGTGATACATTAGGATATTCTCCTTACTATGTCCTTGTTTCTCAGGTGATGGAGAAAATTTGAACCTCAAAACTAGATAAGTTTCCATACTTCATTACTCTTCATGTATTTATCCAATAAGACTTAGTTTAATTCCCCAAACTTGATATTAAGTGTTTTCCTTCAAATATATAAAGTAGGAATACATGTAAGACAAAAAATTAATAAATCTCATCTATAGCTCATTTCTGTAAGGCTAATAGAACTCCTGGAAGAGGGAATATAAGAGCTGGAGGATGGGAGAAAATGCTATGAAACTTTGATTTCTGTTCATACATGACTTGCTAACATTCCATCATGGATTGGAGACAGCCATGACACCCCATCCCTAATTGAGGAGCTATTATCTGTTAATAGCTGTTGTGGGGAGTGAAAGTCATTTTTTTCCCAGTCTTGTAGACATTAGTAAACCACCTATGGCCTAGCAAACAACCCTCACCCATGCCCAAGCAACTCCAGTGAAACTCAGTGTGTTATTAAAAATGCAAAGAGGTGAAAGTGGGATCTGTGGCTTATTGGGAAGAAGAAGGAGTTCAGAGACAGTAGGAAAGGAAATGAGATGATAATGTTGATGAATATAATCAAAATGCATTATTACAAATGTGTGAACTTATCAAAAACTAAATAAGACATTTTTTTTTTTATTTTTCGAGACAGGTTTTCTCTGTGTAGCTTTGGAGCCTATCCTGGCACTCTCACTCTGTAGACCAGGCTGGCCTCAAACTCACAGAGATCCTCCTGCCTCTGCCTCTTGAGTGCTGGGATTAAAGGCGGTGCCACCAACACCCAGCTCAAGACATATTCTTTCAAGTCCCATGTCTTTTATATGAAGACTCATTACAATATTCAAGAAATGCATTAGATCTTATAATCTAAAATGGTCACCCTCAGTTGTGAAGTCTGTTTAGACTGCTTTGAATGGCAAAGCCAAACCATAACCATATTGTGTGACTTGATTCTGTTTATAAATCAAACATTGAAGCACAGTTCACACCCAGATATTCTAGGCAGTAGAACATTCATCAATTATGTTAAATACAAATTGATTTAAATGGATCATCTGTTTATGTTGTGGTTTCATGGTTTAAGCATTAGAATTGCATTCCATTTAAAGTATGATAAGCAATTTCTAAATCTAAAGTTGCCACTAAAAACACAATGCCTGCTTTGATAAACAATCTTTTTTATTTTAGAAACAATCTTATTTTACATACCAATCCCCTCATTCCCTCACCCTCCCATCCTCACATGCCCCCTCCACTGACCCCCCAACACACCCCACACACACTCCCCAAGGATAGTGAGGCCTTCCATGGGGGAATCATCAAAGTCTGTCATATCATGGGGGGGTGTGGCTAGGCCCTCTATCATGTATCTGGGCTGCAATAGTATCCCTCCATAAGGAATGGGCTACCAAAGTCTATCTGTGCACTAGGGATAAACACTGGCACCACTGCTAGAGGTCCCATAAACTGATCAGGCCTCCTCACTGGCACCCATATTCAGAGGGAGGGAGGAAAAAGAGAAGGGGAGAAAAGCACGGGGGAGAACAAGAGGGATCAGGAAGACTGAGACAGGGGAGGAATAGAGGAGTGCAAGAAAGGAGATATCTTAATAGAGGGAGACAGTATAGGCTTAGAAAGAGGTCTGGCACTAGGAAATGTTCAAGGAGCCACAGGGATGACCCCAAATAAGAATCTAAGCAGTAGTGGAAAGGCTGCTTTTAATGCTCTTCCCCTATGATGAGATTGATGACTACCATGGTTAGCATCCTAGAGCCTTCATCCAGTAGCTGATAGAAGCAGAAGCAGGCACCCACAGCTAAACACTGAGCCATACTCCTGGATTCCAGTTGTAGAGTGGGAGGAGGGATGAGCAAAGGAGTCAAGACCTTGCTGGAGAAACCCACAGAAACAGTTGACCTTACCTAATGAGAGTACAGAGACCCTAATCATAAAGCTGGGGAACCAGCATTTGGATAATCATTTCTTTTCTCCAAAATGTTCAAGGCTAGCTGTCACTGCTACAAGTCTGTATAAAAGGTAAATCAGAATGAACACATTTATTATGCATGAGACGATTTAGTAGAAACTTGAAAGAGTTCTCTCTTCCTCTCACTGCAATGAATACCTTCAAGTCTCTGTTTCCTTGTGCATTATGAGCTCCAGAGAGTGGTGATTTGTGTTTCTTATATATTGTTATACATCTGCAGGCACAAAAGCAATGTCCTATAAATATATAAGAAGATGAACAGGACCAGGCATTGGTGGCACACACCTTTAATCCTAGCACTTGGGAGGCAGAGGCAGGCAGATCTCCATGAGTTCTAGGCCAGCCTGGTCTCCAGAGCAAGTGCCAGGATAGGCTCCAAAGCCATACAGAGAAAACCTGTCTCAAAAAACCAAAGAAGAAGAAGAAGAAGAAGAAGAAGAAGAAGAAGAAGAAGAAGAAGAAGAAGAAGAAGAAGAAGAAGAAGAAGAAGAAGAAGAAGAGGAATACAAACCTCAGAACTGGAAGATTAAACCCATGGTGATCAAACCCTTCAATTGGTGTGGGGCCTTTCATTTCCCATCTTTGATGAAGTACTCAGCACTCTGTACTTTTCCCTGATTAGGAGCTCTTCCCCATATGCCTAAGGAAGGACTGAACTTGACCATGAAATTAGGAGTTCATAAAGGGTAGTAAGTTCTTACCAATCAATCATGAAGTGACATGTCACCATAGAATTTATGAAGTTCAACCAATATCATCACTGATAAGCAAGTTCAGCAATTAACCAAATTCCATCCAACAAGGGAACGGATGAAGAACTAGGAGTCCATTGTAGAAGTTTCCTAATTGATTATTCATATGGATTCTTTGCGAATAGGATAGTAAGGCCAAAACAAATATAGTAACTTCCATCCAAAGAAAGATTTACCCAAATGTGCCCTTTCAGAATGCCACAGGATGAGGTATAACTGTATAAGAAAATATTGCAGAAGGAAAAGTGGTAAAAAATTACTTTTAAAAACTACAAAAGCTTCAGCTATATGAAGATATCAGTTCTTTTCAGTTATCTTTCCTTCCAAGGAAGGTATATACTTTCTGAAGGAGAGGCTTCTGTGTATATGCATGTGGTATCTTGACTTCAGAGTGCCTTCTTGGTGGAAGATAACTACATCTTGTCTAGCAAACCTGGCCATGTGACTCCCTTGGGCTAAGGAAAGGTTTACATAATTTCTGAGTCTGTGAGTCTATGGCTCTCATGGTCTAGATTACCCTGCCAGCTCATCTGGCTGATCAGTGTGTGGCTATTGAGTTACAGTTATACTCAAGGATGAATCATTCTTCACAAATTCCTATATTGGTTGCTTGGTCCTCAGCTAGTAGGCACTGTTTTGAAAGGTGGTGCAAAGTAAGAGCAGCTAGATGAAGGAAGTCATTTCCTGAGGGCAGTGCCTCAGAAAGACTCATCTCTTCCTCAGGTCCAGCCCCTACCTGATTCTTGCTTTATCTGTATGTGTGTTTTCTAGCTGCCATGAGGTGTGTAGTTTTCCCTCCCCTTCTCAGTCTCATCATGTCTCAGACACAATACAACCAGCCAGCCATAGACTATAAAACCTCTAAAACCTATGAGGCAAAGCAACGTTTACCCACTAAGCTGTTTCTCTGGGGAATTTCTCAGAGTAACAACAAGAAGAAAGTGATGAACAATGTCATGGACCCCCGAACAAAGAGAATGTGGAGTAGAGTAACAGTTGCTCACAATGGACAAGTAGCCACCAAATATTTTTTAACTGTTACCATAGGTTTTCATAGCACATCCAATCTACTGGTAGAAGGGGCATTGTTTAAAAATTTAAATATCTAATAATTAGTTCTATAGGGTGGTTTGTGGTAGATCATTAACTGCAAACAACTTAACCATTGGAATTGTACTCACATAAAAGGACATAGAGGTACAAACACATTCTCCTTAATCTACTTTTTCTTTTAATTAGAAAAAAATTATTTACATGTCAATCCCAGGTCCCTTTCCTCCCCTCCTCCCCTGCCCCCCCCCCAACTAACACCCTACCTATCACATACCCTTTCTGCTCCCAAGGGAGGATGAGGCCTTCCATAGGGGGTCTTCAAAGTCTGTCTTATTCTTTGGGATAGGGCCTAGGCCAAGCCCCTTTTGTCTAGGCTCAGGGAGTATCCCTCCATGTGGGATGGGCTCCCAAAGTCCCTTACTATGCTAGGGATAAGTACTGATCTGCTACAAGAGGTCCCATACATTTCCAAGGTCTCCTCACTGGCACCCACACTCAGGGGGTCTGGATCAGTCCCATACTGGTCTCTCAGCTATCAGTCTGGGGACCAAGAGCTCTCCCTTGTTCAGGTCAGGTGTTTCTGTGGACTTCATCATCCTCGTGTAGATCTCTTTACTCATCAGTCGTCCTTCTCTACAACTGGATTCCAGTTCACTTCAAGGTTTAGCTGTGAGTGTCTGCTTCTACTTCCACCAGCTACAGGATGAAGGCTATAGGATGGCATATAAGTCAGTCATCGATCTCGTTACCAGGGGAGGGCATTTAAGGTAGCCTCTTCTCTGTTACTTAGATTGTTAATTGGTGTCATCTTTGTAGCTCTCCAGACATTTCCCTAGTGCCTGATTTCTCTTTCAACCTAAAATGTCTCCCTCTATTATATTATCTCTTGTCTTGCTCTCTTCTATTCTTCCCCCAACTTAACCTCCCTGCCCCATCATGTCTTCCTCACCCCTCCTCTTCTCTCCTTCTCATTCTCCTAGTTCCCTCTCCCCCCTCCCCTCATGCTTCCCATTTGCTCAGGAGATCTTGCCCCTTTTCACTTTGCCAGGGTCCTCCATGAGGGTCCTAGCTTCTCTGGCAGTGTGGCTTGAAGGCTGGTAATCCTTTACTCCATGTCTAAAATCCACATATGAGTGAGTACATACCATATTTGTCTTTTTGTAACTGAGTTACCTCGCTCAGAATGGTTTCTTCTAGTTCCATCCATTTGCCTGCAAATTTCAAGATTCCATTGGGTTTTTTTTTTGTTGTTGTTTTTTTGTTTTTGTTTTTTTCCAATGACTAGTACTCCATTGTGTAAATGTACCACATTTTCTCTATCCATTCTTCAGTTGACAGGCATCTAGGTTGTTTCCAGGTTCTGGCTATTACAAATAATGCTACGATGAACATCATTGAACAGATGTCCTTGTTGTATGAATGTGCTTCTTTTGGGTATATGCCTAAGAGTGGAATTGCTGGATTTTGTGGTAGACTGATTCCCATTTTCCTGAGAAATAGCCATACAGATTTCCAAAGTGGCTGTACAATTTGGCACTCCCACCAGCAGTGGAGAAGTGTTCCCCTTTCTTCACATCCTCTCCAGCATAAACTGCCATTGGTGTTTTTGATTTTAGCCATTCTGACAGGAGTAAGATGGTATCTCAGAGTTGTTCCGATTTGCATTTCACTGATGGCTAAAACACACTTTCTTATGTGTCTTTCAGCCCTTTTAGATTCCTCTGTTGAGAATTGTCTATTTAGTTCTGTACCCCACTTTTTAATTGGATTATTTGTTGGTTTGGAGACTAGCTTCTTGAATTCTTTGCAAATTTTGGAGATCAGCCCTCTGTCAGATATGGGGTTCGTGAATATCTTTTCTCAGTCCATGGGCTGTTGTTTTGTCTTGTTGACTGTGTCCTTTGCCTTACAGAAGCTTCTCAGGTTATCTCTTCAATATTGTCCTTGAAGTTCTAGCTAGAGCAATAAGACAACCAAAGGAGATCATGGGGATACAAATTGGAAAGGAAGAAGTCAAGCATTCACTGTTTGCAGATGATATGATAGTCTACATAAGAGACCCCAAAAATTCTACCAGGGAACTCCTACAGCTGATAAACACCTTTCAGCAAAGTGGCAGGGTACAAGATTAACTCAAAAAAATCAGTAGCCCTACTATATATGGATGATAAATGTGCTGAGAAAGAAATCAGAGAAACATCACCCTTTACAATTGCCACAAACAACATAAAATACCTTGGGGTAATGCTAACAAAAAAAGTGAAAGACCTGTATCAAAAAGTTTTTGAGTCTTTAAAGAAAGAAATTAAAGAAGATACCAGAAAATGCAAGTATCTCCCATGTTCTTGGATAGTTAGGATCAACATATTAAAAATGACAATCTTGCCAAAAGCAATCTACAGATTCAATGCAATCCCCATCAAAATCCCAACACAATTCTTCACAGACCTTGAGAGAACACTTTTCAACTTTATATGGAAAAACAAAAGACCCAGAATTCCCAAAACAACCCTGTACAAAAGCAGAACTTCCAGAGGTATCACCATCCCTGATTTCAAACTCTATTATAGAGCTATAGTCCTGAAAACAGCTTGGTATTGGCACAAAAATAGACAGGCAGATCAATGGAATCAAGTTGAAAACCCTGATATTAACCCACACACCTATGAACACCTGATTTTTAACAAAGAAGCTAAAGCTATACAATGGAATAAAGAAAGCATCTTCAACAAATGGTGCTGGCATAACTGGATGATGGCATGTAGAAGACTGCAGATAGATCCATGTCTATCACCATGCACAAAACTTTAGTCCAAATGGATCAAAGACTTCAACATAAACCCAGCCACACTGATCTCATTAGAAGAGAAATAGGAAATACCCTTGAATGAATTGGCACAGGAGACTACTTCCTAAACATAACACCAGTAGCACAGACACTGAGATCCTTAATCTAATTTTATTTAAACATTTTAAATAGGAAAAAAGTCACTCAAATTTAATCCTTGGTTTTGTAATAATGTGAGATTTTCTTTCAGGATTGTTTTTATTATGAACTAAGAGTGAAGGACATCTCTGGTGACACCATTTTTAATTTTTCCAATTTCTCTTTAAAATATGCATTGTTCAGTGAATAATACAAAATGTAAAGAAAATGTCATTGAGTTAAAAGCCAAAATCTCCCCACTTCACCTCTCATTTTCTTTAAGTGCTGGCACTAAGTAGTGACTTTACAGTGTAAATATCTTGGTATCCCCATATGATTCTAGCAGTTTCTAATGGCATTTTGTCTTGGTTTATAGAAACTGTTTCACTTACACGATGGATGAAAGGAAAAGGAAGTGACAGTGTTTCACAATATCAATAATCTTAAATTCGTAACCAAACCCATTCACTTGCACAAAGATGCAGTCACTGAGAAATTGCATATATATATGCATATGTATACACATACATCCATGCATATACACCTGTATATACACACACATATATGAGAGAGAGATTATAGTCATAGAAATGAGCAGCCCAGAAAACTCAGAAAGGAATTGACATATTTTATTTTATCACATTTCCTTTAAAGAACATCATAGAATACATAGTAACAACAACAAAAACCCTGAACCTGCCCCCCCCAGAATACCCATTCTGGGGATGCTGTACAATCACAGAAGTCTTCTATTACATCAGATAGAACTCACAGCTTCCCAGGTTTTATTAAGTGTCAAGCAACAATAAGCTAATTGAACCAGAATGATACAATTTTTAAAAACTCAAGATATTTTGCCCAGTTGATTATCTGTGTGGCCTTAATTACAAACCATGTTTGCAAATGGAGTGTGATCCACCAACAAGATCCATAATTTTTGCTTTAGGTGGCTAATAGTTAGCCTGTAAGAACACCAGGAGATGCCATGAGACCCTAAATACCTAACATCTGACCTAGGACATGGTGTCTTTCTGTATCTGGAACCACACAATGCTCTAATTAGCAAGGCCTATCTGAAAGGTTCAGGCTTTAATGCTGATTGGCTCTACCTTTTTAAGAGACAGACCCCTCCCCGACAACAGTCAGGGCACGCACAGGGACGTGCTATCACCACATCACCCACCATGCATTTACAGCCTGCGTGAGGACTCTGGGCATATGTGGAACCTCAGTGTACGTGTGCGGTCTTCCCTTTAAAAGTTCCAACTTCCCTGCTTCATTCTCTCTGTTTCTTCTTCGCTCTCTGTTTGCTTCTGCTTCTCTTCTCTCTCTGTCTCTCTGTTTGGCAAACGGCCATGACGGTCAGCCATTAACTCTGTTTCTCTTCTCTTTTAGTATCCTTACTCTGCTGGGCCTATAATAAACTAGTTAATATGTCTAATCTTGCTGCCTCCTCTTTTTCTTCAAAAATTTTAACACTATCATTTGACTTCCCCATGAGAAATGAGTTCCAGTCTTTGTTCACCTTCCTTAGACACATCAGAAACAGCAGCAAATAGAAGGGAATGCATGCCCAGAATATACAAACATCTTATTCTAGAAAAAGACATTTTTAATGAGTATTACCCTAAGAATGGGGAGAATAGTTCCCTGAACTTTTTCAGGAAGAATAGAATACACAGGAATATCCCAAAGCAGCCGGTATATCAATGCAGTTTTACCGTCAAGTGGCTAGTCTTTAGAAGTTCTTTGAAGGCAAGAAGAGGAAAGGAAAATTTTTGTTCCTCAAGAGGATTAGCTGGAATTACAAAGATAAGAATGGAGAAACATATGCAGGGAAGAGGGGATGGGGTTTCTCTCACTTAAAAACCAGAAGAGACACAAAACACAGGATTTGAATGTGTCTCATAAGACACCATTTGGGAACTGCCATGGAAACCCAAGAGACCCAGTTTTTGTTAGCATGCAAGACAGTAGAGAAAACTGAGGCATTTGTCTCATTCTAAAAAACACAGCATCCTGTTTTGAAATTAGTTCCCAACTTAGATGACCAGTTATAAGTTTAGTGTAAAGATATAAGTCCCAAGGCAAAGGAATAGCCAGGCAAGGATGAGTTTTAATTCATTGTTATTGTTGTATTTACTTTATTTGCATTATTATTTATAGTTGTATAGGAATTAAGAATCTTAATGACTACTTGACAAACACACATCATCACAGTAATCATCAGTGTCAATCAAGGCCATTCAAGGAACATACAGGCCCTATAAACCATGTTTCTGAGGGCATCTTTTGTGTGATCTTTACAGCCTGCTTTTCTTAGCCCCCAACCATGAACTTGGCATCTGGCAAGGCTGCCCGATGAAACTTTGAACCTGAATTTTCACCTCTGGGAGGGGCTTGATTGCCCTGGCCTTTAAATGTCAGGGACTGTGAAGGAAAGGTCAAGACACTGCTCTTGGAGAGCTAGCAGTACTAAGGTCCTCCCTGCCAATGGAGACAAGACAAATATTTCATTTCTTTCAAAATCTAGAGAGTTTACCTTCCTCAAATTAAACACCCTGGGCAAACACCTCTCTCTTTTGTCCTTTAACTAACAGAGAGCGATTAGACCTAAGCAACTTTCTTAAAGGCAGCCTTTAATCTCCAAAATAGGTGTCTGAAGTACAGTCTTGAAGGAAAGGGTAAAATGGAAGTGACAAAGTCCTCTCTGGTGGTACAGAGAAGGAACTAATGAAAAGGAAGAGCTTGGGTTCTTAATAAACACAAGGATTACACTTTATTTATTCAGGTGCAGCCCCTCTTGTGACTACAGCTTTAATGTTTATAGAAGGAAAGTAAGAACCATAGAAGGGATGACAGAGAATAACCATGCTTCTATTGAACTTTCAAAGTCATTTTTACAAACATCTATATGCATACAAAGTTAAAAAATGGAAATTATTTCTTTGAACTATCCCTGCCCAAATATAGATAATGAAAGTTATGTAGACAATTTAAATCTTTCTATAAGTCATACTGCATAAAAGTAAAAGGAAATAAGATAATTTAATGAGCTAACTTCCAAAATAATCAAATCAAACTGAAGATATACTGCCTTGGTTTGTAACTTGACTTTAAATGATTTAAAAGCAAAGTGTTTGTCCCTTGCTGTAAATAGCTGAATTTCAAGAATCTAGAATCACATATGCCTAGTGTTCCCAGACCAGATGGTAAAACTCTGGAATTATGGGAATTGAGGCAAGAAACCTCAGGCTACCCAAGCTAGAAAGAAAAGTATCTTAGTTACTGTTATGCTGATGTAAAGAGACACTATGACCAAGGCAACTCTTATAAAAGGAAGCGTTTGATTGTGAGTTTGCTCACAGTTTCAGAGGGTTAGGTTGTTTTTATCATAGTGCCAGGCAGGAAGGCAAGGTAGTACAGTGGTAGCTGAGAGTTCTACATTCTGATCCATACTCATTAAGGGAGAACAGGAAAAGGAGGAGAGGGAGAGAGAGTTTGGGTCTGGCATGACTTTTGAAATCTCAAAGCTCACCCTAGTGACACACCTCCTCCAACAAGACACAACACTGTCTTAGGGTTTCTATTGCTGGAAAGAGACACCATGGCCACAGCAACTCTAACAAAGAAAAACATTTATTTGAGGAGGCAGCTGACAGTTTCAGAGGTTCAGTCCATTATTGTCATGGCTGGGAGCATGGCAATGTGCTTGCAGACATGGTGCTGGAGAAGGAGCTGTTACATGTTGACATGCAGGCAGCAGGAAGTAGACTGTCTCACTGGCCATGGCTTGAGCATGTTTTAGATCTCAAAGCCTGACTCCATTATAATACATTTCCTCCAAGAATACCACACCTCCTAACAGTGCCACTCCCTTTCCAGGCCATTTTCTTGCAAACCACAACTTCTAATCCTTCCCAACAGTTCATTAACTGGGGACCAAGCATGTAAATGCATGAGTTTATGGGGGCCATTCTTATTCAAACCACCACAGACAGTAATTCCAACATTCCCTAAGTTCATAATATTTCTCCTAAGTAAAACTTGTTCAGCTTAAATGTTGAAAGTTTAAATTTTATTTGCCAAATGGAGCACACTGAAGGCTTTCCCTAGCTCACATTAATAATACAGATCTATGAAGATGAATTTATTGATTGTGCTCTAACACTCAGGAGTTTCCAAGTGGGATTCTCCCTGGCACATCTGGCACTTTTATAGCCTGAATGTAAAAAGCGGGCTCTCTAATGGAACTCATGCCCCTTGTATTTTATTGTTTGTTTTTTTATTCTAGAATCAGTTTAACATCTAAGTGGATGCAGGTTTTCTGTCCCCCATTTTAGTATTCATCCTTTTCACTCGCCACTGGGCTAGTGATTTTATTGAATGCTCTAGAAATCCCGTCCATGTGGCTCCATATCTAGATTCTTTTTTAACATTTCCTTTCAGACAACTGGCCACAGGCTGAGTCACTTCAGTTATCTCAAGTATAACAGATGACAGATCTCCTTTACTGTGGGAGTGCTCATTCATCAGAGAGCACACTGTGCCCTCAGTACAAATAATACATCATTACAGGGCTCAGAGCCATAAGACAGAAGAATCAAACAAAACTACACAAAGTTTTATGTTCGGATGAGATAGAACCATGCCGAGCAAGCAAGCAGAAACTTAAAACTTTCTTCAAGTGTGAATATATTTTCCTTATGAAGGGCTGTTTGATACATACTTCCGTGTGCTGTGGACAGACATCCTTTGTTGCTGCACAAAACTGAAAGTCATCATTGCCTTTCAGACCTTCTATCTCTGTCATTGAATTAGTTCCTAATGCCCTGGACTGAACTGGGAACCATCCCAGCACCTTGTCAACTCTTTTTATTTTTGTTATGATGCAGGTTTTACCTGAAGGAGTGGCCCATTTGTTGTAAAAATTAATTAGGGAAAGTTGGATCTTTCAGGACAAGGACAGGCATTTCAAATAGCCAAGAACATTTTCTGTGTTTTCCTGTGCTACTAAGACAACATCTTGTTCTTCCCATCTAAATAAACAGATGAAAGAGAATAGTCTCAACTGATGCTTACATGGTGTCCATTATTTGATAGTCATTATCCCCATTTAACAGGTGGAGAGATTGAGATAGTGAGATAATTGGAGTTACCTAGGGCTACAAAATAGAATGCAGTGCTAGAAGTCATTAACTCTGTCTGCTTTCCCAGTGCAGCTGAGGCCGTGTGGTTTTGAAAAAGAACAGATGGTAAGTGAAGGCAAGGACTAAAGATGGAGGCCTTCCTTCAGTAACTTGGAAAGCTGCACAGTGCTATTCTGCATGCTAAATAGGATAGAGATTCCAGACACTGAAAGCCGGTCACACTGCTTTACATGAAGCTATAAAAGGTATTTCTTTTTGGAAAGGGCTTTCTAAAATTAAAATATCCCTCACTTTCTATTTTTAGTGAGTCAAACTCTAACAGGCCTGTAAAAAGATGGAGGTGGTCTTAACAGTGATCTACTTTAAATGGGTTACCCTATATAATATGCCACAGTTGCACCTTTCAGATGAAATCTCAGTGGATTTTTTTTATTCAGTTGTAGAACAAATTCACAAATAATTTAATCCACAGAGTTTAGCCCTTTCCCCAATAACTATATCTTAAGCTATTTAGATTTTTCTTTTGTCCCTAAAACCTGAAGCACATTTTCTTTTTCTGTAATGCAAAATGTGTTGAAGCCCAGACAATTTGCTTTTATATTATTTTCCATGTGCTAATGCTATCTTTTCTTCCACCTATACCAAAAATAAAACAAATATTTCTTGTGAAGGCTTGAGAATCATGGTATATGATTTCTTTCTGACATATTCTTATCTATCATTGATATTGTTAACTTTAATATTAAATGCCACCTTATAACATAACTAAAGTTGTTAAATTATCATTTAATGTTAGTAGGTTAAAGCTTGACAATTTTGCTTGGTTATCTTGTGAAGTATGGCTAATATCAACTGAGTGATGCTAACACATAAAATGTATGCTGAATAGTGGTTTAGCACATGTAAAGTATATTGATAATTTTTAATGTTGAATATATACTGAAATAATAACTAGAATGCATTTGGATTGATAATATATATTCTTAAAATTAATCTTATCTGCTTAGCTTAGATTTTTATTTACTTAATGTAGTTATCAGGAAATTTATGTCTATATTTGTGATTCATTATAGTTCTGTGGAACATTATGATAGAGCATCAGTGGTAAAATATTCCTTGTAAAGAAAGACCTGGAACCCTAAGAGAAACATACATGGTCCCCTGGAGAAGTGGAAAGGGACAAGATCTCCTGAGCAAATTGGGAGCATGGGGGAGGGGAAAGAGAGCTAGTAGAATGAGAAGGGGAGAAAAGGAGGGATGAGGAGGACATGAGGGAGCAGAAAGGTTGAGTCAGGGGAAGAATAGAAGAAAACAATAAAGGAGATAGCATAATAGAGGAAGACATTTTAGGTTTAAAGAAAAATCAGGCACTAGGGAAATGTCTGGAGATCTACAAAGATGATACCAACTAACAATCTAAGCAACAGAGGAGAGGCTACCTTAAATGCCCTCCCCTGATAATGAGATTGATGACTGACTTATATGCCATCCTATAGCCTTCATCCAGCAGCTGGTGGAAGTAGAAGCAGACACCCACAGTTAAACCTTGAACTGAACTGGAATCCAGTTGCAGAGAAGGACAACTGATAAGTAATGAGGTCTACACCAGGCTGGTGAAACCCACAGAAACTGCTGACCTGAACAAGAGATAGCTCTTGGTCCCCAGATTGATAGCCGGGAATACCAGCATGGGACTGATCCAGACCCTCTGACTATGGGTGCCAGTGAGGAGACCTCAGAAATCTATGGGGCCTCTTGTAGCAGATCAGTACTTATCCCTAGCATAGGAAGGGACTTTGGAAGCCCATCCCACATGGAGGGATACTCCCTGAGCCTAGACAAAAGGGGCTTGGCCTAGGCCCTATCCCAAAGGATATGACAGACTCTGAAGACCCCCCCTATGGAAGGCCTCGCCCTCTCTGAGGAGCCGAAAGGGTATAGAATAGGTAGGATGTTAGTTGGGGGGGGCAGAGGAGGAGGGAGGGAGAGGGAGCTGGTTTTGACATGTAAAATAATCTTTCTAATTCAAATAAAAAAATTTTAAAAAGAAAGACCTAGAGAGTATTATTTTAAGATTTGTATGCATCTATTCTTTAGTTCAATTACTCATTCTGCTATTATAGCATGGAAGTGTGCAGAGACGATAGATTCATAAAGGAATTAACACTTTATGCCAATAAAACTGTTGGTGGCTAGGAAATTTGAATTTCATGTGTTCTGAAATGTTATTATTTTTCAATAATTTACAAGCTCATGTGTTAATATAATCCTTATTGTGAGGTATTGATATGGGGCCTGTAAGAGATGATTAGATCATGAAAATCTGCCTTCATTAGTCAATTAATCTATTTATAGGTTAGTAGATTAATGGGGGTATAATATTCTTGTCAGTCCCATGATGTTCTCCTATGAGAGGGTCAGCAAAAGGACACTAGCCAGATATCAATCAGATGTTGTCAGATGCCCAGATCCAGATCTGAATGAAGATTTTGTACATTAGCCAATCTGTGGTATTTAATTGCAGCAATAGAAAATGTACTAAAATAACAGATTAAATAAAGGTGAGGGGTTGGCCAATAAGCTTTGACTCATGAGATATACTTGCCATACAAAGGGAATTACAAAGACACACTCAATAGGAGAGATACCTACTTAACTACTCAGTTCTAGTGAAGTCATGTTTATTGGAGGAGAATATACATTCACTAATTTACTAAAACAGCATGATTCTAATGACAATATGTAAACATTTGTCTTTATATCCACAGATAAGTGTAGTCTTCACCCCTCATCAAGGAAAGTTCTCTTTGCAACAGACAGAGACCACACCTATTCTAAATGCAGAGTTGTGGAGCCTAGTCCAAGTGCATACAGTCACAAAACACTCATCTTCTGGCTCTTTTCAAGCCCACTTGCCAATTTACCTGCTGTACAATAAGAGAAAAACTGAAACACAAGTGACAAAATGAACATCTGTATATCATTCACCTTCTGCTTTGGCTTTATCATCTCTTTCATTTTTAAAACACACTGAAAATTACCAACTTAAGAATAATTTGAAAAAATCAATAGCATTAATACTTGAGCCAAAATATAAAACAAAACAAAAATGTCCTGGTTTGCTACCCAGCTTCCAAGTGATATTCTGGGACCAAATCACTAAAACTCAAAGTTCATGGTGGTAGACTTGTATGTCTCTGGTTCACTGATATTCTGGGTACTTAGAATAATATTCATAGAAACTCGATGAACATAAATTGAATGAAGAAAAGTTGATATTAGGGTAAATCAGATGGCACTATCTATCTTAGATTGAAGTATCTCCAAATACTCTGTGTTGAGAAAGTATTTCCACTCAGTCCTGGAGCTCCCTTATCTTTGGCATGCTACTACTCTATTCCTGTTACTCTGTAATTCACTCTCAACAAGAATGGGCCCTCAACAAAAACATCTAAGGAAGAGATTATTCATATTAGTCAAATATGTATCTCTTTGGTGACATTTGCACTTCTAGTATTTGCTACCTCCACAAAGAACATTTTAAAAAGAAATGGCTTTCTGGATGGTAGAGTTTAAGGAATGGTGACAACCAAATAGGAATTTGGGTTTGTGTCCTTGTAGACATACCAAACAATAAAACTTCTTATTTACTAGTCTGTGCACAAAATTAATGAAATCACCATTAATAATTTTCTATTCATTCAGACTGGAATTTATGATGACTATTATTTCCCCTGATAATAGAACTAGTGAAACCATGGACTCTCAGAGGTGCAAAAGATTTAAAATATAGTTTAAACAGTTCAACTACATTTTAAAAGAGAATTTTTACATTCTACATCATAACTTTAAATAGGCCTCAAATGTGAATTTCCTCACAAAACAGCCCAATGCGTTGTGGGCACCCAGGAAATAAGACTAAGTTATTTCCTTACCGATTTCTCTCTTCCTCAAACTGTTATTTGATGGTTCTGCACTTGATCTGCTCAGCAGATATTGTAGTGCTAACTATATACTAGGATATCATAGTGAGTCTGCCTGTATCATGCTGTCATTGGGAGCCCATCAAAAATCTGTTTCATCTTCACTTTGACACTGCTCAGCAGTTTTGGAAGACAGTTATCCTTAAAGATGGGAGAAATGGTTCATTTGTCATTCTGAGGGGTTATTTCATTTGGTCATTCTGTCATAACTGCTATGTGCTAGCTGCTAACCCAAGCACTACAGATAATCTCTTTGCACAGGGCAAATATGGTTTCTTTGTTCATGCATTTATATCTTACTAAGAAGTTCATCCATCGAAGAAGTTGATATGATATCATGTATTATGCTAGGGCAAGAAATGACACTAGGAAATCTAGACAGAGGGTAAGGTTCTAAACACATTAGTCTTTAAATACATGGAAAAAGCTGAAGTTGTATATGGTGAGAAAAAGAATATATAGATCAGGGAATTACATGAACTCAGACCACACCAAATAAACAGAATGTTACTTGTGGAACAAAAACAGTGTTTGTAAGGGAACATATTGGAAGAGAACTTTTTATGAGCAGAACTGGAAAGGTCATCAGGACCCATGCTTCCAAAGCCCTGTAACTTAATTTGATGTTGTTTTACCTTCTGGAGCCAAAAGCCAAGGATACATGGTTAAGTTTGAAGCATCACTGTGACATGATCAGTTTTGACTTGTATAATGATCACTTTGCTTCTGTGTTCCAAGTAAAGCAGATGTGAATAACACTGCAGGCAAGGAGCTATGTCAGTGCTGCTTAGGATGTAACACACTGACAGTGCATCTACAGGTTTTCTCAAGATGCAAATGAGCATGTTTGTAGAGTAGGAGATGTCATGTCAAGATTGTTGTCAAGCTCTCAAGTCATGTCATTGTAGATGAACGGAGATTCTTAAATGCAACCCGGTAAGAAATGAAAGAAATAAAGGGTGTGAAGAAATTAGAGCAGTGCAAATGAAGGGAAGGGTGACATCTACATGAACTTTAGAAAGTAGACTCAACAGGTCTTCACAAAGGACTGGATGAGTGGGTGATCACAGTACCCAGTATGTGACAAACCAAAGAATTTGAGGTCATGATGTTTTGAAACATGCTGTTACCAACCAAAGCAAAGCTAAAGTCCCAATTATTTTCAGCTTCTCATAAATAGAACAATTTACTCTATAGTCAGTTGTTTCTGGTCCATGAAATCCCATGTATTTATTCTAGGATGTGGTAAGTGGCTTAGAAAATGTATGAGCTCAGACATATTGCCTTGATAGGGTGTTTGGATTCTTCAATAACAAACAACCCAGGGATTAGTTTTCTATATACATAGCAGTATGCACATCCAGTATCTGTACCATTGCAGGCATACAGATCTATACTCATTCCCATGGCACACTGAGGACTTCTTCACTGGCTTGCATACCAATGGGCTTCTTTCAGCTTCAAAGGCAGGTATGGGTACCTGAGATGAAAAGGCTCATTTCCTAAATTTTTACTACTGATGCTGTAGTAATAGTGGCAATCACATTTCCGTGATGAGCTGACATGCTTTTTAAAAGCATGGATTCTTTCTCCACATCCACCTCACTTTCCCTGGAATATTTCTGTTAAAAGGAAGATGCAATTTAAAGGTTTTAGGTTTATTATTATAGATTTTTGAAAGTTTGGCCCACATAGCAATTACAGCCAGCCTTGCCAGAAGATTTGAGGAGAGAGAGAGAAAGAAAAAAAATGATGTGTTGAAACAATGCATCCTCATGATGAGAGGCGGCTCTGTTCTCCCCTATCTGAAACATCATTAACCACTCCGTGTTTCACGAACAAAGTGTTTGTTTGTTCAACTATTCAGGCATAGGAATGATGAACTGGTCATAGCTTTTTAGCCGACCTGGAGAGCCAAAACGTTCCTGGTTGCTAGGCTTTTAAATGATAGTTGCTTATGATACATATTCTACAGCTCTCCATCTGCTTAAACTGAAGCTGACAGAAATTCAAAGTCACTGTCTTCTGTATAACATGATGCTCTATGATGTAATTGTGGATTGGAAAAGTCTTGGCTGAAATGGGATTTTCTCACGAAGAGATGGTATTCAAAAGATAAAGAGATTGCCCATAAACAATCCGAGGAGCTAGGTGAGTAACAGTGAAAGGAAGCCATTTTTCTTGTAGATCTCTTGAATGCTGCCAGCAAATAATATCATTCAGATGAAACAAGCAATTCAAACTAAGGTTCCAGAAGGAACAATCAAAGCAATGCACTGCTGCATCCTATGAACAGACAAGGTGAGCTTATCTCCTATATGAGACATCATTATGTTATCTGTCCAGCACGCAACTCTGTTCTTTTAACAACATCCCTGCTGACCAACCTGAATGGGATCCTGTGACAAATAGCACTCCATTTATTTTCCTCTTGAGCTTCTGGATAGAGCAAATTTCCCAGTCTCTTTTATAGTTAGATAGGCCCTGTGAGATAACAAGTGATAGAATGTACAAAGAAGTGCTGAATGAGTCCTGAAGCACCTTCCAAGGGCTTCTCTGTCTTGTCTTCTTTCTACACTCTATGACCACTGAAGACAATACACTGAGTAATTCTGACACTATAAAATAAGGCAAAAACTCCAAAGTTATACTTAAAAAAAATTCATCTACGTACTTTATGATCAGTAGTCCTTAGAGACACATCATGGTAGCGCCCAAGTTAATTATATGAAGTTAATTATTCATTTTTGCCAGGCCATGTACTAATGACCTGAATAAAAGCACCTATTGCCCCTGACCTCTGCAACTGTGGATGACAGTTTATGTGGTTGGAACATGACCGGTTATATGCAAGCAGAAGGAGATAAATGCCACAGAAGTAAAAACCCAGTCAGTGTTCCCAGAAAGAAATCACAAAAAAATATAGATGAGTAAAAATGCATTCAAACAGTCTAGTTTCTTTTAAGCTTTCTGTTTTGCTTGTTTGTTTTTACCTTTTAATCTTTTCCTCCCTCCCCTTTTCCTTTGGTTTTTCTTCTCCCTTTCCATTTTCTTTTTTCCAGCAGCTCCCCTAAGTTCTATGAGCTACCCAGAACAAGACTTACAGGCAATTGTGAGTATTCAGTCTTATATAGGACATCTGTATCAGCCTGCCCCCACCCTCTGTCACTTACTGAGACTCAGGGAATATCATAGGAAAATATAAGGGCCCAGGGATGTAGAGTACCACTGTGAAATGCTGTCTTCTGGACACGACAAATTATTAAATACATGATCCATGGCTGTGGTGGTTACCTACACAAGGCCCACCCATGTAAGACTAAGCCCATTACAAATTCCAGCAGGGATGGGGAGAAGCCACCAGGCTCTATTCCAAGCTGAGCAGCTGTTAGTAGTTGATGGAAAAGAGAATCACTTCTCTTTGTAAGTGTAGCTTCTGGTAAGTTATCCATCCCCCAAGGGATGACTCTCACACCCATGCAGATACAAGTAGGACTGGTTGAACTCACTCTACTGAAAAGAAAAAAAAAGATAAATTAAAATAGGACATGAGGATGTAAAGATGTATTAGAGGGAAGTTCAGGTGAGGAATTGGGAGGGTTGTAGGAGTTGGATAGGATCAAATCTATTTTATTCATTGTGAAAGCTTCAAGCAATAAAAAGATTTTTTTTTTTACAAAAGAAATATATCCTTTGACTGGTGCTTTTAGGATTTGGCTAGGTTCTGAGAATGGATCTTAAACCAAAGTCATTTATTGCTTTTTTTTTTTTAACATGGACTTACAATTAAGCTTATTCTAACTAAGCTTGATGAAGTCCAATGTTACTCTATCTGTTCAGTAACTAAAGGTGCTCTCCCAAACTGTAATAGGGTGAAATAGTGTTATCCCAACTTCTCAGTGTGTTGCTTTGTGTTAGAATATACATTCTACAAAACCTAAAGCCTTCAGCTAATAAAAGACCTCTCTGACATTGGTAAAGGGAAGGGCGGGCAAAAAAGTTCAAAGTGTACGATGCAAAATAATAAGAAATAATGAAAGAAGGAAGACAAAAAGAAGTACTAGTTGACAAACAGAAGACCAGGAGAATGTAGCAGGAGAAAATATATGATAAAAAGGATGGGACCTGCACAATTTCTTTAGCACTGATATGAGGCAAGCCATACAGAAATAAGTGGAATGTACCTTGCCCTGGTGACCTCCAAGAACTTATGGTCCCCAATACATGAGGTAATTGTAAGAAAGAGGGAGTTTGTGTCTGAGGTTTGAGGGAAACAGGGAGAGAACTTGTGGATTAATGTGGCTAATTTTGTGCAGAATTTTTCAACTCTCTGGAATTATATGTATGTATGGAGATGGAGTGGGAATCTGTATGCAGATAGGCAATGTAAGTAAATTTTATGTATGTAATACACTTTTAAAATGGGTTGACAAGCCAACTGATCATCTTTGAACACTGATCAATTACCCCCATTGTTCTGGATTGTGTTTCCCTTCTCATCTTTAATCTCCCTGTCTCTGTTCCTCCTGCACTTGATTCTTTCACAGAAATACCAGAATGATATGTTTACAACAAAAATCTATCCAGTGAGTAAAATATATCCAGTGACTTTCCATATTTTCCTATTAGGAATACCTCCTTATCAGTCCAGTGGAAACTCCATTTACATAGATATTTGGACCTATATTCTCTTTTATTTTTATTCTGTTGCAACCACAGTGAGATCCTTCTTCCTTCCTTAAAATTTGATGTGTTGTTTTAGTGAGTCCAAAGTGCCCTTTCTATCTACCTTCCTTTATAAATCATTGATAATCTTTAAGAAGGATCTTCAAAGGCTATCACCAGTGTTTCTTCTTTTATTACACTTTCCATTTCTGAATCCTGTGACTTTCACCTTTTGCTTTATGTGTTAATGAGTTTGCAATATATCAAGTACTTTACTCAATTAGCTAATTCTGTTTAAAAAACAAAAACTAAAACAAAAAATCCAAAACTGTATGAACTAAGTAATTGTTACCATCTGTTTTTACAAAGAAACTCAGAAAGTGATCTACTCAGAAACTACAAAAATAATAGGAACTATTGCCATGACTTCTATCATATCCCCTTGACTTCAAAGCCTACTCTCCTTGCCATGAGGCCTTAAATGGCTTTTGTTGTCCATGATCAATTCAGTTGATTTTGTCTGCTTATAATGTAGACACTGAAACTCACTGAAAGCAAATCCATGTTAATTGTCTTTGTTTCCCAAGCAGTAGTTATGGATCCTAGTGCATAGATGCATTGTAATTGAACTGGTTAAAGAATTGTGGCATAGCTGCAAATCAGTAACTACAGAAGGATACAGATTTTATGCTGCAAGTGGGGCACTCATCTGGTTATCTCCAACACAGCTGGTCATCTATTTGTAAGTATCAGATCAAATGAAGTAATCCAAATCCTCCATTTTGAATTTGAAAAACTTCTTTTACTAATATCTGTATGAAATTAATCATCTTTTTTCTTTCTCAGTGTGAAATTCCAGGAAGGGAGGGGGTGAGACAAAATATTTCATTAGACCAGAATACAAAGGATTCTTCAGAGCATAAAATGGGCTACACTATAAAACCTGTCAACATACATACTTTCAACATGGTTTTTCATAGCTTTTAAAATTTTTTTGTTTTCCTATTTTTACTTCTACTACACTGATTTCACTAAACATAATTACCATCCCAGTATAATAAATATACATTTCCTTTAGTATATTAAATACTTAATTTGTGGAGCATGCAGTGAAAATTTTCCCTCCAATTTCTTTGACTATCATCCAGCAGAACAGATATCGTTTTAGTGTCAGTGGATTTGTATCATAGATAGTGATGTGACCTCATCTCTGGTTTCTTTCAGTGCTCACAGCAGAAGATCATGTTATTTGTTCATTTTTACATCTCATAAGCAAGCCTTAACACCCCTATTGATATCAGTAGCCTTCAGTCCTGTAAATGAATTTTATCGTAGATGATGTCCATTTCATTTGTATTTCATAAAAAATAATTTGTCGTCAGTTATTTAAGTTTCTTTTACATGGCAAATATTTCCAAAGTTCAATAAAATCACATATAAATAAGAATTAAAAGCAGAGGTGATGTCTTGCCCTGTTCTTTTAAAAGAACTCCAGAAATTTTGTTAGCTCACTTCAAGTGGCATTAATTGCTATTAATTAGATGCCTTGCCGCACGAGCAAGCAGCAGTGGACTGCTGCTGTGTTCATTTTAGTATGGCCTGTTTGTTGCTGATTGCACAAGTCTTGTTATATTAGAATTGAAGCATATTTCCTCCAAAAGAAAGAACCATGGCACTCAAATGTGCCAGAGACAAGCCTACATCGCCTTTCTCAAGAACACTAGACCAGAACATTCTAAACTTGGAATGCTGCACTGCCATCTGGGGGATGAAATTTTAACAATACATTTGTTGTCAGCTGAAATGGAGGGCAGGATTTCAGGAGTCAGAAGAAACCACAAGCAATAGGACTGTTTATAAGATACAGTGTGAAATCCTGCACAAGATTTCAACAAGCCAACACACACAGAAACACACACACACACACACACACACACACACTTTTCTTTCCAAACAGAATTCTGTTGTGAGGACATATCACTTTTTTTTATTGTTGACCATTTATTTCCTTGAAGTTATGATCTGAGCCTGAAGAAATTTCAGAGCTTATTTACCATTGGGCCTCATTGTGAAAAGGCAAAATGGATGACCAGATATTTCTACAATCTTCACTATTACAAAAGCTGTTAGCTGTTCAGCAAAAGTCACAAGTCTTTCATTTTGAACAGAGTATGTTTTCTTCTGCAAAGCCCAATTCCCATCAATACAACAACAACAAAAAAGTGCATCCCCACCTTATAACACAATTCAGTCAGGCTGGAGAAAAAAACACATACAAGTGAGTCAACAGCAGCACAGGTTTTCAGAGCCTATTACACACATTCCTTTGGTAGAAGACAAGTAAGTAAGATATTAAAGTGGAAAAGTAAGTGGAACCAATTGATTTTTATTCTTACTTTAGAGTTCAGTGCATTTGTTTAGTCTTTTAATATTTCTCTCACAAAGTCCAGACAGAAGTTGAAAAAATAGTCAATAAGTAAATATCACTGTAGACATGAAATCTAATTCACATTAATTTGACTTCACATTAATTTAACTGTGTTATTTGGGAAACAGAAATAAGTCATAATTTGCCAAGACAAGAAGCAGCTTATAGAAAAGCACTTAAAGGATTGCTTTCCTGATTATTTTAATATATTTGCTGCATGCTAACAGTAACATCTTATTTTTGTCTGGTGCTAGGAATCAAACCCAGAGATTTGTGCTTGTGTGTGCTCTACCACTGAGCTACATCCCCAGCCCTTGGTTGTTGAAGACAGATAGGGTCTTATGTAGGGTAAGCTGGCCTTGAACTTACTGTATAGCAAGACTAGGCTTGTACTCATGATTACCATGAACTTCTCAATTCCACCTTATACTCAGCGTTTCCATTATAAAGGGATTGGACAATTTTCTGATATGAACTAGAATGAAGCCATCATTACCTACACCAAAATTTAGAAGCCCAAATACCTTCTAAGTAGTGTAATCCCCAAGTATCTTATCCCCATGTATAGGAGAGAGCTAGGGATTCTTGGCATTTATTTAATTATTTGGGCCCAGGATACTTTACTCACTAGCCACAGTTTTGGGAATCTTCAATACAGAAGGTCTAAAGTGATTAAATTCAGAGTAACTAGCTACTATCAACATTTCCAATGAAGCATGAATAACAGCACAATTATCATAGAGACATTGAGTTCCTGACATTTGCACCTACTTAGGCATCATGAAAACTAGTAATTGCATCATGACAAATAAAATGCTTAAAAGAAATAATAGACATTTGATTTAAATCAAATTACTAGAAGTAGTGTAAGTGTAGTGAGATAGTTTATTTAAAATTTTAAAAATTGCATCTCACAGCAAAATGTAAATTTGCAAATAATATATATGCACATCTCAGACTATGTTTTTTTTTGTAAATAGTGAGGCATCAAATAATGACAATTTTAAAAGAAAGAAGTTTTTACACAATGGAGTACTACTCAGCAGAAAAACAAAAAACAAAAAACAATGGAATCTTGAAATTCACAGGCAAATGGATGGAACTAGAAGAAACCATTCTGAGCGAGGTAACTCAGTCACAAAAAGAAAAACATGGTATGTACTCACTCATATGTGGATTTTATGACATAGAGTAAAGGATTACCATCCTACAATCCACACTGCCAGAGAAGCTAGGAAACAAGGAGTACTCTAAGAGAGACATACATGGTCCCCCAGAGAAGGGGAAAGGGACAAGATCTCCTGAGCAAATTGGGAGCATGGGGGAGGGGAAAGAGAGCTAGTAGAATGAGAAGGGGAGAAAAGGAGGGATGAGGAGGACATGAGGGAGCAGAAAGGTTGAGTCGGGGAAGAATAGAAGAAAACAATAAAGGAGATACCATAATAGAGGAAGACATTTTAGGCTTAAAGAAAAATCAGGCACTAGGGAAATGTCTGGAGATCTACAAAGATGACACCAACTAACAATCTAAGCAACAGAGGAGAGGCTACCTTAAATGCCCTCCCCTGATAATGAGATTGATGACTGACTTATATATGCCATCCTATAGCCTTCATCCTGCAGCTGGTGGAAGTAGAAGCAGACACTCACAGCTAAACCTTGAACTGAACTGGAATCCAGTTGTAGAGAAGGACGACTGATGAGTAAAAAGATCTACACGAGGATGATGAAATCCACAGAAACACCTGACCTGAACAAGGGAGAGCTCTTGGTCCCCAGACTGATAGCTGGGAAACCAGCATGGGACTGATCCAGACTCCCTGAATGTGGGTGTCAGTGAGGAGGCCTGGGAAATCTATGGGGCCTCTTGTAGCAGATCAGTACTTATCCCTAGCATAGGAATGGACTTTGGGAGCCCATTCCACATGGAAGGATACTATGACACATGGGAGAGTACCTAGGCCCTATCCCAAATGATATGACAGACTTTCAAGACACCCTATTGAAGGCCTTACCCTCCCTGGGGAGCAGAAAGGGTATGGTATATGTAGGGTGTTATTGGGGGTGGGGCAAGGGAGGAGGGCAGGGAGAGGAAACTGGGAGTGACATGTAAAACAGTCTTGTTTCTAATTTAAATTTTTAAAAATGGAGAAAAAATAAGAAAGAAGTTCATGTGTCTCTTCATAGATTCACAGCAAAAAGGCCTGGAATAGTGAATAGATTCCTTCTATCCTGGTATCTTGATTTCCTCTTCAAGCCATTTTATTTATTTTTTGTATAAGATAGTTATACAACCTCTCAACACTTCACCTACACTCAATGAATGGAATAAAAGGGAGAAATTCAAACTTTTCTTGAAGCAGAGTCAACAGAAATTATTATTTACATCATTTCAGTTCATAACTGATTACCAATACCTAACATGAAGTCACAACCAGATGCAACAGACACTGGAAACTATAGCTGAATAACCTTGTGATGAATTAATACCATATTCTAAATAAAATGCTGTGGAATCTAGAGTAACAATAGCTCTAACTATTTTAGAAAGGTCTGCTAAATACAAAATAAGTTAAATACAATAGAAGGTTATATCTGAAAAGTTAGGTATTCCTTCAGATACTTGGATGGATGTTGGCTCTTCTATCTTTACTACATACTTTCCATTGTTATTAAGCGACAGAGACCATCCTCTCTTCAAATGATGTAAAATGAGGAAAAGAGATTGAGAAGGTGTCTGTATTTCTTAAAACATTGGTTAAAGATTCACAGATTTCATCTGTCAGTCTCGCACATATCATTTAGAAGGAGTTATCTGATCCCACCTAGTGGGAGGAAGGGGATAGAAACTATAATCCCTGCAGTAGCATCCACTCTTCAGGACCACTCTGTGCTGTGAATGCTATGATAAATTTTGTGGAAAGTTAGTATTATCTACAACTGAAAATTAGAATAGACATGGAAACCTTATTCAGTCTTTGGCATCATTGTCCATTTAAGTCACAGTTTCCCTCTCATTCATACTCAAGACAGGCATTTTCAAACTTCAGATCCTTCATTCTGTTCTAAGTCTCTCATCTGAATATTCTATACATTTTGGTCAATAAGAACTGAATCGCCTGGGGTTAGAAATTTATAATCAAAATCAAGTTACTGTCTCTGATTTCCCAACCTAATAATACAAAGTGTGAAGAGGAACAGGACAAAACAGTAGACACAGAATTATATAAAAAGAGTAGACAAGCGCATTAGTAACTGATGTCACTGTCATTGCCCAAGAATAAGTCATTATGTCAACTGACATGGAGGCCCTTGGGTATATTATATGGAGTATAATCCTATGGATGCCTGCCGTAGCCTTCAGAGATGTTTTTAAATGATCATTATCTCCGAAGCCACTGAAGAAACAGACTTTGGAGACCATTACTAAATTGGAAGTTTCAGAATGTTGGCAGGTTAATTCCTGGTGTCTGGTTCTAGTTCACAAAGAGTCAACTATGGCTGACTTTCTGAAGCCTGGCCCACAGTGTGTTTAGCAATATGGTGCCATGACAAACATTTTAATAGGCTCATGGGCTCTAGCTGCATCAGTTCTGGATGCAAACAACTAAAAGCAAAGTTCTCAACTCTATGCCCCATGTTAGCGTGAAAACTCTGATCTTTTGTTTACTTTCTTATGTGCTCTTTCAATCACCCTCTTGCTCAATTTAATAGTGACTCCCTTAAGGAGAAATAAAACAATTGGCTTCAGTAGGAAGGCAACATCCTTAATCTAATGTCTCCCAGCTGGCTGGCTCCCCTTGTCTGGTAGTCTTAATGGCTTTGCCCAGTCTTATCTCCTCCTAAGACTCCTTCTTGATGTAGAGACTCATTTTATCACTGCCTTGGTTGGGGCACAGAGTCTTTGGTTTCTGTCAGGACTGATTTACTGTGGCCTTGAATTATAAGGCTCTCAGTCAATTTGGCTCAGAAGCAGAAGAAACAGAAAGCCTGCCACGCCAGAGCCACATTCTCTTCCTAGTTTGTTCTCTGGAGGCTGGTTCTGAGTTGATTGCATTTATTTGGTAAGACTGTGTATGATTCTCATGGTAAAGAAATAATAATAATGAAAAAATAAATCAGCCAATGGGCAATGAAGGTATAAGAACATTATTTTGGTTGGAAAATGGGTTTATGCATATTCTCTTCCAGACAATTTAGACAAGAATTATACCACAATATAGTTAAGGTCATGAGCTTTCCAGTACCAATAAGCCATCTTCATCCCCTGCTACCTTGTAACTAAGGCGATAGACTATAGGTGTGTGTTGCTGCTGTAACCCTACTCCATTCAACCATCATCACAGAGAATCCAAAGTAACAGAATTTCCCCCCATAAAGCTGTTTATCTATTAATTGGAAGTCACCTGGAAGTCCATGTGTGACACGAAGCTGCTACAGTCACTAGAATACTAGGTTCATTCAATTTCCTTGTCCTGCCATTTTCAAAATGTTTCAAAGTGGTACGGCTTTCTACAGTATGTCTGAATTTCATCTAGAGCAGCAGTTAGGAGACAGGGGAAGACAAATTTCTTATAGCCCCAATGTTGCATACCTTCCTCTGTCCACATCCCTGTTCAGAATGAAGTCACATGGCTACAAGGCTAGGGAATGCTGGGAAATGTGACAATAATACACTTCTTAGCATTTAAAAGAGAATAGACTGACAGGGTAGGGGAACTCCAACATTCTTTTAGTTTATTTTATAGGTGGCTTAAAGAAAAATACTAGAATATGAAACATATTCTACATATGTTACTTTCTGGCATTTTTTTATTCAATTCTATGCCAATAAAGATGATGAACAAAGTCACACAAATAATTGCTTCCCTCTTGAATACATCAACACTATGGAATTAAAATCCTCCATGGGGCTAGAACTTGTGTCCAGAGAAGGATGAAGTCAGATTTGAGCAACATAGCCTTCAGTCTAGTTCCGTCTTTTAGGAGTGAAAAAAACAGACCTGCTCTGAGACATAAGACAAAAACCACAAGAAAAAGACAAGGAAGGAAAAAACGGGCTGCTCCTATAACTCTTTTACTGGGGTAGAAATGCTTGATAATTAGAGATGAGAAGACTAGAAGGCACAAGTGCTGAGTGGTTCCATGTGACTGTCAGTGGGTTTTAGGAGTTGTCACACCCTGAGGGTTTACTACTCCTGCAATTCAAAATAAATAACATACTTCTATCTCTACACCTCATATCTGTGCATCCCCCTGAGCCTGCAGCCACAGTCTTTCTGGCTTGGACTCATACCCAGCACAAGACAAGGGTCTGGAAATTGGTATCTGTGTTAGCACAGGTCTGAGGGTGTGCTGCACATGCTTTCAGAAAAGGGAAGAGAGAGAGAAAGCGTGGGAGGCAGAGAGAGCGAGAGAGAGATGGAGAGAGGGAGGAGGACACAGAGAGCACAATAGCAATGACAATTTCAAAGAACAAATTAGTTCCCTTTCTTGTTTGCTTTTTATTTTTTTCAAATTTTAGGATTGGAATTTCTTGGAACCCAAAGAAAAATAACCTGAGATTCTCAGTGGATAAAAATTTCAACAGGCAATAAGGTTTTATAAGTGTTCGCTCAATAAACAAGACTCAGAGGTTTATTTTTGAAGAGCAGTTTGAAGCAATGTGTTAAACCCTTGGAGAAGGTGTTGGGGCTAACCTTTGATGCCTTACAAATATATAAATACATACATAAATGTATATATATGTGTGTGTGTGTAAATATATATTTCCTATAAAAATAGCTTCTGCCCTAAGATATTTTAATTGTAGAAATAGCTGAGCCTCTCATGGGTGTCTCTATAGCAGATGTAAAATAGCAAATCTACTCCAGAGTATTAAGCTAGTATTTTTTGTATTGTGACAAGTTAACAAAGAACCTCCATCTATCTCCAGCAACCTGTTCTGTAACACTGACTTCATCTAACATAGTTGTCACTTTTCATTCCACATCAGTTCAGCCACACTGCAACTGATGACTGCCTAGTCCAATATCTCCAGCATTTTCACATAAAGAGACTATAATATCCAGAAACAAATTTTCTACTGATCTTTAGAAGACTTTTTTTTTACATAAAAAAACAGGTTTTTCTACTAAAAGACAAAGGGCACTTGCAAACAGATGGCATTCAAATGATCATATTTCAGTCATGTTTCCCTTTAAGATCCCCTCCTCTTTCCTCTGATCAGACTTCCCTTTAGCCACCACTGAGAGGAGTCAAGCTGACCTGGCAGTGTTGTTTGGTCCGCACATCTGTGGAGTGACCCAGATTAGTCCCACCAATACTCAGGGCTGTTAGCTGCAAATCCCATCCCTCTTTATCTCGAGCTGCTAACCTGAGCAATGCTCAGTCAACCTAAATATTATGTGGCTCCAATTCAAGCTTTTGGTCACAGCATCTGCTTTATCTGGAATTAGTCTCCTTGTGTTAGTAACACATGGCCGTCTCCCTCCTTACATTCCCTTAAAAGCCCATGTTTATGCTTAGCCCATGTTCTATGATTTCTTGTTTATCTATCTATGTGTTCTATCCTTTAGAGTATATATCTCTCAAGAACACACCTTGTTCATCTTGTTTAGTCTAGAATCTAGAACCATGCCATCCAAAATACCTCTTTAATGAAGTCTTCTCAGATGAATACATAAAGACATACAGGCTTAGGACAGTCTGAATACAGAGTTAGGGAGTGAGAGCATATGGAATAGAGTTCAGTGGCTACAAATGGCAAGATTCTTAACCAACTGTGCCTCAGGATGGCCCCCGTTAAACATTCACATCTTGTAATTCTGACTCATGGACGTTGTCCAAACTTTAAGTTGATTTGGATGCAACTGCAACCATATTTATAAGATATAGAAGTAGTGTTCTGGGTAAACATTTTCATTCTCTCAATTAACAGTCTGTGATTTTTGCCTGAGCCAACTAACAGACATCTCTTGCATCAGATTCTTATCCAAAACCGAGTTACATAATCTGACTTCTGAGGTCTGTATTGGAGCATCTGTTATAGTTGACCCTAAATGTTCATATGAATGACTGTCTGCATTCTGAACCATCAAAAAATAAATAAATAAAAATCTTCCAGGACAAACCAAAATTGATCCTCCAAAAGTGGTATCTAGAAATCATCAGGAAAGTCCCTTCTATTCTGACAAAAAATAATAACAACACAAAGCTGGGGGTGATGGCTCATCATGTAAGAGTGCATATTATGCAAGGATGAGAATTTGAGTTCAAATCCCCAGTACCCACAAAGCTGGATATGACCATGTGCTTATGACCCTGGCAATACTGCAAAGATAGGAGGATTTCTTGGGCTTTCCAGCAGACAGCCTAACTTCAGATTTACTTAAAGACTTTGTCTCAAGAGAATGAGACACAATATAGAAACCTACTAAGGGGGATCTTATTAAAATATATAAATTCATGAAAGAAATCTAAATGGAGTCATCAAATAACAGTAGAGACAAAGCACCAATTACACCTCTTCTGCCACTGAAACCAGTGTCAAAAGTGGGTTGCATTTAATTGAGTTGCTGGCCAAAGAACCCAATGGAAACCCCCAAACAACTCAGGATATTGCTAAGTCTATTAATTGCTCTCCTCAAACTTATGGTAAGGTACTATTGATAAAGACAGCATCTACATATATCACTGAAGAAGGAGATACTCAGCTGATCCCTAACTAGAGTCTTCACCCCTACTGACTAGTGTTCATGGTACTGGAACATATTTTTCATACTACCAGAAGGGAAAGCTAAACACTAACCCAGTTAAAACCCATCAATCTACAATGGTGACTTGTCTGCATAATGCACGGGTGCAATAGTGGCAAAAAAATTGTGGAGTAACCAACAAATATCTGATTGTATTTAAGGCCTACTCCTTGAGATAAAACCCATGTAGGACACTGCTCGGTTGTCTGGCAACCTGAAACTAGATAGGCCAGGAACCAAATACTATTGTTCTGCTGAAAGGACATAGCAATGAAATGAGTACTATTAATATTCTGCTATACCCATAGATTAATGCCTCACTCAGCCATCATCAGAGAAGCTTCTTCTTGCAGTATATTAGAATTAGTATAGAAATCTACACCTGGACAATGTGCAACAAATGAGAGGTTTTAGAACATGTTGTCCTAATAATTAGGATGTCCTCATCAAACTCCTCCACTAAGAATTCAGGGAACTCTTGAGGAAAAGGAGGCAGAAAGACTGTTAGAGCTAGTGGGGATAGAAGATAGAAAGGAAATGATGGGGGCTATCCTTCTGTATATATGTTTCTCTTATTTATTGGTGAACAAGACACTGATTGGCCAGTAGCCAGGCAGAAAGTATAGGTGGGGCTATGAGAGGAAGAAGGAGAGAAGGAATTTGCGAGGGTTATGTAAAGACTGGGAAGATAGGATGCTCCAGGAGTTTTCTGGTAAGGTAATGCCAGGTAAAATACATGGATTAGTAGCTATGGGTTAATAATTAAGAGAGAGCTAGCCAGTGAGAAGCCCTAGCCATCAGACAACAGTTATAAATTAATATAAGTCTTTGTGTGTTTATTTGGGGCTAATTGGTAGTGGGACCAGGCTAGAAAGAAACTCCAGCTTCAATGAAATAAGGGCTTCGATATACAGCAAGACTGACACACATATGAACTCTAAGGGCATGTACAGTGCCTACAGAGGTACAATCCAGACAGGGTTCTAGCACTAAAAGGGGATATGGATATGAACTCCCATTCCCAACCCAGAAGCTATTATATCCAATTGACAACTACTTGCAAAGGAAATTTTAGTTTTCTCCAATGGCGTCTTACTGGGTATACAACCACACTTCAGGGAAGCCCCATGCTCAGCAGCAGATGGCCAATACAAAAGGAACTCAGTGGTATTTTGAGGGTTTTCTCATAATGGTTTGTTTGGGCATTTTTAAAAATCTTACTAGCATCACCTTATCTCTTGTAGTTTCTGATTTTGTGTTTCTATAGGGATTTTTTTTGTGTTACTCTGTCTCTCTGTGTGTATATGTTTCTCTCTTTTCCTTTGATTGATTATTTGCTTTGTTTGTTTGTTTACAGACCTGTAAAGATAGATGAAAGTCATGGAGTTGGACAGGAGGGAAGTGAAGGAAGATGAGGGAAGAGACTAGAGAAAGGAAATCATGATCAGAATATAATATACAAAAAAATTATTTCAACTAAAAAATAACCTTGTTAATCTTTTTTCCTTGGTGTCAAATTAGTCTCAAACTACTAAAAATTAATTTATAAATATCCTATTGCATGTGATTATTTAATAAATGAATATTCCAACCATTTAGAAAATATAAATAAGTAAAATAATAAACAAAATAAACAAAGAAAAAGAACAAGATACCCAATATCCTACTCTGGCCTCACTCCTCATGCTTGTACACTGGTGTAAGCTCCCACAGACACAGGTGTACAAACACATCACACATGTGCATCCACACACATATACACACATAAATAAATAAACATAAATAAATAATTTAGTTGGGTACTGAATTTATTGATACATATAAAGGGGAAATAAGAGATAATTTGCTGTTATTTTAAATGTATATGAAGTTTTATTTTATTGAACATTTCCAGAGGGCATTGTGGTGGTTTGAATAAGAATGACCCCCATAGTCTCACATATTTGAATGCTTAGTCAGCAGGAAGTGCCACTACTTAAGAAAGATTAGGAGGTGTGACCTTGATGGAGGAAGTGGAGGTTTTAAAAGCCTAAGCCAGACCCAGTGCCTCTCTCTGATGCCTATGATGCAGACGTAGAACTGTCAGTACTTCTAACACCATATCTGTCTGCATGCCCCCATGTTCCCTCCATGAGAATAATGGACTGAACCTCTGAAACTGTGAGCCAGCCCCAATTAAATGCTTTGTTTTGTAAAAGTTGCCATGGTCATCATGTCTCTTCACAGCAATAGAACACTGACAAAGAAAGATATCCCTTATATTTGGTTTTCTTGTAGAAAAACTAGTTCACAAGAAAGGCATTTGTACCAATATTGTGAAGGGACCAGCTTCCCTTTTGGCAGCCATAACGGCCGAACACGTGCTTCTATGACCTTGTCCTAGACACTAGAAAGTCAGATGCCTGCCTCGTGACAAGGAACCAATCAGAAGTTAGCTGGTGGCGCTATGCTTTACGACCCTGGGTGTGCTTTACCGACAAGCGCACAGCAATGGCGCACAAAGTATAGCACCACCCTGGGAGGGCCTATGGGCCATAACAACCAGTTGACCAATCAACACAGGGCAAACCCTCCAAGCCTGGAGGCACACCAATCCTGAGTCTGTGCGTACCCCTAGACTCTCCCCTTACGCTGTCCTATAAGATCTCTTGAGAGACCCTAGGAGCCATCTTTTCTAGCCATCCGCCATGGCGGGTAGGTGAAAGACCCGAGCTAACATGGGGTTAGCTCGTTAAATTACAATAAAGCCGCGTGCAGTTTGCATCAAGCTCTTGAATCCGCCTGGTGATTGGGGTGACCGCGAACGTGGCCTGGGACCCCGGATACTTGAGTTTTCGGGGGTCTAACAATTGCATAAGCCATGAGGTAAAAAAAAAAAAATTCAAGTAGTTACAGATTATTTATCCTACAAAATATAAAGGATGTACAATGTTAAAGTTACACTTTGGTTTCCCTGTCTTTGGAAAGGGCATGGATTCAAGAAAACATGTTTCCTTCTTGGGTAGCTTTGCCTGGGACATTCTGAAAGCTAGGCTGTTAAGGGGAGTCACTGCACTCCTGCAAGCATTCTAATAGGTTAGAACAATATGCTGTTATTATTATTTTGCTTTTACTTTTTAGTATCAAAGAGGGATAATTTAGAGAAAAGAATGGGGAAGAAATCTCCCAACAAAGATCACATGTCTTAAAACTATTTCTCAAAGGGTGTTTGTAGAGACTGGCCCCATTACAAAACCATTACAAATTCTTTGCTGTAGAAGCCCTGAGGAATTTAACTGTACTTGGAATGAGTTTGTCTTACACCTTTCCTTATCTTACACTACAAAAAAGAATTTAACATACAGTGTTGCATTACTGTAGGACTGATCAGAGAACAAGACAGAATTTGGCCTCTTGTTATGAAACAAGTTTCAGACAGCTTGGGTGTAGCTCACAATGAATGCTAGCCTTAAAGGCTACAATACGGGCAGGTGCTTTGTGGTCCAGCTGGGGGTGACAAACATGTAACAAGGGATAAATAATGGGTTGGTTTTTGACTAGCTCAGAGAACAGTGCCTCCCTCCTTGGACAATGCAGCAAGCAAAGAAGTTGACCAGCTTGACAGAGAGTCTTTATAGAACAAATCACAGAGAAAAATGCAGATATCTATCATATGAAAAGGAAGAGATGGTTAACAGAGTAGAAATGGATGTGTGTTAGACAGGCTGACAGGGAGATAAGGCAGGTAATACCACAGATGCCTTTGCTTCCCACATGAGACATTTGAATCTCATTTTGGTAACACTGAAGAACATGGGAATGGTTTCTAGTAAGCTAGAGAGGAAGACTGGCCAGGGAACTTCTACAGTATCAATGGTCCCAAATAAACAAGCTGATTGGGACAGAAATGGCAAGAATGGACAGAAATGGGTAAAATCAAGAGATGCTACTGAGTACACACACACACACACACACACACACACACAGGAGCACACACATATATGTTTGTATATTTATGAGCTCAGGAAAAACCCCTGCATGGAGAAGGAACAAATGAGAATCTTTTTGCTTCTAGAAAATGATCAACAGTGATAATAGAACTTATGAGAGGTGCAGGCCCAATCCTGCATTTTGGAGGGCTTGATGTGCTCCCCTCCAGGCTAGCTCATCTTCATAGGGTAACAAGCATCGATCCATAAAGAGCTAGGTTTTGGAGTCTCAACCTCTTTCTTGGCATGTTCTTGGTATACATGAGGCTCCATTTCCTACACATATGACCTTGACACAGTCCAAGGCTGGCTTGTACCTTTTTCCCTGATTGGTTGTCCAAAGGCAGTCTGAGACACTGTTTTATATAAATCTAGGCTAAAGGGGGTGATTAGGGATAGCATTTTATAGGGAAAGATGGCACTAGGTTGAATGGAGTTCATACAAGTAAAAGACTACTTTGTATTATGGGATGGAAACATAGTGAGTAGGAAAAAAATCAATCAAAACAGAACCCCAGGGCTTGGGGGGAGGGGTATTTCTTTGTTTCTCTTTATTTATGCATGCATATATGACAAGTCCAAGACTTTTACATTTGAACTTGACTTTCTGCCTCATTATGAAAGACAGGAAGACAGAAAAATCTCTCAATTCCCAATGTTTAACTATGTAGACATAATATGTACAGACATTCATGTGTACACAGTTTGGAGCCTTGAAATGACTGGGAAATAGAACTTTGGGGAAAATGTCATTTTATAAGAAAAGTACTAAATGAAACTGAAAATCAGGTAAGATTCAACTTATACTTACAAGTAGCAGAGTTAACAGGAAGGTGAGGAATACTTTTGGTCAGAAAAAAATTGAAATAGATGAAACTCATAAAGAAGATTAAAAGATACAAGGGAGGCAGTTAGAAATGTCTTTCAATTCAAAGAGGAGAATACATCTTTCATACAGGAAGATGTAGAATCAAACTGCTTTGAAGGAAAATGCTTGAAACATTAAGAACATAGAAGTGATCAGAGATGTTTTTTCAGTTTCAGGTTCCTCAGCAAATCCAAAGCCATCCAAAGAAAACACAATTCAAACCCACACTCCTTAGCACAGTTCAGAAATAAGAAGATGTCCATATAAGTACAGAAAGTTTATCAAGATAGAGCCTCCATTAAATAACTTATTTTGAAAATTATCAGATCCAGAAAGAAAAAAAAATGCATCTCAAGTGTCCCAGGCTGGTCTTGAACTCACGATGTAGTTAAAGGTGGCCTTGGAACTTCTGGTTCTTTTGCCTCCACCTCCCTCATCCTGAGAATATAGACCTCTGCTGTCATGCCTGATTCATGCAGTGCTAGAGACCAATCCTAGGGCTTCTAGAATGCTAGACAAGCATTCTACAAACTGGGCTCCATTTCTGACAGATAGAAATGATTTAGAAATGATTTATAAGGTTTCCTTTCTGTAACAAAAGAAATGGTTAACAAGAATGAATTAAACAAATGTTGACAATAAACAATAATATTTGTCAAAATAATATGTAATTTGCAGAGTGATGAGAGCTGAAATATAGTCTTCCAGCATACTAGCCCTAATCCACTTGTGCTTCATTTGGAGAAAGAATTTTTTTACAGAACTAATCAAGATATGATTAGAGGTTAAGAACACCGGCTGCTCTTCCAGAGGTCCTGAATTCAATTCCCATCAACCACGTGGTGGCTCACAACCATCTATAATGAGATCTAGTACCCTCTTCTGGCATGCAGATATACACGAAAGCAGAACACCATATACTCAATATATTTTTTTTAAAAGTAAGCACATTGGAGTGTAACTTCATTCAAAAAATGACTGGGCCCTTATAAGAAGTGGAAATGGCCCAGAAATAGCACTGCTTCTGGGAAAGGTTTGGGAGATCTCAGAGATTGGGAATGTGTTTATCTCAGCAAGAGAGGTAATTCTGCAAGTCTGAAAATGAAGTGATGCCAATATAATGAAGCATTTATGGTCATCTGTGTCAGCCATGCTTGTTCCAGCCATTTGGCCTCATGGGCTTTTTTAAAAAACCACTCGCTAAGCAGTCCCATGACATGCTATTTTTATATAGCACTACAGTGCCTGAACCCTGTTTCCTATCCCTTTGCTTCATTTTGTCATCATGTGTTACTTTCTAAATGAACCAAGTACAGCAGGTGAAAAGATACTAAGGATATGAACCTTAGCAAGCATTCACAAAAGACAAATGTTAAGTTTACTATTCTAAATTAAAATACCGAGGGCCCAGAAAATAAGATCTAAAAACCTATACTTTCTGCATACTAGATTTTCTATCCTATGTATGAAATAATATGTCACTGAAATCATAGTAGGAAATCCCTTTCCATGGGCCTTATCTGCTGTATGAAATCCTTCTTATACACTTGTCTGGGGATAGAAAATAATATATAACTTCGGTTAGAAACATCTGATATACACATCTTAACACTTTTTGGATAAATCGTGTTATAGTCCAGCTGAAAACTAATACAGTAATTGTTGGTAATGTTGATAGATAGAAAAAATGATTATTTAACTCCTATCTCTAACAAAGAATTAGTGACTCAAAATGAATGAAAAGTTGTAATTTTAATACCAGAAGATATAACAGTTTTAGATTACTAAAGAAGCATTCACTATTGGTTAATCTCTTTAGCAATATCCTGCACCTGTATCCCAAAATTTATTCCAAAATATATATTTTCTATATTTTCATATGCAAAGTACATCACTGAACTATCATTACCCCCTGGGGTACCAGGAAGCTCAGAATGCTCTCGATCACCTTATTTCTGTTCCGACGCCCACCCTATGCTTTGATTTAATTTTTTTTTGTTTGTTTTTTCGAGATAGGGTTTCTCTGTTAGTTTGGAGGCTGTTCTGGAACTCGCTCTAGGCTGGCCTCACAGAGATCTGCCTGCTTCTGCCTTCCGAGTGCTGGGATTAAAGGCGTGTGCCATCAACGCCCGGCTGATTTAAATATTTTATTGCAAAAAAGACACATCATATACAAAACTGAAGAAATATTATAATTAAGACCAATTCACCTATAACTTAGCTTCATTAACTGCAAGATTCTATTATTTCTGTTTCACTTTTTTGTTTTGAGACATCTTTGGCTGTCCTGGAACTTTCTCTGTAGACCGGGCTGGCCTAGAACTCAGAGATTCCCCTGCCTTTGCATCTTGAGTGGTGACATTAAAGGCTTCACATATTATCCTGCCATATTTTACTCTGCTTTAAATAAGTGGGGATTATGGAAGCAAATCCTATATATTACAGCATTCACTGGTAAACATTTTGCATATACTATTAAAGTATACAAAGAGAAATCTGAAATATGGCCATAAAACCATTGTCATATTACACTCAAGAGAAAAATAATTTATTAAATTTATTTAATATAAGAGTGTTCAACTATATGATTTTTTTTCGTAAATGTCTTTCAATACCTAGTTTTTAGGTTAGAATTCAGACAGAATTCAGTTAGACATTTTGTTGATTAGACACTTAAGTCTGTTCCAATCTACAGAAGCTCCCCCGAGTCTAGGCCCTGCTCCAAATGTTATGACAGACTTTGAAGATCCCCCATGAAAGACCTCAACCTCCCTGAGGAGCAGAAAGGGAACAGGATAGGGAATTGGTGGGGGGCAGGAGAGGAGGAGAGGGAGAGGGAACTGAGATTGACATGTAAAAGAAGCTTGTTTCTAATTTAAAGAAAAACAAAAGAAAAATAGTCCCCCCCCACATACAACCTTTCTTCTAATGTCTTAGCTGTGTAAAATAAATAGGTTACTTGTTGCATAAAATTTTCTGAACATTTTATTTGAGTGATTCCATCACCATGAGGCACCCTTCTATCCTCTAAACAACCTTTGAGATTTAAATTTTGATGCTGTTCAGTCTCAGGTTCAAACTTTCTCATAAGTCCTACTATATGTGTCTAACATCACACAAGTAATGGTAAGACTTCTAAAGGTCAGTCCATCTTTTTGTGAAGTTGTACTTCTCTACCTAATTCTTTATTAAAATTTCTATTTCTCCAAACATATAATCGGCATTACATAGTTTTAATGTATACAGGTATGCCAATTAGTTTTCTTTAAAAAAAAAAAAAAAAAAACTTATCCCTAGATAAGATGGAGGGTCCAAAGAAGGACACATGGATTTCCCTGTGAAGGGGAAATAGAAGAGATCTCCTAGGTAAATTGGGGACAGGGGTTGGGGGGATGGAGGGATGGGAAGTTGAGGGAGCAGGTTGGGCAGGTTGGGTGCTGGAGGAGGGTTGGAAGCAGGATGGAGGGGGGAATAACAAAAGAGATGTCTTGATGGGGGAGGAGCATTTCGAGGTTAGGGAGAAACCTGATGCCAGGGAAACCCCTAGGAACCCACAAAGATGACCCCAACTAAGACTCCTAGAAATAGTGAAGAGGGTTCTGAACTGGCCATCTATTGTAAGCACATTGGGGACTTCACAAATGCTATCACAGATACTCTATCCAGTAACTGATGGAACCAGATGCAGAGATCCATAGACAAGCACTGGGCTGAACTCCTAGAGTTTTGCAGAAGAAATGGAGGAGGGATTGTATGAGCCAGGAGAGTCATGATGGGAGAACCCACAGAGATAACTGACCTGAGCTCTTGAATGCTGGAACATAGGAGTCTGTATGGAAGTCTGCATGGCAGTCTGCAAGGGAGTCTGCATGGGACCAACCTAGGCCCTCTGCATATGTGTGACAATCGTGTAGCTTGGTCTCTTAGTAAGGCTTCTAACAGTGAGAGCAGTATCTCTGGCTGGCACTAAACTGGCTTTTGATAACCTGTTTCCTATGCTAGATTACCTGGCCCTACCTTGATGTAAGGGGAGGAGCTTGAACCTGCTTCAACTTGATGTCCCATGCTTTGTGCAAGCCTTCATGGAAGGCTTGTCCCTTTCTGAATGGAGATGGAGGAGTGGTGAATGAAGAGGGAGGTAGATAGGAAAGGCAGGGGAAATGGGAGGAGAGGAGGGAGGGGGAACTGGTTGGTATGTAAAATTAATGAAAAAATGATATTTAAATAAAAAAATCTCAGCATGTCTTAGGGACTTGCCAATGATCCTTCATTTTTAAAATGTCTGTAATTCATATTTAGGCAAAGTGGCATTGCTTAAAATGTGGATGACTTCTCAAACAATAGTTGAACAGGCAAAAATTCATTTAGATATTAATTGTTAGTGCATTTGTTTAAAACAAAAAAACCCATGGTTTTATAATGGCACAATGAGCTGGTGAAAAAACTAATAACAATGACCCTTTTAATGTATGTAGTTTCTGAGACTTTACAGAGCCATAACATCCATAATTCTTGGTCTTCAAGACAGATGACAGGTGAGTCTATAAAGTCATCTGGTGCAACTGGCTCTGTATCCATGCACCTACCTGGGAGGCCATCTGTTATCTTCCAGCTGAAGGCGGTAGACAGTATTCTAGAATCTGTTTCCATAAACAATACAGTATTTCTACCAAAGGCTGCCACTCAATTTTAATAATCTGATGAGTTTTATTCAGTCATAGCTAAGAACAGAATTATATTATTTGCAGGAAAGTGTATATGACTGACTATGATCAAACCTAGACAAACTTTGCATTTTCTCCCATTTGTGGCTCCTGATTACAAAAGTCTTGTTATCTGCAAATTAAAATTTAACATGACTTAATACCACATTGAACTGAGGCATTCAAAATTCAAACTTTGATCTCTGGGAAAAAATTCTGACAGCAGGCTTGTCAATGGACAGCTGCACTGATTTCTATTCAGGCTGTACCAAAGACAGGAAATGTATATAAAATATAATTGTATCAATTCTGCTTTGATAAATGTTTAATAAGAGTTCTGTGCACTCAAGGGTCCAAACTGATGTTATAGAAGGCATAGCTACAGATTAGAAGTAATCTTCAACAAACACATTTTATTGAGAAAGGATGAGTAAAAACTAATATATTGAGAGGCCAGAATACTGAGACAGTTTCTGAATTCTAGTGAAGAAACCCAAGTCAGTACAAGGGGCAAAGCAGAGCTTCAACCATTCAGAAACTGCTATGCTAGCTCATTTGTAAGCAGGGACTTTCCTCTGGGTTGTTTGAAATAAAGACGACTGCAGCACCTTAACCAAATGAAGATTTTTTTCACCTTGCTTCAGTGAAGACCAGACCAAGTGCCCCACCCACCCTCCTCCTCTTTGGACATCCAAATTATCTGATATTTGGAGCTGCCTGATATATAAATCAATGTCTGCTTAAATCAGGTTATGAAATATTAATATTACTTATTTTTTCTTTTGACACAAATGAAATAAACAATCAAAACAAAAGTACTATAGGTGCTATTAGTTTGGAATAGATAGCCCATTGTATAACTTCTGCTTCTTTGTCAAAAATCAGGTGTTCATAGGTATGTGGGTTAATATCAGGGTTTTCAATTGGATTCCATTGGTCTACCTGCCTACTTTTGTGCCAATACCAAGCTGTTTTCACAACTATAGCTTTATAATAGAGCTTGAAGTCAGGGATGGTGATGCCTCCAGACGTTCCTTTATTGTACAGGGTTGTTTTGGCTACCCTGGTTCTTTTGTTTCTCCATATAAAGTTGAGTATTGTTCTTTCAAGGTCTTTGAAGAATTGTATGGGTATTTTAATGGGGATTGGATTGAATCTGTAGATTGCTTTTGGCAAGATTGCCATTTTGTTGATCCTACCTATCCAAGAGCATGGGAGATCAATCCATTTTCTGGTATCTACTTTAATTTCTTTCTTTAAAGACTCAAAGTTCTTGCTATACAGGTCTTTCACTTGTTGGTTAGTATTATCCCAATATATTTTATGTTGTTTGTGGCTATTGTAAAGGGTGATGTTTCTCAGATTTCTTTCTCACCCATTTACCATCTGTATATAATAGGGCTACTGATTTTTTTTTAGTTAATCTTGTATCCTGCCATTTTGCTGTTTATCAGCTATAGGAGTTCCCTGGTAGAGTTTTTCAGGGTCACTTATGTAAACTATCATATCATCTGCAAACAGTGAAAGTTGGACTACCTTAAATGCCCTCCCCTAATAATGAGATTGATGACTAACTTTTTTTTACTTATATCTGTATATTTATTTATTTATTTATTACTTGAATTAGAAACAAGATGGTTTTACATGTCAATCCCAGTTCCCTCTCCCTCCTGTCCTCCCCCACCACCCTCCCCAACTAAAATCCTATCACATATCCTTTCTGCTCCCCAAGGAGGGTGAGGCCTTCCATAGGGGGTTATCAGACAACTATTAAATCCTTTGGGATAGGGCCCAAGCCCACCCCCCTGTGTCTTGGCTCAGGGAGTATTCCTCTATGTGGATTGGGCTCACAAAGTCCACACCTATGCTAGGGATAAGAACTGAACCATGAGGGGCATCTAGGCTGCTTCCAGGTTCTGGCTATTACAAATAGTGCTGCTATGAACATTGTTGAACAGATGTCCTTGTTTTATGAATGTGCTTTTGGGGGGTATATGCCTAAGAGTAGAATTGCTGGATCTTGTGGTAGATAGATTCCCATTTTCTTGAGGAGTTGCCATACTGATTTCCAAAGTGGCTGTACAAGTTGGCATCCCCACCAGCAGTGGAGGAGTGTTCCCCTTTCTCCACATCCTCTTCAGAATAAACTATCATTGGTGTTTTTTATTTTAGCCATTCTAACAGGAGTAAGATGGTATCTCAAAGTTGTTTTGATTTGCATTTCCCTGATGGCTAAGGATGTTGAACCCTTTCTTATGTGCCTTTCAGCCATTTTAGATTCCTCTATTGGGAATTGTCTATTTAGTTCTGTACCCCACTTTTTAATTCGATTGTTTGGTGTTTTGGAGACTAGCTTCTTGAGTTCTTTGTATATTTTGGAGATCAGCCCTCTGTCAGATGTGGGGTTGGTGAATACCTTTTCCCAGTCTGTGGGCTGCCGTTTTGTCTTACCAACTGTGTCTTTAGCCTTACAGAAGCTTCTCAGTTTCAGGAGGTCCCATTTATCAATTGTTGATCTCAGTGTCTATGCTACTGGCATAATGTTCAGGAAATGATCTCCTGTACCAATTAATTCCAGGGTATTTCCCACTTTGTATTATAATAGGTTTAGTGTGGTTGGGTTTATGTTGAGGTCTTTGATCCATTTGGACATAAGTTTTGTGCATGGCGGTAGACATGGATCTATCTGCAGTCTTCTACATGTCAGTATCCAGTTATGCCAGCACCATTTGTTATTCCATCTTATAAATTTAGTTTCTTTGTCAAAAATCAAGTGTTCATAGGCATGTGGGTTAATACTGGGGCTTTCAACTCTATTATATTGGTCTACCTGTCTATTTTTGTGCCAATACCAAGCTGCTTGATTGATGACTAACTTATATGTCATCCTAGAGCCTTCATCCAGCAGCTGATGGAAGTAGAAGGAGACACCCACAGCTAAACCTTGAACTGAACTGGATTCCAGTTGCAGAGAGGGAGGAGTGATGAGCAAAGGGGTCAAGACCAGGCTAGTGAAACTCACAGAAACAGCAGACCTGAACAAGGGGGAGCCCATGGTTCCCAGACTGATAGCTGGAAAACTAGCATAGGACTGATCTGGACCCCATGAATGTGGATATCAGTGAGGAGGCCTGGGAAACCTATGGGGTCTCTTGTAGTAGATCAGTACTTATCCCTAGCATAGGAATGAACTTTGGGAGCCCATTCCACATAGAGGGATACTCCCTCAGTCTAGATACACTGGGGAGGGCCTAGGCCTTATCCCAAAGGATATGACAGATTCTGAGGCCTCACCTTCCCTGGGGAGCGGAAAGGGTATGGGATAGGTAGGGAGTTAGTAGGGGGCAGGGGAGGTGGGAAGGAAGGGGGAACTGGGATTGACATGTAAAACCATCTTGTTTCTAACTTACATTCAAAAAATGGAGAAAAAAAAAGAGCAAGCCTAAGAAATAATGACAAAATAAAGTGGGATAATTAAAAAAAATGTAATAGATAAAACCAGTATGGAAAATTAATTCCAAAAGGCAGGTTTAACAAACTTCATGAAGCAGGTAGCGATTTAAAAAGGAAAACAGAACAGGCTTTAGTCCTTCTAAGCATAGATAATTCCAAAAACAAAACAGAAGCCTACTGCTAAAGAAGTGGGGGGGGGGCACAATGAGTCTCCCAAAAGACAGCTGCAGAAAACAGAATCTTATATAACATCCCTCTGGGAAAACTGAAAAACAAAACAAACAAGCATTTGCCTGCAAATTTCATGATGTCATTATTTTTTGCTGAGTAATACTCCATTGTGTAGATACACCACATTTTTTTTATCCATTCTTTGGTTGAGGGGCAGTTAGGTTTTTTTCCAGTTTCCAGCATTACGAATAATGCTGATATGAGCATAGTTGAGCAAGTATCCTTGTGGTATGGTTGAGCATCCTTTAGGGAGGGAATGTATTGGCACAGGAGACTACTTCCTGAATATAACAGCAGTAGCACAGACACTGAGATCAGCAATTAATAAATGGAACTTACTGAAACTGAGAAGCTTCTGTAAGGCAAAGGACACTGTCAATGAGACAAAAAAGCAGCTTACAGAATGGGAAAAGATTTTCACCAACTCCACATCTGACAGAGGACTGACACCCAAAATATATAAAGAACTCAAAGAAACTATACGTCAAAATACCAAATAACCCCATTAAAAATGTGGTATAGATTTAAACAGAGAATTCTCAACAGAAGAATTTTGAATTGCTGAGATACACTTAAAGAAGTGTTCAACATCCTTAGCTATCAGGGAGAAATCAAAACAATTCTGATCTTATACCTGTCAGAATGGCCAAGATCAGAATGGCAAATGACAGCCCATATTGGGGAGGATGTGGAATAAGGGGTGCACTCCTATACTGGTGGTAGGAGTGCAAACTTGTACAGCCACTGTGGAAATCAGTATGATGGTTTCTCGAAAATTGGGAATCAGTCCACATCAAGAACCAGTGATCGATCCCACCCTTGCACATATACCCAAAGGATGCTCACCTACAACTCACAGACATTTGTTCAACTATGTTCATAAAAGCATTCTCAAAGGAATGAAATGTGGTACTGGAGAAGAAAGGCAGCTACACAAAGACTTGGAAGGATATACTCCATGGAAGGAACAAATCAACAAATAAGAACTGGGAAGGAAGCAACAAAGTCTTATACAACAAACATAGAAACTCTGAAAGCTAATAGAAGAGTAGAGAATAAATGCCAACCTGAACATCCCTTAACAAATTCTGATAAAATAGAAAACCCTTTCAATAACCTTGAACATAAATGGCTTCAGCTCTCTAGTAAAAAATATAGACAAATTGATTGAATTAATGCCCTTAAACCAACTCTATGTTATCTAAAAAACACATCTAGCAAAAATATTTAAAAACTGAGTATTAAAGGGTACAAATTAACACCAAGCAAGCAGAGGCTATAAACAAGCAGGCATGGCTTATCTTTTATCTGATAAATTATACTTCAAAACAAAACTAGTGAGAAGAATAAAGAAGGTTATCATATGTAAATGAGTAGAATAACACAGAAAGAAGATATAATAGCTGTAAATATTTATGTCACTTACTGGGGCCCCCAATTTTATCAAAATAAACATTGAAAAAATAAACATTGAAAAGCATATAATAGTGGGAAATTGCAATATTCCCTTCTATATTCACATAGTACAACAAACATAAAAATAAGCAAAAAAAAATCAGAACTAAAATATATCATAGATCAACTGGACTTAATCGATATATGTGAAATATTCTACCCCACAGTCAGGGAATATACATTTTTCTCAGTTGCATATGAGATCTTCTCCAATATCAATCTTATTATAAGCCACAAAGAAAGCTTAACAGACAAAAAATATATATTTAAAAAAAAGAAAGAAATGAGGTGATTACTCATATCTTTTCTGATCATAGTGGGATAAAAACTAGAAACCAACAACAGCAAAATCTACAAAAACTACAAAATACTTGGAAGCTGAACAAATACACTTTTGAAAGAATAAATGAGTCATAGGAGAAATTAGACAAGAAAAATAAAAATTCCCAGAGTCATATGAAAATGAGAATACAGCCTACTAGAACCAATGGGCCACAGGCAAATCAAACTGAGAAGGTTTGGATCTCTAAGAAGTTTGTGTCTCTAAACAATCACATGAAAACTAGAGGTATCAAGTAGGCAACCTATTGATGCTCCTTGAGGGCCTAGTAAAATAACAAGAAGCCAATCCTAAAACAAGTAGATGCCAAGAAAATAATAGACTGGGGGGGGGGGGAATCAGTGAACTAGAGAGTAATAGAATAATATACATAATTAATTTGACAAAAAGTTGTTTCTTTGAAAAAGTTAGCAAGCTTGGTATATTCTTAGCTAAACTGGCAAAATGAGAAAGAAGACTCAAATTAACAAAGTTAGAGATAAATAAACTATTGGTTCAACAGATTTCAATGGGATCCAGACATCATTTGAGATTACTTTAAAAACTTTCATTCCAAAATCTGGAAATCCTAGAAGAAATGAATGAGTTTCTAAATGCCAAAGATCTGCCAAACTAAAGCCAGAACACATACAATTTAAGGAGATCGATAACAAGCAAACAAAACAAATCTGTAATCAAAAGTCTCCACATAAAAAAAGCCCAGTAGTAGATGAATTTATGGATAAATTTTAACATCTACTTTTAAAGAATAATTTTATTTAATTAACTTTATTTTTAATTCTGTGATTATGCACATGGGTATGGGTTGCCAAGGAAGCCAAAAGAGGACAGAGGATCCATTAGAGCTAGATCTAGAGGCAAATGTGAGCCCCTGATGTGGGTACTGGGAACAGAATTCTGCATCTTTTCCAAAAGTACTAGTTGCTCTTAACTGCTGAATCATCTCTCTCGATATCCTTGCAACACTTTCAAGGAACATCTAATCTGAACTCTTATCAAATTGTTCCACATAACAAAAAGGGAAAGAACACTATTACATTCATTCTTTAAAGCTAGTATCATTTTAATATCAAAATTTGGTAAGGACACAACAAGGAGGAGAGGGAAGAAAAATTAAGTCCAATATCACTGATGAACATTGATGCAAAACTTCTAAACAAATATTAGTGAACTGAATTCAGGAACACACCAAGAAGATCATATATCTTGACTAAGTGGGCTTGATCCCAGTAGAGCAACATAGGCCAATCAATTAAATGTAATACACATATGAACAGATTAAAGACAGAAACCACTTAATCATCTCAATCCTGAAAATGTACAATAAAAGTCCTAAAGACATTAAGAATTAAATGAACACACCTCAAAATAATAAAATATATATTTAACAAAGATATAGCCAACATCATACTAAAGGGGGAAAATGAGAGCATTTCCTCCAAAGTCAAGAATGAGATAAGAATGCTTACTCTCACATCTTTTATTCAATATAATTACTGAAACAATAAAATAAGAGGACATAAAGGGGGTAAAAGAAACCAAACTGTCCATATTTAGAGACAACACAGTTCTATACTAAAAGACCCTACATAATCTACCAGAATAATCACTTAATAGAAACTTAGAGCTGCAGTCTATGAAATCAGTATTCAAAAATCATTACCCTTCATGTCTATGAACAACTAACCTGGCAGAAAAAGAAATTAGAAAAACTATGTACTGGATAATAGCTCTGAAATATATAGTGTATACAGAAATAAATCTAACAAAGAAAGTGAAGTATCTCTACAATGAAAACTTAAAACCACTGGAAAGGGAAATTAAAGAAAATATTAGTCAATAGGACAAAATTACATGCTTATGTATGCATTAGCAGAATTAATAAAAATGAATACTTTCTCAGAAGCAAAAAGAAGATACAAAGGGATCCCATCAAAACAATATAACTTTTTACAGATGTAGAGAAACCAAATGAGTAATTCATTTGAAAACACAAAGACCACAAAATAGCCAAAGTAATCCCAAGGAGAAAGATCAGAACTGCAAATATAACAATATCTGACATCAGATGATACTGCAGAGCTACAGTCATAAAGACAGCCTTGTACTGGCACAAAAAATAAAAAATAAAAAATAAAGCAGAAGGTAGATCAATGTGATACAAAAGAGGACTCAATAATTATTGACAAAACTATGACCACCTAGTTTTTCACAAGATGTTAAACACATGCAGTGGAAAGGAGACAGACTGTTCAAAAAAGGAATCTGGTGAAACTGTATATACACCTACAGAAAAATGAAATTAGATTCACACCTTTCACATTGTACAAAAATCAGCCCAAGGGAGATAAAAACAAAGATGCTGAAACTGCAAGGGAAAAATCAAGGAATGCACTTTAAGGTATAAGTAAGTGTAGGCAAAAATGCTGCAAAATAGTCAACTGTGCCTCTGTCTCTGTCTCTGTCTCTCTCTGTCTCTCTCTGTCTCTCTCTCTCTGTCTCTCTCTCTCTCTCTCTCTCTCTCTCTCTCTCTCTCTCTCTCTGTGTGTGTGTGTGTGTGTGTGTGTGTGTGTGTGTGTGTGTGTGTGGTAGGTCCTCTCCTTCCACTATGTAGGCCCTAGACACTGGACTCAGGTCATTTGTCTTAGTGGTCAGCATCTTTTCCTGCTGGACCATCTCACCAGCCCTGGCCACAACTTTCTGAAAAAGAAATACCCCAAAGACTCAACAAACACAATTATATAAAATTAATAAGTTGAGACACAGAGAAAAAAACTATAAGCAGAGTAAACAGACATCTCACAGCATGGCATAAAATCTTTATTACCTATACTTCAGACAGGAGGTCAATATCCAGAATATACAAAGAGCTTCAATGATTAAATGCCAAAACTAAACTGCCTGTTAACAAAGGGGTTAAGAAAATAGTTCTCAAAAGAAGAAATGCATATGGCCAGTATTCTTAAGAAGAGATCAACATGCCTATTCATGAGGGAAATGAAATTTAAAATTACTTAGAGACATGGCTCTCCCAAGTCAGAATAGTTATCATCAATAAGTCTAACAGTAAATACTGGCAAAGATGTGGGTTAAAAGGAATCCTTTCCCACTGCTAGTAGGAGTGAAAACTTGAACAGCTATTATGGAAATCAGCATGGAGGATTCTCAAATATTAAAAATAGAACAACCATATGATCCAGCTACATCACTCCTGGGCTCATACCCAAAGGATTCTTTATCTTACCACAAAGACATTTCGCATCCCTGTTTATTACTACATTAATCACAATATCAAAAAATAGAACCAGGCTAGATGTCCTTCAGCAGATGAATGGATAATGATAATGTGGTAGCTATATACACTGTGGGATCTTATTTATCTGTAAGGAAAAGTTAAGTTTGCAAGAGAACAGATATGCAGGTACAGTGTTCAGGGAGGTAATACAAACAGCAAAAAGGGAAAGGAGTATATTCTATCTTATATACAGAGCCTCGTTTACAATATATAATGTATACCATGGAAAAATGTATACATATGTGCACATTTGAGTAAGGCCTAAAATACTACAAAGTATATCAAGAGAGGTAAAAATTAGGTGCTGAGGAAGCTTGATAGATGGACACAAGAAGGTGGGGAAAAGTTACAAGGGTAGATCAGGATAAAAGGGACTGAGATAGGGTAGATGGTCCAGGTAGGAGTCTTATAAAAGAATATAAGTAGACAAAGGTTAACACTGACTCATTGACCACCTCGTGCACAGCCTCTGCAACAATAATAGGGTAACCACATCCATTAATTCACCCACCCACCTCTCTATACATCCAATAAATATCTGCTGAGTGACTGTTTGTTACAAGTAATAAACTACCCTGGTAATACACCGAATGAGTTCCCTCTTGGAACTTACACTATAGTTGTTTCTACAAAAACAAATTACATGGATTAATGTGCAATTTCCTAGCATACATGAGGCCCTGGATTTAATCAAGTCCTGGCACCACACAAACTGGGCATAATGCTACATACCCGTGCCCCTAACATTTAGAAGGTACAAAAAGTAGTAGGAGAAGGAAGATCAAAAGATCAAGGTCATCCTTAGCTACATAATGAGGTGGAGGCCAACAAGGACCATAGGATCCTAGCTTAAAAAAGGAGGAGGAGGAGGAGAAAGAGAGAGAGAGAGAGAGGAAGAAGAAGGAGGAGGTGGAGGAGGAGGAGGAGGAGGAGAGGAGGAGGAAAGGAAGGAAGGAAGGGAGAGACAGAGAGAGAGAGAGAGAGAGAGAGAAAGGGCAAAAGAGAAAAGGAAATACTGTTTTCTAATTTAGGTGTGGCTAGTTTAAGGAATATAGACTGAGGATAACAGAGAACATCTACAAAGACTGAGGGAACATGATGGAAGGCAAGTTCTATTAAAGTACAGTAGGAAAAGACCTTGTCTACAGATAATATGGCCTTTGAGCAACTCTGGAAAGAGAGTAAGGTGTCATTTATACCTCCTTGCTCCCACTGGGAATTTCTTTGGAGATCCACTGACCATACCTAATGAGCTATTGTTGCTGGGCTACCAGCTGTTGGCCATAGAGCTGGAGGCACAAGACTACCAAACATGTCCAGGTGATGTTGTGGTGATGCCAAGGATCAGGTGCTTTAAGCCCTAGGGAGGCAACTTGGATCCACCAAGAACAACATTTTGCCAGGCCCAGACAGTGTCTGATGGTTCCACAGAGCTTGGACAGTGAAACAAAACATCCAGCTACTTCAGGCTGTGGCCAGATCCCACCTTTCCCAAGTGACCCAAAGATGAATGATGCCCCCCCAGGTGAGCAGGAAGAAGTGTTTAGAACACAGCATCCTGCTACCCCTTTCTACTCCTCATGTTTTAATAATGAATTAAAAGGGAAAAATGTTAGTATTAAAGCATCTGTACTGGCCTGCCCTTGGGATTTCTGACAGGATATATCCTCAGCTATAGCCAGTAAGAGCACCAACTGTGCACATTCATTACATTCCCTTTTAAAGGGCCCTACCCCCCTCTCTGCTTCTCTGCCTATCTCTATCTCTCCTTCCTGTCTCTTGTCTATTTTCTCTCTCTCTGTCTCTGTCTCTGTCTCTGCCTCTCTGTTCTCTTCTGCTGCTCCTGTCCCCAGAGGCCAGTCTCCCCACTCCTGAGACTTATCTATGAGAATCGAGTGCCACACACAGAAAATGGAAAGCCAAAAACCCCTATGAGAGGACATGTGAGTTCAGGACACATGAGGAGATTCCTGACTGAGGTAGAGGGAAGTGAATGAAGGGACCAGTTTGATTTTTACTGTTATCTTCATCCATAATGATACAAAGTGAGACCAGAGAGCATGCTAATTAAAGAATGTATTGCATCCTGCTGCCAAGAAAAGGGGGAATGCTTTACCAAGCAGAGCTACACATGCAAGCTTGAAGCTTCTGCAGTTGGCAGAGGTTGGAGCAGAAGAAGGAAGTGGTCACTCTATCAGAGCTCTCATGCTTAAACAAGACAGATCACATGAGCAAGCAGGTACAGGCAAGTTTGTGGAGTTCTATAGGGTGTCAGAGCATATGGTTGTCCATAGCTGCCTTGGATTGATATAGGGCAATAAAGCATGGCTGTGTTGAGGGAGACTTATATAAGGAGGTAGTAGGGATATGAACTCAGGATTCACTAGAGAGTTTGTAACATGATTCCATTTCTTGGAAAATTGGCTCATGGGAGAGAAACAAATAGCTTCTCTCCCTCATTTCTTGTCTCAGTAATGGACAACAAGTGGACAAAGACGAAATCCATGAGAAGAGTAAAATGCAAGGAATAATACATGAAACTTGGACAAGAAGGGGGTGCAAATGATTGATATGTGCAGTAGCAGGCCTTTGCATTTTGAATTTTAGTCTTGGTGACAAAATGACTGACCGACTAGAGAGAACTGAAGAGAAAATCGCATGGATTTGAGACAGAATATAATCAGCCTTTTCAAAATGTTTTCTTGTACAGGTGAGTGGAGAACTGGGAACATCACGAAATAAACAATTGAAGGAAAGTGCTTTTTAACACCAACACAACAGTGAGGTTTTATGTTCAGTTGAACCAGCAAAGTAGAAAACACTAAGTATCCTGGACAGACAGGGGAAATTAATGGAACAGTGTTGTCAAGTAAGAAAGGACAGGTTCAAGTGAACAGGATGAAGGGTTAGTATTAGGGAAGAATGGGAGAATTTAATCTTGGAACAGCAAAGTATGAGAGTTCAGGAGCAGATAAATAATCAACCTTAGCTACAAAGTGGACAGCTAAAGATGAGTATGGTTAAAGTCATTTCCAGATTGCTCTCATCTTTCTTTCAATGTTATGTTCATTTCTCTCTCTCTCTCTCTCTCTCTCTCTCTCTCTCTCTCTCTCTCTCTCTGTGTGTGTGTGTGTGTGTGTCTGTCTGTCTGTCTGTCTGTCTGTCTGTCTGTCTGTCTGTCTCTGTGTGTCTATATGGGTTTATATACACAAGTACAGTAAGTGAGAGCCTTTGAAGCTGTAGTTACAGGTGGTTTTGAGCTTCCTGTTGTAGGTACTGGGAACTCAATTGGGAAGCAAACTGGGTCTTCTGTAAAAGCAGCACTCTACCACTGAACCATCCCTCCTGCCCCTGAGACAAGAAGTTGGAATTGCAAAAAGTGGAGGAGTTACTGTGTGCTCTCTACTCCACACAAGAAAGAGTCAGTTACTAGTCTCTCTTGGGTAGACAACTGCTATCTCTACCATAGCGTCTGCATTTGTTAGGATGTGTCTTTGGAGGGTGGTACCAATGGCAGTCTCTCTCCACATTATTCAGATAATTCAGATCTCCCTCACCGTGAATGAGGTGAGGTATGCCTCCAGTAGGAACCCTCCACTTATAATTTATTTATTTGTCAAAGATGTTCTCTGCCACTTGGAAACATTTTTGTTGGACTTGCCCTCTTTGTTACACATCTAGGCTTTGTGAGTTTTAGGAAGCAATACATCTCTGTCTCTACTAGATATTAAGTCACAATTGCATAGTTACAATTCTGATAAATACAATGAAAGAAAGACATGAAACTTGAGCAGACATCCCAAGAGATTTGAGACAGGCTAATATGAAGCAATATATAACAATGCATAAATAAATGAAGGGGTATTTCACCAAGACTTTGAGGTCAGTGTTTGACAAAATAAGCAAGAGCATAGAAAGTGAAGAAAACAAAAGGGGAGGAGCTGGAGGTCAGCTTGCATACAGAGGTCAGAGTTAGGGAACCAAACCAAACCAAAAATGGCTCTTACCTGGTAGCCCACACTGTGAAGAAGATTGATCTGTATGTGGTGAACTTCATAAAAGAGCCAATTAGTCCCAACATGTAGCATGAAAGTGCTATGGGCATTTAAAGCCAGACACATCAACAGCTGGAAAGATAACAGACAGACTCTGTGGATCAGCTAATTTTTCCTCATTGCAGTTCTACACACATGGCTCCATGCTTTGATTCCACTGCAACAGCATATTCTGTTCTTAAATGTCCCTTCCTAAATCCAGTGCTGTTTTTTTTCTACTTCTGCCTACTCTTAACTCTTATCATCTCTTCAGTGTTCCAAGTGTTTCACATGCTCACAACTCCACACTCTTCACTTACCTTGCAGTTCACCACGTCTACCCATTTCATCTGAAATCTGAATGAACTCTAATGAGATGAATTTTGTGAATGGGACCTGACAAGTCAGCTCCGGAGTTGTATCACACAATCCTTTCAGACTTCCATTTTTTTTTCTTTTTTATTATTATTATTTTTTTATTTTATTAGTTCTAGTTAGGGAACAAGCTTATTTCAAGTCCCTTCTCCCTCTCCCTCCCCTCACCCCCAAACTTCCTCCCCCACCCCCAGCCCACCCCCCACCCCATCCACCCACCACTCCCCAGGCAGGGTAGGGCCCTCAACGGGGGCTCTGCAAAGTCCACCAAGTCTTCCTATGCTGATCCTGGGCCCTTCCCCATGTGTCCAGGGCCAGAGTGTAACCCTTCATATGGGATGGGCTCTCAAAGTCCCTTCTTGCACCAGGGAAAAATACTAATCCACCACCAGAGGCTCCCTGGAGTGCAGAGGCCTCCTTATTGACATCCATGTTCAGGGGTCTGGATCAGTCTTGTACAGGCCTCCTGGCAGCATCTGGGGTCGATGTGCTCTCCCTTGTTCAGGTGACCTGTTCCTGTGGGTTTCTCCATCCTAGTACAGACCCGTTTGTTCTTCATTCCTCCCTCTCTTCAACTAAATTCCTGATTTCGGCTCATTGTATATCTGTGGATGTCTGTCTCCGTTTCCATCAGCCACTGGGTGAGGGCTCTAGGATGGCATAAAGAGAAGTCATCAATCTCCCGAACTAATTGGGGGCATGAGGGTGGGGGGGGGGAAGGAGCTGCTACAATAAGAGCAAGAGAAGAGGAGAAGAGGAGAGGAAACGGAGGGGCAGAAACATTGAGTTGGGGGAAGAATAGAGGAAAGAGAGCAAGATGAGAGATACGATATCAGAGGGAGCCACTGTAGGACCGAGAAGGGATCAGGAACCAGGGAGATCTCCAGAGACCTACAAGGATGACACGATCTGACAATCCAGGCAACGGTGGAGAGGATAACCTAAAAACCCTCCCCCTAAAATGAGACAGACTTCCATTTTTTAAGATGAAATAATAAATTATGTCTCAAGCAGAATAATATTTTGGGTTGTCTAAATAACAAGATGCCTTCTTCCTTCTGATTAACTCTGTACAGGTTGTTGCCAAAACTTTGAGGTGAGCCATGATATTAAAATATAACTTTAAATTTTAATAACTTTACTGTAACTCTGAAGGGGAGGACTGTCTATTATCTACAAATCCTAGATTTTCAGCTTGATTTCATAAGTGGCTGTCTTGCTTGATAATATACAAGGCATATTAGGGTAGAAGGAATAATATGTACTTGAATGTTTGAATGTCTTATTGAGGAGACAGAGATTTTAGTCTGCCCAGCTCCCTTCTTTTGTGTTTACATGCTAAGAGGATTTTATTTCATTTCTTGGAAAAGGATTGTTTAAGGCTTGACATTTCCTAACTTCTCTTGAAAATAGCAGTGTTCTGGCCAATGGGAAATGTTTGAGACTATCAGGTCTAGTTTACAATTCATGGCCTTAAGGGACAGAAATGCACCTTTTGTTTTCTAATTCTATTCTTGTTTCATTTGATTGCCCAAACCACCTTACATCCCCAGAAAGAGCTGGAAGGTTTTAAGATGAAAAGAAATAAAATAGAAAGGCCTTATATATTCCATCATTATGGAAGTATCATACTACTTTGGACCAAATCCATATGATTTCATATGCAAGAGAATAATGTTAGATTGATCAAGCCAATGGTATTTTTTTTTTTTTTGGTTTTTCAAGACAGGGTTTTTCTGTGGTTTTGGAGGCTCTCCTGGAACTCACTCTGTAGACCAGGCTGGCCCTAAACTCACAGAGATCCACCTGCCTCTGCCTCCCAAGTGCTGGGATTAAAGGAGTGATCCACCACCACCCAGCTGAAGCCAATGGTATCTTTGCTCTCTATTAGACAGCTGAGAAAAACACAAGCTATTATTTACCCAATTCCATTATGATTTAGTAATCACTCACTTCTCATGTGATACCTTTCCTGTAAATGCCTTGGTTGCATTTTAGTTTTGTTTCAATGCAGGGTCTCAGAATGTAACCCTAGCTGGCCTTGAACTCTTACTTGCATCTGCCTGCCAAATACTAGAATAGAGTATTGCCACCATGTCTGCTTTCCTTAAATACCTTAATATGTTCAAATAAATTTGACATGGAATTATTTTGACTTGGATATAGGCACTACGTAGCATTCCAAGTAATATTCGATTATCTTGGTAAAGGAGCAAAATAAAATTTCAGTAGACACATGAACTTAAAATATTACTTAACAAATTGCTTTTCTTCATTGTCAAAACCTACAGATTTTCCTCGCCTGTTATTTTAAGAAAATGTGAGCATTTGCCTAAAGTTCCTAATATAACTTCTTTTTTAACACTACAAACTTTCCCAAAATAACTTGAACAGTTTTAAATTTGTTCTTAGAAAATCACGTCTGCTGGAAGAGAATTGGCACAAAGTCTCCAACCTTTATTTTTTTTGGGGGGGGGGAGTTTCGAGACAGGGTTTCTCTGTCCTGGAACTCAATCAGTACACCAGGCTGGCCTTGAACTCACTCACAAAGATCTGCCTGCTTCTGCCTCCTGAGTACTGGGATTAAAGGCATGCTCCACCACCGCCCAGCTCAAGTGGTTCCATCAAACCAACACCAAGGAAGTATCAAACTCTGTCAGTACCCACAACCACAGGGACTCACTTTTGTGAGCTAGGCTCTCCCCTTAAAGGATGGATAACTACCTGAAGCAGCACTGCCATTTGGGGATGAAGTATTCAAATACATGAGCTGTGAGGTCTTTTCATATTCAAACCAAGACAGTGAGTGAGTCAAAGTGAAATACTCCTCAAGAAAAGGTATGGTTTCTAGGAGCCTGTAAGACAGTACTGGTCAAGAGAACTTACAGTGATGATGGAGATATCCTGTGGCTGCTGTTCAATAGTACAACCTCTCTCCCTGTGTGATACAGCTAGACTTGAGGATCAGCAAGAGCAGTGAAGCAAGTCATTTTCTCATAAGAGTCTTTAATACCTGATTTAGCTTACATTATCATGATAAAAATTTTTAATCAATTTGCATTATTTATATTTTAAAAGCCATAAATGCTAATCTTCTTGGATAATGCAGTTTCAAATTAATACCAGAGAAGAAATAAGATCATTACCTGATCCACAGATTTTCAAACTCAAAAAAGGAAATTGCTTCTTTTGGAAATCCATGCCAGCTACAGCATAATATATTCAACACAGAAAGTATATGACTTCTTAAAAGTGATTTATATATATATATATATATATATATATATATATATATATATATACACACTTGTGTTTACGAAAGAACTAAATCTTAAACTTAAATCATTATTTATAGATCTGGAAATTAGGCACTCTTTATAATCAGACTTTTAGAACAAGAACATGTCACAAATATGAGTTTACATGTCTTATATGATATTGGTTAAATCATCCCTAATCTATCTATATATAAAAAAGTCATGAAGTTTCATGTCTAATTCATGAGGAAGTATGTCAGATTTCTCATCTTTACTCTATTACCTAGAACCATATTTTTTCATGGGCTAAGCATGTGTTAATGGCTTTATATACACTTTC